>NW_008350324.1:5960078-6092553 GCF_000622305.1 Nannospalax galili
TGGTTTGTCATAATTTAAAACTGATCATTCATGGCTTCCAAGAAAGAAAACACAACTGCCCACAAACAATCTACCAGGTGACAAGGGAGAGGGGTAGGTGTGGTAAATCTGAGGAAGGTGGATAAAATCCAACAGTCAGGCTGGCTGGGTGTCTCAGCAGGTGAAGGCAAGCTGAGACCCACATGGTAGAAGGAGAGAACTGCCTCCCACAAGTTGTCCTCTGACTTCCACATGTTTACTGTGGCACATATGTGTGTGTGTGTGTGTGTGTGTGAGTACACACAGAGAAAAGAGTAAATATAAAGAATTAAAAGATTATAGGATTGGGGATTTAGCTCAGTGGTAGGCCCTGGGTTAGGTCCTCAGCTCCGAAAAAAAGAAAAAAAAAAAAAGATTAAAACCCAGGCTAGGTGTGGTGGTACATACCTTTAATACCAGCACTTGGGAGGCAGAGGCAGGTGGATCTCTGTGAGATTGAAAGCATCCTGGTCTACATAGGGAGTTCCAGGCCAGCTGGGGCTACAGGAAGAACCTGTCTGAAAAAGACAAATAAACAAATAAAAAAAAACACCCCAAAGTTGGTAGGGCCAGTAGGGCAGGGCCTTGTTTGGCAGGAGAGAAAGAACTAGAACACCACAACCAACCTGAGTTGTAACTGTGCTTGCTGCCATTTTTCTTAGTTTTTATGTTGCTTCAGGACACAGAACTGGGGCTTGGGGCTGCACTGCTTTGTTCTAGATTATCATATGCCTGACACTTTGTGCTTGATGTGCTGTCTTAAAATTTTATTTTGGAGACAGGGGCTACACAGCTCAAGGCTGGCCTGGAACGCACAATTGTCCTGTCTCAGACTCCCAAGGACTGGGATCACAGGTGTGTGGCAGCACACCTGCAGGTGTGTGCTCTTACGTTGGGGACCCGGTACCTCTCCATACAGCAGCCACCAGCATTGCTGCTGGCAGCTAGGCTTTGACTTCTCACTAAAAACATACAGTCTGGGGATGGAGAGATGGTTCAGTGGATGAAGTACTTGCTGTGCAACTGTAAAGACAGGAGTTCAGATCCCACCACTCACTTAAAAGCAGGGTGGGCATGGTGGCCTGCCCGTAGGAGACAGGGGATCCCCAGAGCAAGTTGGCTAGCTAGACTAGCCAAGTCTGTAAGTTTGAGGTTCAGTGAGAGACCTTGCCTCAGTAAATATAGTGGAAAGAAATGGAGGAAGACAAACACACCAGGATCTGAAAGAAGATGCCTATGCAGGGGAATCCCAGCTACCAGTGCGTATACCTGACAGCCCTGTCTGGCTCCCTCTACCTGCACCTTGCAGGTTGCTGGTGGATACAGATCTGATGGACAGAGTGTCTGCTGTCTTCATCAGCACAAAGCAGGGCCGGGCAAGGCATGGGACACCAGTGGTTCCCAGCCCTGGCCCCCCATAAGCCTAGCTCTCCTACTTAGCCCTGAAGGAGGAAGAGCAGACACCGTCACAGACGTCTGGACCTTACGCTCCTCAACTCTGCCTCAACTTTGAATTCTTGCCTCATTTTTATGGTAAACACACTAACAGTGACAATAATAACAAATGCAATAATCATAGCAACCATTCATCCAGGACTTACATGTCCCAGGCAGCACACGATGCTCCTCACATAAGTCATCTCTCATGTAACAAACACATTAATGTGCCTGTGAGACGATTCAGACAGGGGCTTGGAAATGAATTACAGACAGTTCTAACAACTGAGGTGGGGGTTAGCTCCTTGGTGGGTTATAAAGGCAAATTTTTAACGCTTTGCTTTTCAGTGGTCTTCTCTTCCCCTTTCCATCAGCTAAGGGAGCTTGTTTTAAATAATTCACTATCATAATGCACAGTGCCAAGTGTTCAATAAACACTGACTGCTATTCATCTTCTATCTAGACACACTAGGAATTCAGAGAACACCCCACTAGATAGGCGATTCCAAGGCTTCTGGGCTTTCACAGGTCAGCAAAAATATTACCCCAAACAAAATATACCCCAAACAAAAAAGACTGACAGAGTACCAAGCAGAGACATTGAAAATGATTCCTCTGCATTCTGAAAAAAAAAATGCATATCTGAATCTCAACAAAGCAAGAGACAGAATTGACAGTGGGCTTTTAAAATGAACACACTTAGAAAAGCGCACGGAACTATATTTATTTCAAAAGAACAGAAGAAAATCCTCAGAAACATAAACTAGTCTGATTTTCAAGTTGAGCTTCAGAGACGTGTGCAGAGTTCTTCCTGACACCCGGCTAGCAGGGCCTCGCTAGCCATGGTCAGCAGGACTCCCACCCTCTCCCTGCCTGGCCCCAGTCCACAGCCCAAGGGAGCAATGATCAACACAACTCCAGACTTTGGGCCAGGCCCAGGCAGGGAGGAGACGTACGCGATTAACCTAACCCACCATCAGCAGTAGACAGACAGCCCGGAGCCCTGTGCAGACCATTCAAGTAATGATTGTCATAAACAGCCCATTTGCAACTAAAAAGAAATAATTTTAATGAGCTGGGAGCAGATGATAGATGCAGCTGAGGCTGGAGCCAGCATGCAGGGAGGGGAGGCTGGGACGGAGCTGCGTGCAGGACCAAGCAGCGCAAGCAGGGGAGCCAGGAAGAGGCTCTGCCACCCCAGTGGTCAGTGTTCCCAGGCTCACCCACTGCCCAGCGTATGTCCCAGCTCCAACAGTATCTGTCCTCTTGGCACTTGGACCTCCAAGGCTATAGAACACACAAGCTACCAGTACCTTGTGGACTCAAGCTTGGACACACGCCCCTCAGCACAACTTCTGCCACAGTGTTATTCTACCTGAATTATCTTTATTTTATAGATATAGCCTAGGCTGGCCTTAGACTCACTATGTTCACTATGTAGCCCAGGCTGGCCTTGAGCTCTTGATCCTCCTGCCTCTACCTCTAAGTGCTAGGATTACAGGTGTGTTTCACCAAGCCTGGTCTAAAGTAGTTCTATTTTTTTATTTATCATCAAACAAGATCCCAGGGTTTCCTCTGTTTTTGTTCAGGATGAACAAAATGTTGTTTTTTTTTTTTTTTTAAAGTTCCCAACACGCTTTCTTTTTTTAACATGTATTTTATTTATTATTTTTATTTTATGTGTATGCGTGTATTGCCTGCATGTAGGTAAGTGCACCCGTATCATGCAGTGCCCAGGAAGGACAGAAGAGGCTGTTGGATCCCCTGGAACTAGAGTTACAGACAGTTGTTAGTTGCCATGTGGGTACTGGGATTCAAACCTGAGTCTTCTGCAAGAACAGCCAGTGTTCTTAAGTGCTGAGCCATCTCTCCAGCCACCCCAAGATTAACAAAATGTTTTGAGACAGGATGTCACTTTGTAGTCCAGGCTAGTCTCAAACTTTTCCTGTCTCAGTGTCCCTCCCAAATACTGAGATTACAGGCATGTGTCACCATGCTGGATTTAGTGTGTTCTTTTTGATCCAGGCGTGCATAACTTTAAGTTCAATGCTACACTCAATGAGTTTTTTACACCCACGTAACTGCTGCCTAGTTTAAGACTTAAAATGCTCATGTTTCAAGCGCCCCAACCCCCTCTATCCTTGGCCGCTGCTAAAAGTGGCCTCTTTTTTTTTTTGGTCTTTTTGAGACAGAGTCTTCCAGTAGCCCCAGCTGGCCTGGAACTCACTATGTAGAACAGGCTGGCCTCAAACTCACAGAGATCCACCTGCCTCTGCCTCCTGAATGCTGGGATCAAAGGCGTACAACATCACTTCCAGCTCAAAAGTGACCATTATTCTAAGCCTAGCATCATAGGTTGCTGTTTTTGGTCTTTGTATATTGATGACTTTTTTTTTTTTGGTCTTTTTGAGACAGGGTCTCCCTGTAGCCCCAGCTGTCCTGGAACTCACTATGTAGACCAGGCTGGCCTTGAACTCACAGAGGTCCACCTGCCTCTGGCTCCCAAGTGCTGGGATTAAAGGTGTGCGCCACCACACCTGGCTTAATGATGACATTTTTATTTCACTAACTTGGGGTTGGGGAGATGGCTTGTTGGGTAAAAAGCTGGATGAGGCTATGTACATGTATAACCCAGAGCTGGGGAGTAGAAGGGCAGAGACAAGCAGATCCTGGTTGCTTGTTGGCTTGCTAGTCCAGCCAGTTAGGGACCTCCAGTTCAGTGAAAGACCCTGTCTCAAAAAATAAGGTGGATGAAATACACAAAAATTCAAATATATATATATGAGAGAGAGAGAGAGAGAGAGAGAGAGAGAGAGAGAGAAGAGAGAGAGAGAGAGAGAGAGAGAGAGAGAGAGAGAGAGAGAGAGAGAGAGAAATAAGTTGGTGCCAGTCATGGTGGCGCACACCTTTAATCCCAGCTAGCTTTGTCTAAACAATGAATTCCAGGCCAGTTGGGGCTACAGGGAGACCCTGTCTCAAAACCCTCAGGGAGCTATCGAGGAAGACACCCAACTTTGACCTTGCTTCTCCATATTTGTGCACACGTATGTCCATACATACATGCATACACACAAATACACACACAGAGAAGAAACTACCTTTTCAGAAAGACCTTTGTCACTAAGGAATCATGTGTTCTAAACAGATGACACCATAGATAAAAGTAAAACCAAAATCCGGTGTCCTTATCTGTCCCCATGAAAGGTTAACGAGCTGGGCCTGAGTTTCTGTGGCTGTAAAATGGGGCTAAAATCTCATGTCTGCATAGCTAGGTATAATAATCATAACTGGTAAGCACGTGAAGCACTCAGCTTTGTGTCTAGGGTCTTTAGTGTGCTGACACCTTCCAAGAGAATGTCACCTCCCCAATGGTGGGGATTTGGTCTTGCTTGTGCATGTGCATGTATCTGGCAGGTTCCAGCGCAATGCCTGATGTATAGGAGGTATTAAAAAATATTGGTAACAGGCATATCCATGGAAGTTAGTGTGAAATGTGCTTCGTGGTAGCAGTAAGATGGGCGTCTTTGAGACAGTGATGTCCACTCTGCACGAGAGGGCCATGGAGCCAGGGAAGGTTGGAGGTGGTCTGGGGACACCTAAGGAGGAGCGCTTCAGGGGCTGTTCAGAGTTGGGAGTGTCACCTGCAGAGGGGCCTTGGAAGGGTAGCTCCAGAAGAGTGTCAGGATGACCCAGGATGGAAGGCACACATTGGCCTGCCACCAGCAAGGAGACAGACAAGACAGATGGCCCTGCAGCCTACTGAGATGGATAACTGCGCTGGGCAGAGAGACAGACTGGGTTACCAGATCCATCCATCACTTCCTGTATCATATGTAAATTTCCAGCACCAAGATGTATTGGGCCAATTATCTGGGGTCAGGGCAAAGGGTGGTGCCTGGGAGAAGGGTTCTGAGACAGGCTGTCTTCACAGAATTCTAGTAGTGTAGGTGAGGACAGTTCACACCCAACAAACCCACTGGGGGAACAAGGCCAAATCTCTGAGCTTGGGTGTATGCTGAGGACTGTCAACAACTACTGGCACAGCCATCACCCTGGTGCAACGGCTGTCAGGCAGGAGGTCTATGCCAACCAGCACGGGTCACCTGGTTTTCAGTGTGTGAGATGGTGGCAGATTTCTAGAAACATCTGTTGAGAGAGTGAAGAAATTATTCAGTGATGTAGGTGCGTGTGGACACATGGGATCCGAAAGGAGACAAAGCCGCTTATCCAAAGTTGCCCAGCTAGGAAGGTGCACCATGGAGACTTGAACTCAAGCCTGCTGGTTCTTACAGTTTATTTGGAAGCTAGGGGTTATGCTTTAGTTACAGACAAGGGAGCCTTTTCCTGAACAGTCTGTTCATCTGTTCATTCAGCCATTCTTCCATCCATCCATTCATCCTCTATCATCTGCCCACTTATTCATCCATCAATCAACCTATCATCTATCCATTATCCATTCATCTGTCCATCCATTTATCTACTCATCCATCCATCATCTATTCATCTATCATCTGTCTACCTATCCATCCATCCATCCATCCATCAACCTATCATCTGTTTTCTACTCATTCATCTGACCATTCATCCATCACCTATTCATCAACCTATCATCTATCTGTTATCTACCCATTCATCTGTCCATCCATCTATCATCTATCATCTGCCCACCTATCTATCCATCATTATCTACCCATTCATCTGTCCATCCATCCATCCACTCATCCACCATCTGCCCACCTGTTCATCCATGTATCAACCTATCATCTATCTATTTTCCATCCATTCATCTGCCCATCCATCTATCATTCATCCATCCATCCTTCCTTCCACCTATCCATCATCTATCCATTATCCACCCAGTCAACTGTCTGTCCATTTATCCATCTATCATCTATTCATCTATCATCCATCCACCTATCCATTCATCTATCTACCTATTTATCCATTCATTTGTCATCTTTCCATCTGCTATCCATCTGTCATCCATCTATCCATCCATCATCCATCTAGTCAACGGTCTGTCCACCCATTTATCCATCATCCAACCATCCCTCTAGTCAACTCTCTGTCCATATAGCCATCTATCCATCATTCATCCATCCATCCATACTTCCACCCATCCATCATCTAGCCACCATTTACCCACCCATCCAATCAACTGTCTTTCCATCCATCCATTCATCCATCCATCCATCCTCTATCATCCACTCAGTCACTCAACAACTCAATTATTGTTTTTTTTGGTTCCCATAATGTTGCCCAGGACAGGCCCAGGTCCTGCCCATGTGATGCTTCTGGTCACACAGGGAGTGAAGACAATGGGAGCCACAGCACTGGCTTGCAGTTTCAGAAGGCCCCAGGCCTGGTAGGTAGACAGGAAGTCAGGGTCTTGCTCACTGGCTGGTGGACAGTCCTTAGTCTCTCAGCAGCTGGGATTCATCACTGTGATGAGTCACTACTTCATCTCCCTCTGGGGTGTCAGTATCAGGAAAGGTCTGCGGCCAGTGGAGCAGAGACTGTGGAAGATGCTTAGGAACTGTTGGGTGTCCTGGGATCTTAGGGAACTCTGGGGTCAAGGCTGGAGCTTCAGTTGGAGTTGCTGTCAGACCAGAGATCCTGGAGGGGAGGAGGGATGGTATGGCCACTTGTCCTGTCGCATCCTGGGTACCATCTGAGACAAATCGGTAAGCCTTGTCAACTTGATCCACAATTTTTTTTTGGTCTTTTTGATACAGGGTCTCCCTGTAGCTCCAGCTGTCCTGGAACTCACTATGTAGACCAGGCTGGACTTGAACTCACAGAGGATCTGCCTGCCTCTGCCTCTGCCTTCCGAGTGCTGGGATTAAAGGCGTGTGCCACCATGCCTGGCAGATCCACTATTTTTAACCCTGTTTTCTGCTGGTCTTCCCTGGCACTGTTCCTGGACCCTTCCCTTTTGACTCCCATTGCCTTCCTTCAACCACCCAGTCCCTTCCTACCAGGCAGCCAGATGGCTGTTAAAACTCATGCCACCCTGCCTTAGTTCTGCTCCAAACCTTTCCCTGGCTAACTGCTCTGGTCACATGGGGTCCTGGCTGGCTCCAGAAGATATCAAGCACAATCCTGCCTCAGGACCTTTGCACTGCTTCTCCTTCTGCCCAATATGCTGTTTTCCCAGCATCCCATGTAGGTTTTCCCCTCCCTCTGCTCTTATACTATCTCCACAAAGTCTACCCCACTTCGTTCTTAAACTAGCATGGTGGCATCCTCTTCTCCTCACCTGAACCCTCTGCTTACTTTTCTCCATAGCACTCTCCATCCACTTAGGGAGCAACTTTTCCATCTGTCTATGGCCTTTTTCTACACCTTGCTCCCTCCAGCATGAAGCACAGGGAGGAGGTTGTCTGTGGGTCACTGCTGCACCCTGGGTGTCGAGAGCACACCAGACGCTGTGTCCTGAATGAATGGGTGTCTGAGTAAACGAAGAAACCAAAGAGGGTCCAGCCGGCTCTGGTTACCCTCCCTCCCAGCAGTTGCTCTCTTCTGACCTCCAGCTCTCCCCAAGCACCAGTCAGGAAAGCAGCCTGCCCATGCCACAGGCTGTCCTGGAGGGCGGGTGCCAATCAAAGGCCTAATCATCTCGCACCAGCCACATCCCATTGCTTCCTCATCACTTGATTGCTACTTGCTGATCCACAGGAGTTTTGGAAGTGATGCCCCAGGGCACCAGGGGGACAGAGCCACACTCTGAGGGCATCAGGTGAGGGGCTGGGGACCCCTCTCACTTGACTTAGGGCTGTTATAGGGATGAGGTGGCTGGGCAGCCCTGCCCCTTCCTCTGTCAAAGGGAGAGTAAGGGAGGCTCAGGCAGACAGTCATCCATGCACCCATCCACTCACCTCTTCACCCATTCATTCAGTTACCTTTGTTGTTTTTGTTTTTTGAGACAGGGTCTCGCTATGTGGCCCTGACTGGCCTGGAACTCATTATGTAGATCAGGCTGGTCTTGAACTTAGAGATCTGCCTCTGGCATGTGTCACCAGATCCAGCTCAGTTATCTTTTCATTCACCCATTCATTGTTCACTGATTTATGCATTCATTTTTTTACCCATCCACCCATTTACTCACCCATCACTCACCAAATGCCCACTGAGCACCTACTGTGCACTGGGTACCTGCTAGGGACTCCAATGCTGACCCTGCATCCCTCAGAACCTGAACACTCAGTGTGAGAGAGTGCTCTTCACCCCCTTACCACCTCATCCTCCCAGAGGTCTGTGTTCTTAATGCTTTTGCAGCCAGGGGAAGGGAGTCCCCAGAAATCATGTTGTTGCCCCAAGCTCTCAGTAAGGAGTGAGCCAAACAGAGATTTTTCATGTCACCACACCATTTTGCCCTTCTGACATGTTTCTTTCCAATAATTCTTTTAGCAGCTTCTGTTTTGAGGTTGCGGGCAAAAGGAAGCCTGGGGGAGTGGCAGGAGGGCCTGGGGGAGTGGCAGGAGGGCCTGGGGGAGTGGCAGGAGGGCCGGGGGGAGTGGCAGGGGGGCCTGGGGAGTGTCCTGGTATATGGGGATTCGAGGGTAGCACAACACAGACAGGGACAAGTTTATTAAGTACTTCCCGTATGCTAAGCGGGTCCCAGGAGCCTCTTGCCCATAACTATCAGTCACCTATGGTAGTCCTAAGGACAGTGGGCAGAAGAAAGCTTCCTGGGCAAGTAGGCAGTTCTGGAGAGTGCCCTGGGGAAAGCCCGGGCTGCTGGGAGTGGCTGATGTCTGCTAGGGACTCTGGGGACTGCATCAGAAAGTCTGGGAAAAAGCAGAGAGCGATGGGGTGCCAGAGGTGCCACTTGCTGTAGGGGCTGTGGGCAAGAGACAGAACCTGGAGGGCGGGAGAGTGGAGGAGCCCCTTGTGTCAGCTGCCTCGTGAGCAAGGGTGGGCGGGCACCATGCTGGAGAGGGAAGGGCAATGTCACTCATCCAGGCGAGGCTGTGACCCAGGGTGCCGGGGGCCATACAGCCTCTTCCCAAACTTCAATGTTGACTTTGCCAAGTGCCTGACTTCCCCATCCACCTACTGCCTTTTGCAGGGCTTGGTGACCACATGATGTTCCAAGAGGCAGGAAGTCTCGGATGTGACCTCTTCCTAAGCCTGCAGACACGTTGCTAATAAACACCCCTGTAAACCTTGTTGAAAGAAGAGATGCAGATATTTTTGTTGTATCTTAAATATTTTTAGCCACTAGGAACCATTTCTAAAGATGAGGAGGAAGAGAAAGGCAGATTGAGGCACAAACACACAGAATGCCCTGCTCCGACCCGTAGCAGCCCTGAGTCCAGGGTGCCAGTGCCCTGACTTGCTGTGTCTGCTCCATGGGTCAGAATGCTCCTGTCAGGGTTGGCAGACAGTCATTGGCATGTTGACCCCCACGGAGGCCTGGACTGAAAGGGGCTGGATAGTAGGGTCACCTGCGGATCCCAGGCAGGATCCAGGCAGAATGCCAGCCTCCCACCCCCCAACATAACTGGCCTTGGTTACACTGCTAGGTTGAGGCTGCATTTCCAGCAATAGCCTCTCACTCTCAGAAAGTAGATGAAGAAGATGGGGAAGGTGGAGGGAAAGGAAGAAGGAACTTTCCCAGCACTGGGGAGCCAGGGTCGCACACACATGGGGAAAACACCCTACCCTTGAGCCGACTTAAAAAAATAAATTAAATATTTGTCACCAAAAATCTCACTCAGCTGACTTTAATGACCCCGAAGGACCCCAGTTGGGACAGCTACGCCTGCTTTCCCCATCCTTCTCCATATGACAGTATGAATAGGGGAGCAGGGAGACACATGGGCAGCACAGACCATAGAAGGGTCCAGAAGCTAGCAGGAAGACTCCCCATGCTACAGAGAGCCCCTTCCAAAACAACCCAGACAAGACCAATCTCTCAGTGCCCTTCTCCCCAGGAGCCTTTGCTAACAGTGCTTGCCCTCAGCCTGCGTGGACTGAAGAGCAGCATGCCTTCCTCAGTGAGGATGGAGAGCCAGAGACAGTGGCCACTTTCTGCACTTGAGATCAAGCTCCAGGAACAGCCTGCCCTGCAGGGACCCTATGAGTGTGGGAACAAATGGATGAGGATAGACACACAGAGAAACCCACAGGGGCACACGGACACATAGACAACACATGAGACATAGATACATACGGAGCATAGCACATAAACACATGCAGAAACACACACACACACACACACACACACACACACACACACACACACTCAGAAGGGAGTAGGGATTAAGTTCAGTGGTAGAGCACTGAATTTTCCCAAGCCAGGACATTTGCACATGTAGCTCATGGGAGACCCAGATGTATAGTCTGAATAGAACTGGGCTCTTACTGTATTGACTAAGAGAAAACCTGCCTGAGCTATGGCCTTGGGACTGTGGCCTCCACCCTGCCCTGACTATAGGAGCAACATAGGCTCATGATCCTGCATGGGTCTTAGACACAGGCTTGGCACATGAGCAGAGTATAATCCTGTCTCTGGTTCCTTCCAGCTGCCTAAATCTTGGTTTCCTGGTCCATAAAATGGGGAAAATGCTGGGTGGGCATCACTTTGGCTGAAGTGATAGAGGTATGGTGTTAGGCTGGATCCCAGAGGCTGTACAGATCAAGGCAGCACCATAGGACTGCACACCTGGGTTCAAATCCCCCCTCCTTACTGCCAGTTGGCCCCAGTAACTCACTGCCCTGGAGCCTTAGCGTGGGGATAGTAGCAACACTACAGGAGCCCGGCCACTCTCTTAACCACTTCTAAGGCTCCAGGAATAACAACCACCCCCAGCCTTTGTCCAAGCTGCTGCCCCGCAGCTAGGCTATTTCCAGGCTGCCTCTTCCCTTGGTGTCCATCTTTGCATGGCAGACGGAGTGTGCTACTCCAACCTCAACCGACTCCTGCTTCTTGTCTTGAAATTCATTTATTTGCCATGGTCCCAGATGAAATCCGATTCCTCTCTATGGGTCACAGCTCCATCCTTATTGGGGATCCCTCTATTCCCTGACTCTCCAATTATACCTACAGCTTCTGGGCTGCCACAGGGTCATCCCCTTTCTACCCCAGGGCATATACACATGCAAGTCCCACTGTCTGTGACCTCTTCTTACTCCCACAATTCTGGCATCTCCTCTAGGGGACCCTCCCTGGTCTGACCTGCACCCCAACGATAAAGCAGACCCTCTTCTTCCTTTCCCACAGAGCAGCCACTGTCATCTACACAGATGAAGCTTTTAGCTTTGCTTATTCTTCTTCTACACCTGACAAGCCTCATGAGTTGCCTCCACTGGATTTCTCTGCATATTGAATAAGAATATGTTAGAGAAGGGGTTGAGTAGATGGCTTAGCAGATAAAGTGTTTGCTGTACAAGCGTGAGGACCTGGGTTTGGATCTCCAGCACCCACACAAAAGTCAGGTGTGGTGGCACACACCCATAATCCCAGCACTGGGGAGGCGGAGCTAGGCCGATCCCTGAAGCCTCTGACAAGTCAGTAAAGCCGAAATGTAGACTCTAAGTTCAGTGAGAGACTCTGTCTCAAAAAAAAAAACAAAAAACAAAAAACAATCAAGGTGGAAATAGAGGAAAACACCAAAGTCAACACACACACACACACACACACACACACACACACACACACCACGAGAAGCATGTGGAAAAAAAGACTTTGAAGACTCCAAGACTCATATAAATAAAAGAGCAGAAATCTCCATTTGGAGTCCAGAGGTAGAAAGTCAAACATAAGAAGGAAGAAAAGACAGAGGGAACATTCTGGATGAACAGGGTGGAGTCCATGGGACCCTAAACAGATCCAAGGTGGACACAGTGGTTCGTCTTGGTGTTTGGGGACTAGAAGTTTTGCTTGGTTGCAAAGCCAGGTGTGTTTGGGGCCCTGTTTCCCATGTGTGGAGTTGGGCAGTGGTCTCTGGCAGGGCTGGGGATCAACTTAGACAGTTCAGCCACCTTTACCCACGCCATGCCCACCTCCAAGTCCTCCATGGTCAGTCAGTGCAGTGAAGCAGCTGGTCTCACACACAGCCAGGCTTTGCTGGCCTTGAACCTGGACTGTTTCCAATCTCGTTCTCTGAGGGAGAGCATCATGCTGTCCAAGCACCCTGGGTTGCTTAGACTACACTTTTCCACAAGCCAGAGGCCTTCATTCACTCACTTATTCAATCAACAAACACACTGAGCATCCTTCAGGCTAGACACTGTTCTAGGCCCCCTGGGGATCTAGCCTGAAAGGTCTATGCTCCAGGGTATAGAGTCTAAATGGAGTAGGAGGTACAGGTGAGGGGTTAGCTAGTTTTCATCCAGACCTGGGAACCAGGCAGAGCAGCAGGAAAGGAGACAGGACAGAAGCTGTTGTATTCCCAAGCACACTCCTTGACTGCTGGCAGTTTTACAGTACCCTACGTGTGGGCCTCAGACACAGAGCTCGCTCTGCTTCCTCTCTCCTGACTCTTATCCCTTGAGCGAGCCACATAAAGTAGAATTCCTCTTCCCCAAGGAGGGTCTTAGAAACCAGAGCCTCTTCCCCACACAGCTAGCCGTGAAACCTTTCCACGTGTGTACAAGCTGTTTATAATGAAGTCTTCAGCCAAAGAAACCCCCCAACCCCATTCTAGACAGGATCCCCCCACCAGGAGGAAGGCAGACACCCAGAGAGGCCGGGAGACTGCAGCAGCCTGTCTGGGTGCCAGTCAGTTCCAAGAGCTTGATTAGATCTACGAGGCCCTGGGTTCCATCTCCTGAACCATAGAAATAAAATCAGATAAAATCCAGTGTGCTAGTGGGACAGACTGGTGAAGAGATCAATGGGACAGAGCCTGGAATATACTCTTGTATGTGAACAGATTGGCCTGGCTGCCTCCCGCCTCAATTTGCGTCAGTTCACATGACTCTTCCATCTATACATTTCCACAAGCCTGTCTGGGCTTAGGCATAAAAATGGACAGCTTTCCCTCGGTCTGGGTTTCTTTGGTGTGAAAGCCCCTGTGCTGTGGAGAGTTATGCTCAAACAAGTTCCTCAGGCTTTTCTTGTGTGTACTCCACTTTTGTTTTAGGGGTGTCAGCTATGACCTTTTCCAAAGGGCAGAGAGTGACTGGGGTCCCCTACAGTGGAGGCAGAGGCAGAGGTGGGGTCTGTAGACACTGTTCCCTGAGCCTTACAATAGTCCTCCATAGTAATGTGATTCCCTCATTTTCAGATGGGGAAACTGAGGCCCAGAGGGCACAGGTCTCTCGTTCCAGGTCACACATTTGGTAAGTGTCACAGCTGGGATTTGAGCCCAGGTCCTCTGGGCTTCAGGGCATGTGCACACACTCTGGTGACTCTGTGGCACACCCTGGCCCTCTCTGACCCTAAAAGTACCAACTTCTGTCTGGATGCCCCGGCACTCTACCCCAGCTGTGTATGACTAAGAGTGGACTGCTGATCACTCTGAGGGCATGTGGAGAAGTGGAATGGGGCCTTCAACTTCCAGAGCAGTGCTGACCAGTGAGGTTACCATGGACCTCTGTGGGTGTTTACATGTGGGACATCTATGCAAGCTTCAGTGAACCAGATGGTGTCAAAGTTTGTGACTGTCACCCCAGGTACTAAGGAAGCTAAAGGCAGGAGAAATGCTTGAGCCCAGGAGCAGGCTGACAGAAACTCTGTTTCCAAAAAAGAAAGAACGTAAATGAAGTAGAATCACAGTCATTCAGCTGGAATTTGAGTGCTTGGTCCCATGGTTCCCGTGGCCGCTCTACTGAATCACACACGTTCCACATGATGGAGCGATTTAAGACTTTCCTTAGGACACAGGATATCCCCTCCCACACCTGGGAGCACTAATCATGTATATTCACAGGAAGAACTAGCTAGTCACAGCAGCACTGGCCATGGCTCAAAAGTGGAGAGAGCCCCCCCCCCATGTATTCGACTGATGGATGGGTGACGCGGTCTCGCCACACACTGAAATATTACTCAGGAACAAACAAAGCACTCATGTGTATGACAACAGGGTGACTTGTGGGAGCATGATGCTCTGGGCCGTCAACAAAGGCTGGACCGCCCATTTCTATGGCTGGGCAAGGCAAATCTACAGACAGAAAGGAGCCTGGTGCCGGCAGTAGAATCAGAAGGGATCATAAATGGATACAAAAGATCTTTCTGGGGTGTTCTAGTTTGTTTCTCCATTGCTGTGACAAAATACTCTGACCAGTACCAACTTGGGGAGGAAAGGGTTTATTAGGCTTATATCTCCCAGGTCACAGTTCTTCGGCGGAGCCTAAGGTGGGAACTTAGGGCAGGAACCTGGAGGCAGGAGATGGAGGAACTCTGCTTGCTGACTTGCTCCCCTGGCCCCTGCTCAGCTTGCTTTCTTATGCAACACAGGCCCACCTGCCCAAGGGTGGCACCACCCACAGTGGGCTGGGCCCTCCCACATCACTCATCAATGACGAAGATGCCCCATAGACATTGGGGAAATTCCTCAATTGAGGCTCCCTCAACCTGGGTGTGTCAAGTTGACACTAAGCTATTCAGCACATGGGGTGACTGCCATGTTCCAAGCATGGGTAGTGCTAATGGATGTGCAATTCCACCAACACTCAGACCCATAGGGCTCTCTGCATATGGTGGGTCAATTTCACAGTGTAAGTTATACCTTGGTAAAGCAGAGGGGTGGACGGCTATCCCCAGCACTCACTCAGGGTCATAAAACTTGTGCAAGATTTTATTTCTAGAATTCTCCTTGTCTGAGCATTGTGCAGATGACTAGTGTTACATACATGTGTGTCTGTCACTACTGTCCCTATATCACAGTTGGCAAAGTGAGAGTTCAGAGGGGGTGCTTCTCAGCTCAAGGGCACAGCAAGGTGGGGCCCAGTTTCAAGTGGTCTGCCTGCCCTGCCTACCTCCACCTCCCAAGTTCTGGGAGGGATTCAAGGCCTTCATGCATGTTAGGCACACTCTACCAACTGAGTTGTAACCTCAACTCAAATATGATGTAAGTACCTACTATGTGACGGCCACCGGGGACATCATGGGAAGGGTCCACCTGTCCCTGGCAGATGTCCTAGGCTCACAAGAGAGCAGAAACCTAGCAGACAATGCCACAGATAAAGCACGTGGGTGGGGGGTACCCATAGGGACAAGGAGAAACACTGTCCCTCACTGTTGGAGTTGAGCTCTGGCCCAGTGATATCACATGGCCCCAAGTGGGCAGCTGCCTGATGCCTCAGAGAAGCCCCTAGTCCTTGTTTTTTTATGCAAAACTCTTAATTTTAATCATTAGCAATTAGTTCAGGGAAAAGAACCTAACAACACATTTTGTGCCAAACAAACAGACTCACTGGGTTTTGCACCCAGCCCGCCAGTTTGCCAACAGACTCATTGGAGTTTTGCACTTGGCCCACCAGTTTGCAAACGAATGTAGTCTGCTAATTTCATGGGGAGTGACATGCTTGCTATGCTATAAGAACCTTAGGGCAAGGGTACTGCCATTACATCCTGGGTAGAGATGAGCATGCACAGAGAGGTTAAGACAAGACAGAGGAATTGGCTACAGGGACTTGTTTCACCCACAAGGAAAACATGGAACAGGTAACCATGGGGGTGGTATGTCCATAATGCTCTGTGGGATCAAAGATCCCTGGGGACAAGGGTCCTTACTGCCCAGATTCAGCCTCTGCCTTTTAGGAACCAGTGGTTCCCTGGAAGTGGAGTGAATTGAGGGGCTAGCAGAATGCAGCTTCTAGCTCTGTCTCTGTCCTGGGACTGTCCCTGGCTGGCCCAAGAGTCTTTAGGAGAATCAGCACCATCTCCTAAATGCCTGCCTAGTCTCTGACACCTCAGTGGGAGGCAGAGGCCTAGCGGCTTAGCAGAGCTGCTCACAGTCACCTACTTGGCTCTGGCCAGGGTGAGGTCCCTGGGTGGCTGGGGGGCCATGCCCACACATTGGGAGCCCTGCCCTGGATCCCAGGCGGAGAGCTGCCAGGAGCTGAGGCTCACTGTGCCCCACCCCCAGCCAGCAGATGTGTGGCCGGTACAATAGAAGAAGAAAATAGAAAGAAAATTTGGAATTTGTTCTCCAAAGATATTCAAATTAGTTAATCAAGGGGCTTATTACCGCTCTCTTCTCCGTCAGCAGCCGTCCGTAGGGATAATTGATCAGCTGCTAATAAGGGCTGCTCTTCACCACTGTGTTCCCAGGCCCACAGCAGCCTGTTTAAAGACATTCTGTAAAGTTCTAATTATTTCAAATTGTTCAGTGATACAAAATACCTTGGGCTGCTCAGTCCATGTTGGCTGGGCCTGGGACGCCTGTGGCAGCAGGCTGTTTGGAGGCACTGTGGGGTCCTGAGTGGGTGGCAGGGTTCAAGTGATCTCAGACTCTGTCCTTCCTGGATGGACTTCAAGTTGTCCCTCCCTACTGGCCAATTGGTGGTGCTGTCTGTGGAGGTTTAGAAGGTGCGGCCTGGCTGGAGGGAGCTCATCGCTAGGGGCAGGCTTTGAAAGTTCATAGCCTTGCCCCACTTCAGTTGTCCCTCTGCTTCCCAAAAGTGCTTGAAGATGTGAGCACTCAGCTTTCTGCTCCAGTTGCCTCCTCACATGCCTCTCCGCCATGATGGGTGTTAAGCTCAAGGCCAGCCTGAGCTACACACCCCCAGCCCCACTCCCCACATACAGAGCAAGAACCTGTCTCAAAAGAACAAAACAAAACATTGCAGAAAGGTCCCCTAGCATCATCCCACACCTGCTCAGGACAGCACACACCCAAGCTCTGGAAAATAACTACCAGATTGAAAACAACAGGTAGGGCCAGCAAGATGGCTCTGCAGGATGAGAGCCTGCTGTCAGAACTGACAACCTGAGTTTGACCTCTAGGACATACGTGGTGGAAGAAGAGAATTTACTCTTGCAAGTTGTCCTCTGACGTCCATATATTCACAGACCAAAATAAATAAATGTAATAAAAAATAAACCTAACAGGAGAAATCAGAGTGCAAAAGGCCATGCAGGGGAAGAAGGATATATGTTTGATTGGGCTGTGTCCACAGTAAAAAACTCCAAAAGAGTCAAAGAAATATGTTGAAGGGTGGGTGAGAAGCTGGCATGATGCCTTGGGGAACCAAGGCAGAAACCACCAGGCAATGTGCCTGCCTGATGGTATCCAACAGCATCACTGTGAACTCAAGCCTCCTTGAGGTGCCACAGCTAGGTGTGGTAGCACACACCTGTAATCCTAGCAGTTTAGAAGTGATGCAGGAGGACTGCCATGAGTTTGAGGCCAGCCTGGGTTACACAGCAAGAAGCAGGTTAGCCAGGGCTACAAGGCAAGACCAAAGGAAACAACAATAACAAAATGTGCCTCTGCATAGGCACCAGAGTGGCCACAGTAAGAGGCAGACAGTAGCAAGTGTTGACAAGAATGTGGAGCAACCTGAACCTCAAGGGTTATTGGAGGGGTGTCACTTGGCCTCTGGGAAATCACAGTGTCTGTTAAAGCAACATAAACCTTCCTATTCTGCTGAAGTCTCCCTGCACTACACGCATTCCAGAGAAATCTGTCTGCCAACACGGAGCCTCTCCACGCACACCGTATGATAGCAGATAGGCAGCTGGGACATAAACCAAGAACTTTCGAAGAATGACAGCTCAGGCCCTTGCCAGCCCCACGAGTTAGGTATCTGTGGTTTACCCAGTTCTCCAGGTAATTCATGAATATGTTCAAGCTGGAGGCAAGCAACTCTGGGATGTTCACAGAAGCATCATTCATAACAGACCAAGACTGGAACTGACCCAGACACCCACTAACATAGACACTAATAGCTCTGTGATCTACTCTCAGAGAGGCACTACTGGGGGCAAATGTACTACAAGAATCAATAGGGATCTGCCTCACAAAGGGTACACGGTGAGGATCTTGTGCCAGGGTGGGATGGATGAATCTGCACAGCTGGACATCAGGGTTGGGGTTCTGCTGGGGGTGTGGTGATAGGCACAGGAGATGCTCTGGCTGACACGGCATGTAAAGCACGGCTGTCTGTTGACCTAAGCTCTTAGGCCGGTGCACTATTCTCAATGAATGTCTAGAAAAGGGGGGAGCAGGGAGCCGGAGTCTGCCCACCTCTCCCATGCATGTCCACTGCTACGAAGCCCCCATAAAAAGACAGGCGATTTAACAGAAAGCTCAGCAACAAGTGCACAGACTGGTGCAGCGGCCTCCCCACCATCTTCCTGTGGCCTCTCACTCCAACACTCACTTCCACCACAGCACCTAGCAGTGCCTTCAACAGCATGGATCAGGTCCTGTCACTCCTCAGCCTAAAATTCTACACATGACAAGAGGATGACTTCCCACAGCTCTCGGGTCAAGTCCCAAGTCCTGCCCAGTGCCAATGAACGGAGCGTGGCCTGGCCCTGCTCGCCTCTCTGCCCTCATACCCTACTGTGCTCCAGCTACCCAACTTTCTTGGTTTTCTTAGGGTCTTTGCACCTGCTGTCTTCCCTTGCTGGACCTCTGACCACCAAGATTTCCCTCTCACTGGCTCTGCCAGGCTTTTCCTGCCCTTTATGTGGCTCTTCTCTCTGGGCCCCGGTGGCTTCTTTTACAGCACTGGTCTGGTTGATTTCAGGGTCTGTGTCTCTCTTCTTGTGTTCCCATCTATGCCAACACTTGATGCAGACACTTCCTGCCCCCTTGGGCCAAGGAAACGAGGCTATCCTTTCTTCTTAGATCTCCCCTGTACTCCCCATCTTGACTTCCACTTCTCTCCTGCTCTTCCTGGTGTTGGGGACACACTATATTAATAATCGAGGTAGAACACCTATTCTGAACATTGCATGCAGTAGGCGCTCAATAAATGCTTGTCAGAGGTACACAGTGGTAGGCTGGCTGAAGAACCAAGAGATATATTTGGAATGCATCCTTGTCCCTTCTGGATGCTCAGCTTCCACTGATTTCAATGACTGGGAAACTTCCTGGTTGGCCCACTTACAATTTTGAAAATATGCTCTTGAGGGACAGAAGAAATCAAGACAGAAGGGCCAAGTTCAAAATCAGTAAAAGCATTGTATCGATGTTTCTGTTATGGGGCTGGGAGCCATGGCTGCCCCAGCTCTCAGACCTGCCATGCACAGACCTGGGTCAGGGACAAATGTCCTGTGGAGGGGGACCCAAGGCTAAGTAGGGGGGTTAGGAGATGGCCTGGGGCCATATGGGGCTCTCAGAGGCCCAGCTCCTCTTGAGGTCAGCCCCAGAAACATTGGGTTGGATCAGAGAGTTCCAGGACAAGTTGATGAAGACTTTATTTTCTTTTGACTGAAATTTTATAAATGTCACACAATATGTTTTGATCATATTTGGGACCCACTCCTATCTACACCCCTCTTATGGCTCCCTGCTGGATTAAAAATATGGAACGCTTCAGGAATTTGCATGTCATCTTTGCACAGGGGCCATGCTGATCTCCGTATCGTTCCACTTGTAGTATATGTGCTGCTGAAGTGAGCACAAGACTTTATTTTCTAGCTGGATGTGGTGGCGTAGGCCTGTTATCCCAGCACACAGGAGGCTGAGAAAGGAGAGTTGTGAATGCTAGGCCTCCTGGGCTACATAGCAAAATGTTGTTTCAAACAACAACAACAACAATAACAACAACAACAACAAATCCTGGGCTGGAGGGATGGCACAGTGGATAAGAACACTTACCGCACAAGCATGAAGAGACGGGATCGAATCCCAGCACCCACTTAAAAGCTGTGCTGGGTTGGGCGTGGTAGCACGCCTGTAGTCCCAGTACTTGGGAGGCAGAGGCAGGTGGATCTCTGTGAATTCAAGGCCAGCCTGGTTTACATAGTGATTTCCAGGCCAGCTGGGGCTACAGGAAGATCTTGTTTTGAAAAGACCAAAAAATAAATAAATAAAAAGATAAAAAAATAAAAAAAGCTGCACTGGGACCCATCACCCCAGTGCTACAGGGCAGAGACAGGAAGATCGCTGGATGGACTGGCCAGCAGCCTAGCTCTGCTGCCTCCAGGGAACCCTGACATCCATGCCCTCCTTTAACCTCCACACACCTATGCTCAGGATGTGTACCTGTAAATATACCATGCACAGCACACACATGCACAAATGTATACATGTACACAAACACATACAATACCATACATACAAACATGCACATACCACATACACACCATACATACACATAGGCACACTCACATATACACTTACACAAACACACACACACGCACACAAAACACATACAAGCACATACATATACTCACCTACACATATACACATACTCCCCCCCACACCATACATACACATAGGCACACTCACATGCGCACACACTCACACAACACACATGCAAACCCATACACACACTCACCTACACATACACCATACATATACACACATATACCACCCACACCACATATACACACATATATCTCTCACACCATACATACACACAGGCACACTCACATATATAAACACTTACATACACCACACATATACACACTCATACATATACACACTCACACAAGTACACATATACACATGTGCACACATTCACACACAAATACATGCACTCACACACATATACACATTCACACATATACACAAACACACAAACACCACACATATACTCACACATACACACATGTGTAAACATACATAACTACACATACATACACACTCACATCCCCCATATAAATACATAGTACACACATACACATACACTGATGTTCACATAAACACATACATACACACATATGCACCACACATTCATACTCAAGACACATACATACATGCACACAGATACATCACACACTCATACACAATGCATACATATACTCATAAATACACACATATACCACACACATACACACACATATACTCACACACATACACATACAATATGAATTAAAAACATCTAAGCAACGACCAAACCTCCTAGTTTTCTTAATCTGGACAGTGTTTTCTGTTTGAAAAAGTTTGTGGATGTGGCACAGGCGCGATCTTTGACTACATCCTTCAAGAACCTCTGTTCCCACTTCGAGGACGGGGATCTGGAGATCCTCAGTACCTCCTCTGCGAAGGGAAGGAGGAAGCAGTCTCCTCCAACCCAAGCTCTGACCCACTGGATCCTGACGATGCATCAGTTTTCTGACTAGGAGTGGTGTGCGAGGCCTGGCGACCAGGTTCACGCCTGCTGTCCACCCCTCCTGTTCCCAGTCCCACCCTGTCTCAGTCTCGCCCCATTTTGTCAATGTATAGACTGAGGCTTGGGGAAGCTATACCAGGCTTGGCCCACCTGGCCCTGCCCACCTGGCCCTGTGCATTTGGCCCTGCACACCTGGCTCTGCCCACCTGGCCTGGCACACCTGGTTCCCTTGTTCCATATGTCTCTAGTCAGATGTCAAAGGTGTCACAGGTAGCTTGGTGCCCTAGCAGAACTGAAACCTCAGTGGACCCTGGGCTAGGTGTGGGTGACACTTGTCCTGTCTGCCTCCCTCCAGGGGATTTCAAAATGGATTATGTCTCCTGCAGGCAGAGAGGCTGCCCAGGCCACTGGGAACCATCAGGACTGGGGCCAAGACTTTGACCCCCATGGACAGTAGCACATCAAGGAGTTAAATCCAGTCACTCATGACCTGAACCACTACTGCTTTGAACTGTGCTCAAAGAAAGGGAGACCACCTCCCTGCTGCAGCTGTACCTTGTGGGCCCTGGCCTGGAGGACCAGAAGGTGCATCAGCCAGGCATCGTGGCATGGTCGCTACGCTGCAACCCCTAACTGGCCAGTGCAGGGAGGGGCCTCAAGTTAGGGACTGCTGGAGGCCCTGGAGAGGGGTGACCATTAATTCCGGGAACACTGATGGCGCTGGCTCCTCCCAGCACACATACACGCAGCACCCACCCTGTGCCAGGCGCTCTTCCATCCTTGTAACCACCCTGTGGAGTGACACCCACTGAGAATCCTAAAGCACAGAGGGGCACAAAGCAAGCAAGCAGGGCAGGAACTTGAACCACACCTGGACCATCCCTGAAACAACTTCTCAGGACTGGGGTGCTCAGAGGTGGCCAGCCACCAAGGTGCCCTCGTCCCTTCCAGATCTGTAAGTGTAACAGAGCAATGGGAGCCACTGAAATGTTTTCAGTGGCATGCTTGGGCAGGGAGAAAAATTAAGCAGAGAAGGGGGTACGAGTGGGGGAGCGCAATTCCACCCAGAGCCACCAGGGGGCACTCACGGGAAAGAGGCCTTATGCTTAAGACCTAAAGAGGGTGGGTCATACCAAGTTGCTGTGAGCAGAAGAGCCCAGCCAGTTCAAAGGCCCTGCGACAGCAGAGCATGCCTATGTCAGTGATGTGGTACATAGGGTGGGAGGTTACATAGATAAGGTTACAAAGAGCACTTGCGGGTGGAGACCTAGACAGCCTGCTCTATGTCAGCAAGTCCGTGGTGCATTTATTGACACTGTTATGTGTCCATACCTCAGCTATCCTCTCAGTTCACACCACACCATCACTGGCTCTACAGAGGGATCAGTGAGCCTTAGTGACAGGGTCACATAGAGTCACATGGCTCGCAGCTGCTGGTGTCACCCCCCCGCTCCGCCCCTGCATTACTCTGGGAAGCCATTCTTTTACAAGTGTGGCTGGAGTAGGCCCAGCTCATTGTCCCATCCAACCACAGGGCCTTTGCACCTGCCTTCCTTGCTGCCTATATTGCTTCTTCCTAGACTACCACCTCATGGTATAGCTGTACTTTTGGTTTCTGTCAAGTGTCATGGCTTCCAGGAGGTCCCTGTTACTGCTCAGGTTCTGACGCTGGGTCTAAGGGTGGGGAAAGATGGAAGGGCAGGGAGGGGAGGGACAGGGAGAATGGATGAAGGCAGCTCTGAGAGGGAGTAAGGAAAGTGGGGAAAACAGGGAGGACAAAAGGAGGTGAGGGGATGAGGGCCAGGCCTGCTTCCCCAAGGCAATAGTTGGCAGGCACAGCAGAGTCCTGTTGTGTTCCCATGAGACTCATTTAGGTGCTGAGAGCTGGGCTCTGGAAAGGGTCCACGCCTTAGTCCACAGCTAATGGGCTTGGGGTCTGAACTGAATGTGTGGGGTTCCCAGAGGGCTTAGGGACCCGCCTGTGGCCTCCCCAGAAAGGGCTCTGGACGCAGCACTATCATAGACAGCCATCTTTCTGACATGAAGCCCCAACAACCAGAGCTGAGGACTGGGTATGGGGCCCAGGCTGGGTGAACAGCCTATACACATCCCACTGCCTCTCACTGACAGTATCGTCCAGGTGACCAAACAGAGGTGCAGAGATGGCACAGCCGAGGGCACCCAGTCAGTAAGTAACAGCCTGCGATTACACAGAGCTCTGATGCCAAGAATCCACGTTCTTCCCACTACATTGACTGTTAAAAGTAAAAACCAGTTTTTGGTGTTGTTGAACTGTCATCAGCAGAGGACATTCATTGTGGCAGCACAAAGATTTAGCCCAAGAGCACCTTTCTCCAGAGGCACCCACCATCACCATCCATCCGGACGAGATGCCCACTCAAGCTGTTACACAAGCCTTGCCTTCCCTTCCTTCCCTCAGAGTGTAATACCATGTTATTCAATGAGATTTATCCTGCCTAAGCCTTTACATCAGTACAGAATGTCATCTCAGCTGTGTTCTATGTGGATGGGACTTATTTTGTGTATTCAGTCTCCCTGGTAGACATTTGTTCCCAATCCCTGTCCTATGGACACATAGGTTATTTTTGCTGCTGGAGTTTTCTGTGTGTTTGTATGAGAGTGCATGCTCATGTACATGCAGGTGCATGTGTGTACATGTACATGTGGAAGCCAGAGGTCAACCGTGGGTGTCATTTATCAGAAGCCATTAGCTTTCTTTTCAGACAGGGCTTCTCATAGGACCTGGGGCTCACTGATTGGCTAAGCTGGCTGACCAGTGAACCCCAGGAATCTGCCTGTCTCTTTCTCCCTGTGTTGGGTTTACAAGTCAGCTCCACCATACCTGGCTTTTTACATGGGTGCTGGGGACCGAACTCAGGCCCTTGTGCTTGCTCAGCAAGCACATTATTATCTCCCCAACCCACACTTAAGTAATTTTATTTTTTAATATTTTATTATTTTTATTTTATGTGTAGAGCATATTGCCTGCACGTATGTGAGCTCACCCATGTTGTGTGGTGCTGCAGAGGTCAGAAGAGGGCTTTGGATTCCCCTGGAACTGGAGTTAAGGACGGTTCGTAGAGGCCATGTGGGTGCTGGGAATTGAACCTGGGTCCTCTGCAAGAGCAGTCAGTGCTCTTAACCACTGAGCTATCTCTCCAGCCCCAACTTAAGTAATTTTAAAGCCCCACTCACAGACATTTAGGTTATTTTCCCCCTCCTCATGGACATAGGCTATTTCTAATCTCCAAGCATGGAAGCTTAAGTTACTGACAGGCTTTTTTCTTATTGTAGATGTCTAGCTAATTCCCCTAGACATTCATTTTGGTGCCCACAGATAGGTGTATCTTCAAGACATGCTCTTAAGACAAAGATAGGCCAGTTACAGGGCAGGCACATTTGTCAGTGTGACAGATGCAGCCAGCTTGCCCCTAAAGGCCTTGCTTTCACTGTTACCGCTCCTCGCTGTGAGGGGTTGGTCTCCTCTTCTGCCACAATCTTGTCGAGATCACTTGTCTCACGGGTGGGCCAGGACAAGGCACAAAAAGGAGGAAGGGGAGGGACACAAACAAACCAAGGCTGTCCAGAAGGTGACAGTGGGTGCCAAGAAAGATGTGTGTTGGCCAGCCACTTGCTCAGTGACTTCACAGAGGGCACTTGGCCCCTATTGGTCCTGCTTTGGAATTCTCCTGAGACATATGAGTGTGTTAGTCACAACTGTCTTCCAGGGGGGTGACAGCCAAGCATGGCCACACTGTACAGGTGCCCTGCACTGGGGTGCAGGGCTGTGTATTACCTCCTTGTGAGCTCAGTCACTTGGACAGGGAACACATCTGTAGAGGTCTGACCATGTGCCGGGGTCAGAGTTGAGAATGGACTAACCCAAGGGTTCCAGTCAAGGTCAGTGTAACCTCAAGGTTGGAACTGCTGACCCTTGCACCATCAGCCAAGGCTGTCTGGTTTCCAAGCAGGTGACTCATGCTTACCTGCTTCCCAACATCTAGCACCCAGCCTGAGGAGCACCCTGTGGTACCCTTGCATGTCATCTTCTGGGTGAGATCACACTGGTTCTTTCTAACGGCACAAAGAGGCTCAGGTGCCAGGCCTGCCCTGGAGAGAGAGCATGGCCTGGTTTTCCTTGGCTATATAGGAGCCCAGGGACTCATGCATCATTCATTCACTCACTCATTCATTCAACAAATACTGATGGTCCTTTCTCCTTTTCCATTGAGGTTAAGAACTTTAACTCCCAAATCAACTGAATTTAAACTTCAATCTTCTTTGTTGTGTGGCCTTGGGCAGTCCATTTCATGTCTCTGAGCCCCAGTTTCTGCATCTAGTCAACAGGTAACTGGGCAGCTGGGAGGAGAAAGGCACACAAAAGTAGCTGGTCTGGACTCTGCAGCAGTTGGAACAACCCAGACCCCTGCTCTGCCCGGGGGTGGCCTCCATCCCCCTCCTCCTACCAGCTCCCTTGAAGGATCTGTCTTGGGTAGTGGAAGATTTGCCTCAGGACTGGCTGGGCACCACCATCCTAGGCCCAGGACTAGCGGAGACATACTTGTGGTATGATCACAGTGTGGTTGATGCCTTTCTGAGCTCAGCCAATTTCTGCAAGACCTGTCTGATTCCACAGTCAAAGCCATAGCTCCTTCTTCTGCATTGTCAACTACAGGCACCTTCCAAAATGAGCCCGTGGCTGCCACCAAGCAAAGCTGGCTTCTGGGGACTGAGAGGCCTCGACTTTGCCACCTGAGTCCATCCAACGGTGTAATGAATTGTCAGACTCAGCCATCCCACTGGGCTGGGTTTTACAGCTGTTCTACCATCAAGGACACTGGGGCTAATGACTAAGAAGAGCCCCGATGATGGATGGACTCATCTAGTGCCAGCATGCTGGCCGCCGGGTTGGGCAGAACAGGGAACGCTTAATTTATGTGTACTCATAGTTACCTAGAGCCCGTTCTGCACGTGTGATGGCATGTGGAAGGGGTTCCACCTGTGGTTTCTGTGCTGAATTCATTATTTCAAGTGGCACCAGCTTCTGAGCTCCAGCAGCTCCTAGGACAGGACCATGCTGCTGGATGTGAACAGGATCAAGGAGGCTAAACCCATTGGAGTTGCTCAGATGGTTCTAGAGATGTTATCCTGAGCTGCCTCAGACACTTCTGTATCCAGCCTCCCTTAAGTGCCCTTTGCTGCTTTATCCCCCCCTACCCTGTATATGTACATATTCATGTGGGTCAATGTGTGCCTGAGTGTGTGGAGGGAGACCAGAGGCTGACTTCAAGAGACTTCCTCAGTGATTCTCCATGTGTATTTTTTGAGACAGAATCTCTCACTGAACCTGAAACTCACAGATTCAGCTAGGCCGGCTGGTCAGTGAGCTCCGGGAATCCACCTGGCTCCACCTTTCCCCCAGTGCTGAGGTTACAGAAGCATGTTGTACATCTGGCTTTTACATAGGTCCTGACAACCCAAACTCAGGCCCTTCTGTTTGTGTGCATCAGGCACGGCACCCACTGAGCATCTCCCCAGTCCTTTGTTGTTTATTTTTTGACACAGGCTCTAGCTACTACCCCCAGGCTAGTCTCTGAACTTGTGGGCCCTCTGCCCTCTGCTGCAATTATAGGCACATACCACCAACCCAATCCCTTGAACACTTTTATCTTTTTCTTTTTTCTTTTTGGTCTTTTTGAGACAGTCTCCCTGTAGCCCCAGCTGTCCTGGAACTCATTATGAAGACCAGGCTGGCCTTGAACTCACAGAGATCCGCCTGCCTCTGTCTCCCAAGTGCTGGGATTAAAGGCCTGAGCCACCGCACCCAGCCTTTTTCTTTTTAAGACAGGGTCTGATGTAGGCCAGGCTGGACTTGAACTCACTATATGGTGGAGGATGACCTTGAACTCCTGATCCTCCTGTCTACATCTGAGTGCTGGGATGACAGTTGCATTGCCAAGCCTGGAACCTTTGCACACTTTGTCTTGTTTGAGACAGGGTCTCCCTATAGTCCCAGCTGGCCTGGAACTCTCTATGTAGACCAGGCTGGCCTGGAACTCGAACTCACAGAGATCCACCTGCCTCTGCCTCCCAAGGGCTTGTATTAAAGGCAAATGCCATCACGTCTGGCTCCCTTTGCACACTTTTAAAGGGATATCTCCACACACCTTCACTGGCCCCTCCCCCAGATAAATCACTGGCACCGGTGGAGCTAATCCAAGGAACAGGTCCTCCACTACCTTCCCCACTGGATCCCAAGGATCTGTCCTACCGACCAAATATCTCACCCAGCTGTAGCTATCACGAGGAAACAGCAAACAAAGAGAGAGATTTAATAACTGGAAACAGGAGTGAGGCTGCGGAGAGTTTAATTTTTTTTTTTTGTATTGCATCTAATTGCAATCAACAGACTTCTGAGCCAGTGACGGGCTCAGCAAAATTGCTGCTGAGAGAACAGAATCTTTGTCTAAAAATAATCAGACATTCTGCGCACCGCTGTTTGTTATAACGGTAATCGATGCTGGAGGCTTTGAATTCCATCAATTTATAGATCTGCGAAGGCCTGCCCGGGTGATGGGGTGGCGCAGGGGCCCTGGCTGGGCTCGGCCAGCTCCAGGCCCGGTGTGTGATTAAGATAAGCCCCGATTCCTTTCATACATTCCTTATTGGGGGCGCGTTCTCCGCCAGCCAGAGACGTTCACCACAGTTAAAGATCACTGCAGCTTCTCAGACGCCACATTTGAGGGGATTGATCAATAAATCAAATCAGGCCGATCAATCGGCCAATCAGGAGAGTCTAGCCGGTGCATTATTCCCGGCGCCTCGAAGCCGCAGCTTTTCATGACTTTCATCAAAACCTGGCCCTGGCCAGCCGCCAGCCGCTGGCTTGTCTGATAGACTCCGCAGCCGAGAGGGGCCTCCTGCCCAGCGGAAGAGCAATAAATTTCTCATCAAACAGCCGATGGAGAAACAAGGTGAACATCTGTTTTGCTGCAATGAAAGTCCCGTGTTCTTCACAATGCGCAAACCGCGTCTGACAGACCACCCCAACGGCGGCTTCCTGGGCACTCGGGGCCCCTCGGAATATTCCGCTGGTTATTTCAATCAGGTAATTTAAGGAGACTTTTGCATTCTTTTCTCGGCAGCTGCCCGAGCCCTGCAAAGACTATTCTGGCACAGTCGATAATAAATACTATCCAGGGACCCTGCAGTATGAAGGCGGTTTTATGATACCCATTATGTGGCAATGTAACTTCATTAAAAGCTGTTTATTCCCTCTAAGCATTTGAGCTACTCTCCCTCGCCTATCAAGGTGGAGCCGGGAGGCCATTTCTACAGAAAGGGTTCCAGGCCGTCTGTTTTCTCTCAACAACTCAGGGGACCTCACCCACTCTCCTTCTGTCTCTGAGGTGGGGTGGCACCCAGATCCCTCCCTGGCCCACCATGGTGGCCAGGTGAGGACCAGGTGTCTCCAGACCCAGGAACGCATGGGGACACTCAGCCTTCCCACAGGAGCTGAGATGTCTGGAAGCAGAGGAGTCAGGCCCACTAGAGCCTCACAGGCGCTTTGTTCTAGGATAAATAAAGTTCCAGAATGAGACAGTGGGACTATGACCACCAGAGCCGGTGTTTTCCAGACTGGAATTCCCTGAGACCTTTTGCCTGCTCATGTGGACATTGGAAGAAATTGTCACTTGGCCTCTCGAGGAGACCCGAGTTCTTTGCAGGGACACAGCCCAGTTGTATCAATGCTGCTTGGTAAATGTCTGAGACTACAGGGCAGAGAGCTGGCTCTCGAGCCCACGGTACCCAGGTCCCTCCTTTAGGAGGAGGCTGTTCACACTGTGAGCAGGAGAAAGGGTGGGTGATGTGGCCTTTTGGCCTCCCTGCAAATGGGGGAGGGGAAAGGGGGTTCTTCTGCAGGGAGGACAGCCTGTGGCTGAGCAGGTGACAGGTGACTCCTCATCTGGGTGAGATCTGTCTCAGAGGGACCATATTGAATTAGAGGGATCTGTTTCAGAAGGGTGGGCAGGTGACAGGCCCTGCTTGAGACAGTAGGGTACACTAGGGCCAGTAGGTGGGCAGCAAGTGGGGTGGAGGACAGGGTCAGGGAGGCAGGTCTAACATGGTGGGACAGAGCCTGATGCCCTACCCCTCACCCTCCTGAGCAGCAGAAGTGAAGGAGCATGGGTGGGAACAGATAGCTGATGCCCCTCAGCCCAGCAGGGCCAACCTTGGTATATCACCAAGTCCTGCGACTGTCATTCCTGCCTTGCAGATGAGAAATTGAGGCCTAAAGAAATAAAGTGAACCTTCCCTGGTCCCACAGAGAGCAAGTAGATCCCACCGTAAACCCCTGGAGTGCTTGCCGAGCCCTTGGCTCCAGATACCTCATGTCTGTTTTCTCCATTTATCTTTCCGAGTCTCCTCCTGGTGGGTGTTGGTACTAGGGCTATCTACAGGTGAGGCTCAGAGGGGGGAAGGGTTCAGTAGTGAGGGCTATAGCTGGCACCAAAAACTCTCCAAGGTCTTTGACCTCTCCTGTGGGGTTCTGAATAAGGAGGGGTCCCCCACTCTCCTGGGACTCCACACCGACCTGTTCCCTCTAGTTGCCTTGGCCCACCTAGCACAGAGCAGAAGGACGGGCAGAGCCTGCCTGGCCTGTGTCAGCCCTCCTGGCCACCCCTTGACCTGAACTGACCTCTATCCTTGGGGTCCCTCCATGACTCAGCTATGTGGACCCTGTTGAGTCTGGTAAACACCTGCCAGGCCCCAGCACAGCTTGTAGATGCCACAACTTCCCAAATGCCACTAGCTCTGATCTGTGTTCCTACAGGAGCCCCTGTCACCAGCATCCACACTGGACATCCATGAACACCCATCCCTCATAGGCCCACCTCCATCTCTATAGTCTCCCAATCCTCAGCATGACGTGGCACATAGTAGGTACCTCAGCACGACACAGGCACAGAGTTCTAAGAGACCTGAACACGATTCTCCAGACAAAGTGGACCCTGGCCTTCTGGTGTTCCCTTAGGCCACAGGGCCTGTTCTGCCCCCATCCTAGCTAAGTCCTTTTTTAAATTTCGTCCTAGTTAAGTCCCCTTTGAATTTAGTCATAGTTCTGAGCCATGTTCTAAATGTGGCAGGGGCATCTAGAGAGGGAGGCAGGGATGGAGAGATGGAGGGATGGAAATACAGAGGGATGAAGGGATGGAGATGGAGGGAGGGATGGAGAGATAGAGGGATGAAGGGATGGAAAGATGGAGGAATGGAGGGATGGAGGGTGGAGAGATGAAGAGATGGAGGGATGGGGGGATAGAGGGATAAAGGGAGAGAAGCGAGTGGGTTCCTGCATCCACCCTCACAGAGTTGACTGTGAAGGCCGAGTCCTGCCGAGGGCCGGCCTTGTTAAGCCAGAGCAAGTTACTACTCTGCCTGTCACCCCAATACAGATCCGCCCATGGTCTCCAGTACAGCGGCTACAGTATATTAGATTTATCACACACTCCAGCCAAGATGTGCTGCCGAGATTTCAGGGCAAGATTTATTATACCGGCTGGCTTTTAAAATGAAAGAGAAGAGAGACTCTTCTGGCTAAAGCAAGTTCTGTTAACATTGTGAGAATTGTAGCTAGTGGTGTGTCTTTGAGTCGTTTCTCTGCAGACACAGAACTCAGTAACAATCCCAGGGCCTCTGACAGTTCCACACTGACCTGGGGGTGACCTTGAGGAAATGACCTACACTCTTGGGATGTGTGTCTACTTATACCAACAACAAAATTCCTCCACCTTATCCCTGGTCTCCTATATGCCAGGGACTGTTTCTTTGTTTTTTAAAAATGTTTTTACGGGGCTGGAGAGATGGCTCAGCGGTTAAGAACACTGGTTGTTCTTGCAGAAGACCAGGGTTCAGATCCCAGCACCCACATGGCAGCTAACAACTATCTGTAACTCTAGTTTCAGAGGATCCGACAACCTCTTCTGTCCTCCGAGAGCATTGCACAACACAGGTGCATTTATTTACATGCAGGCAATACACACATAAACATTAAATAAAAATAATAAATATTTTAAAAAATGTTTTTACTTATCTTTATATATTTTAATGGATACATAAGATGGAAAATGATACATATCCATGGGTGCCAGGGGATGATTCTTTGAATTGAAGCTACATTCCTTTGAAATAATGACTAGTTTTATTTTACAATGCAGATGAAAAAACTGAGACTCTGAGAGATATGGTCACTTTGATGGGCAGAGGCAAAGTCCACTAACCTAGACTAGGTGGGTATTTGTCCAAGGGACCAAGAACTCCCTCTCTGGGGAGAGACAGTTCTGCCCCACAACATGAAACCCAGGGAGACCCTCCGAACTTCCATTGTCTCTGAAGAGGATGTCCAGCACCTCCATCCTAATGATGCCCACCTTCCCCACAGACAGTAGTGGGAAATTCTAGGGGATTGGATTCAGGTCCCCGGTCTTCGGCAGGCTTAACTAGAGCTGGGCACACCTGGCTCAGCATCCAGAAAGACGTCAGGTTCTGGAAGCATAAGCCATGGGGACGTGGGCATACTGAGGGGACAAAGGGATATGAAGGGGTCTGGCCAGAGGAGCCCAGTGGGAGGAAACCCAGACTTCTGGTGGCCTTCGATGAGGGTGACTGTCCTCACAGGGATCCTGGCAATGCATAGAGATGTCATTTTCACAGTGCTGGGGCTGGACCCTGGGGCCTCCTACATGCTAGGCAAGTGCTTCACTGACCTCCACCCTTAGTCCTCTAAAAATACATTTGATAATTGCAATTGGGGCGCTACTAACACTAGGGAGCACAGGCCAGAGATATTACTCAGAGTACTTAGGGCATTCCCTATTGCAAAGAATTGCCTCCTCTGAATGTCAACAGTGAAAAAAGTGCTACCAAATGCTGTAGAAAGCTACCCTGGGGCTCAGGAGCACACATAGAGGCCAGGAGCTATGGAGGCCAAGAGAATTCCCACACAGGGCTCAGGCTGACCTGAGGAAGACAGGCCCAGTGGCCAGGGTGGGCTCCCTGTCCCTACAGCCATTCCAGCATAGACTGCCTGGCCAGTTTTTATGGACAGAAATGGAGCCTGTGACAGGTGGCTGGATTCAGTGATGTTTCTTTTCCATCCAAACCCAACACTGCCTCCTATCTCCAGGACAAGAGCAATGATAGCTGAGGCTGCTTCCAGAACCTTCCTTAAGTGAATCATCTCATTTAATCTTGCCAAGAGCCCTGTGAGACACTGGTTCTGAGAGAAAAATATGTATCCGAGGTCACAAAGCTGACATGGAGAGGAGTCAGGATTCGAACTCTGGTCTACCGAATCCACTGATCACAACAGATTGCTCATACCCAGTCTATTCTTGCCCTCAGTGCATAACCAACACATCTATGTGTATGTGTGTGTGTGTGTGTGTGTGTGTCTGTGTGTGTGTGTGTGTGTGTGTGTGTGTGTAGGGCCAGAGGTCAACCCTCCATGTGGTTCCTCAGTCTCCATCCACCTTGTGTTTTTTGAGATAGAGTCTCTCTTTGGCTTGGAGTTCACTGATTCGGTTAGGCTGGCTAGCCAGCAAGCCCCAGGGGTCCTCCTATCTCTACACCCCCACACCTGACTTTTTATATGGGTTCTAGGGATTGAACTTGGGTCCTCATGCTTATATGGCAAGCACTTGACTGTCTGAGCCATCTCCCCAGACCCTACATTTTAAATTAGAAAATAAACCTCAAGGAGGGGGGCCCTGCCACCTGCACCCCCTACCATATATAGCAAATCAGGGATGGGGTCCTACGCTGAGACCCCTGCTCAGCAGCTCAGCTCCCTCATATTAAGAATATACACAGGCACACAATATATCCTCCATCCCCTGCTTGCTTTTTCTCTCCAACACAAGCACCGTGACCAGCAGTCAAGAGACAGTGTTCCCAGCACACTCTAACTCCCACCATTCAGGAGTGTGGGTAAAAGGAAACGCGAATTATTAATAGGCCCTCATGGTAATTAGCATCATTTATTGTGAGATAGGTCATCCTTTCCTTCTGAAAATGTTATGTTTCAAAAAAAACTTCGGTTGAGAATCCAATACAACAGTGGCACGTGACTGAGCCTGCCACCGAGGGCTGGGACAAGCACGGGGCTCATGGAGCCACTCAGAGCTTTGGCCACTGCTGTCTATCTCGATGATGTCAGGTGGCTGCATCCCAGGGATGAGAACCATTCATTTAAATGTCACCGGCACCTGTCGCCTTTCTTTTAATTCTGTGGGATCCCAGTGACTGGGAAACTTGGAGGAAAAGTTTAAGGTTTGGTGGAGTCGGGTGGAAGCTGGGGCAAAAAACAAAACCCCAAATCCTTCTATGTTTAATATTCAATAAATGTGTCAATTTTACATACAGAAGCAAATAGGCCTTTATTGAGGAACTGGTAGATTTCCTCAGAGGAAAGTGTGTTTTAGCCTCCGAAGAGTCCCAGCTGACTAGAAATGGAATGTGATTTGTGATAAAACTCAGCTGCTCTTATAAAAGACGTTAAATAAATGCTGCTGTTTCACCAGGGATATACAAAATTGATTGCATTATAGACTGATTCCAGGATGCTGTGTCCCCGCATGGCCCCATCGGCTTGTGTGTGTGCATGGGGCTTGTAGAGGGTTTACGTTGTGCAGAACCCCCTCTTCCTTATCCTATGGTGGAATTTTCTGGAAATGCACCCCCTCTATACTTTAATTTCGGTTGAACAATGGGAAACTGTTGCTCTCTGACAATTTTGAGCTCTTCACAACAGCAACTCCTTCCATAGCTAAGGAGTATTTGTGGCAGGCCAGCCATGGGCTCGGGACAGTTGCTGACATCACTTAAGGGCTATTTTGAGGCTGAGATTCAGGGGTCTAGCAAGAGTCAGAGTAGGATCCCTGCCTTTTCCTCAGGCCAGCCAAAAGAGCTTGAGAAAAATCTTTGCCTTCTCTGGACCTCATCCTTCATCATCTGAAAAATGGGTACGAGTCCATCTTTTCCCTGAGGGTATTTGGAAAAGCCAAATAAGGTCAGAGAGTTGGTGGTGCTTTCCACCAGCCAACCAGGGCTGCAGGAGGCTCCAGAGTCATCTTCAGTCCAGGTGGCCCTGCCCTCAGTGATGCTCACACAGGGCTCCCGAAGGTAAGAGGCTGGTTTCTGGGACTGAAGAGCACATCTATACCTAACCCAAAGTAGAAGCCAAGCCTCTGCCTGCCCTCTACCACCAGCCTGGTCCAGGCAGTGCTGACTTGGACCTGATGCCTACAGTGGCCTCCCGTGGGGCTTCCTGGCTCCATCAACTGTCCACTGTCTTACTCCCCTCAGCAGCTAGAGGGTACATTCAGGATGCTTGAAACCTCTCCCCAGTCCCATTCCATTTCTGATCAAATGCAGCCCCCTAGCATGGCCTATCAGTCTGTGGGGTCAGTGCCCTGCCAGTTACTCCAAAGAACTCCCCCACCATCCCCTTTCTATGCCCCCACTGTTCTGCCTTTACCCTGGCCCCAGATGTCACTGCTAGGCCCAGGGTCTTTGCATGTGCAGTTTCAGTTGCTGGACACCTTTTCCTCTCTGTTCTCTTGGTAGCCCTTCCATAGTGAGGCCCCCAGGGCCAGCATGCTACACCAGTCTCACTAAGGAACTTCTAAGAGATGCAGGCTCTTTGCCAGCTCCACATCTGAAGAAACAGGGACCCTGCGGGAGAGGCCTGGCCATCTCTTGAGGAAACTTCTAAGTGACTAGTGTATGCTCCAGCAGGGAGACCAGTGACCTCACTCTGTCTATTCCCTAGTCAAGGTCCAGATGGGAAGGGGTGAAGGAGGGAGGAAGCAGGGAGAGGGAGAAGAAAGGGAAGGGGAGGAGGAAGGGAAGGGGAAGATTCTTAACAGCTACCCATGGAGCAGACAGTTTCCAGATAGAAACCTGGAAACTAAAGAGTTGCTGGCAGGAAATGTGTTGCTAGCTGGGAGGACGCTGAGCTAGGGCTGCTTGGTCTAGCCAGCCCACTGCATCCTGCTGGGAGCTGGAAGCTGTGCTAAGCCTGAGCATCCCGGAAGCTTCTAGGTATGTCTAGGCTCATCTTGGAGCCAAGGTTGGAGGGGAAGCAATTTCTTTTCCTATGACTTGGGTGCTTATGTGCTCCTGATGCTGTTATCTGGCTGACCCTATGCTCCTAACTCAGCTTTCCAGACAGCATCACCCTTGGGAAGATCAGGTGCTACCCAGAGGTCTGGATATAGCAGACCTCTTATAGCTATGGCTGCACATTCATCTGGCTGGTGAGACACAGGGCTCCTTTGGAATGAGGGGTATCCATGGAGATGGCTACAAGGGTCTGGGGTAGCTTGGGGTCTGGCCTCCCCTCCAATGCACAGACCATATAAAGTGCAAAGCTTTGCTCAGAATGATGGGGATGCGGAACCCCCTCCCAAGTCCCCAAACAAAGCCATGGTCATAGGATATTCGGGGAGTCAGGGTGGCCCCGCTGGGGTGATTGGCCTGCTTCCACCACATTGTTAATCAACCAGCCCAAAGTTTCCACAGCCTAGATGCCCAAATCTCCCTGAAGCTGAGAGCCACAGGTTGTTCAAAGGCCTGACAGTTGCGCCTGGCTAGTGGGTGACTTGTTCCCACAGTCTGCTGATTTTTTAAATAAACCTAAATTCCAATAATTGCCTAATGTTTATTTTTATTTAGTTCAAGCTCAGATGCTCTGAGTAACTCTGACAGGAATTGATATTGGATTCCTGGTGAGGTTTATTAAAACACAGATGCACACACACATACACAGACATACAGACACACACCCAGGCACACACACATACACAGACACACACACAGGCATACACATACACACATACACACACATACACAGGCACACAGACACACACACAAACACACACACAGACACACACAGACGCTCACACATAGACACACACATACACACACACACATACACAGACACACACAGACAGACAGACAGAGACACACACACACAGACACACACAGACGCTCACACATATAGACACACACATACACACACACACACACATACACAGACACACACAGACAGACAGACAGAGACACACACACACAGAAAGACGCTCCTGCTTTGCTATGAGTCCCTTGCTTGCCCAACTGAGGTGGATCCTCTATCTGGAGTGGGTGATAATCCTGGCTCCTTCCCAGAATGGTGGAAAGGAACCACCATGCATAACTCTAGCAGTGAATAAGGCCATGTAGGTCTCTTACTGTGCCTGGGACACCTGTTCTTGGTGTCTCTGAAGCCGCTTGTCCAGTTTTGTGTGTGTATTTGGAAGAAACAGAGGCTGCTCTGCTAACTTACAAACATTCAAGTAGCCCAGGTCCCTTGCACACCCTGGAAGCCCTGGTGAGATGGTTCCTCCCTCATGTAGCCCTGGGCTGCAGAGAGATGTCCCCTTATCCTTAAGGGAGAGAAGCCTAGCATCAGTTCCTGTGAGGCTTAGAGGGGCTGATTTGGGGCTGGGGACTGATGAGGCATCTAGTACATGCTCTGCTCCAACCTGGTCTGGTCTGGCAGTTCCCAAAGTGTGGAAGGCCCCTGACATCTGACTTGACCTTTTACATGGTGCAAAGGTGATACACACTCAGGAGAGGCTCAGCTTCTAAAGTGGCTTGGCGCTTTTCTTGAGTCACAACACACAGTCTAATCTCCCTCAGTGTAGCTCTCAGCAACCTTGGGATCCCTTGGGGTCAGTCCTTGCTCCATAGCCAGAGGCACCACCCAGCAGGATTGGTGGCAGAAGGCAGAGCAAGTATGTCTTTCATAGTCGTTTCTGATTTTCAGAGTTCACTGGGACATATCCCCGTCATCATTTGAGGATTTAGTGTCTATGTGAAAAATTGCCAGGAATGGATGACCTGAGGGTTGGGCTTGCCAAGATCAAGGCATATATGAAAGTTAAACTCCAGGCTCTCTTTCTACACTTTGCCTGTCTGTTAAAGGGGCTGCTCCAGTGTCTCTACTGCCATCATCTGCAAGTGGCACTGGTCATCGAACCACACTGGACTCTATCTCCCTCCTCCCTCCCCAACTCAGATTCTCAAACATCTGGGTCAGAGCCACCGATCCAGGTGCCAACCTGACCATCTCAGTACTATCCACCCAACCTACTCATCTTGGCCTTGAGAGGGACAACCTGCCCAACAAATAAGTAACAGATTCCTCTTTTGCCTGGAGAAAGAAAAGATGGGATCCAGGGGGCACCTCTGCCTTGGGCACAGAGGCATGCTGGGAAGGTTCTAGGCCCTCTCAAAGCTGGCTGGCATTCAGCCACTCCCTGGCTGTGGGTCCTGGGCAGGTTGCCCACCCTAGGAAGCTGTAGGGCATTCAGGCTCCTAACATATTTGCCCAAGGGCTGTGGGTCGATGCTTTGGTGAGGGCCCTCCCACTGCAGGGGGATGCTTGCCACTGCTGCCCCTCTCTCTGAGGTGCTGACCCCCAGACCTGCTTTGAGGTAGCTCTGTCTGCACTTGGACTCTCTTCTGCCAATGGGTAGCTGCTGCTGATTGGCAGTGGGCCTGGCTTTCATGGAGGTCACTTTGTGTCACCCCTTCCCTGACTCACCACCAGCCCCACTAGGAGCCCCATGGCTGCTGTATAATTGGCTGTAATTGCTGGACACATGGATACACAGACACACACAGAGACACAGACACAGACACAAAGACACAGACACACACACAGACACACACAGACACAAACACGTAGACACAGACACACACGGCATGCTCTGGCTCTGCTATCAGCTAACTAGTAAATAATATTCTGTTCTAAATCCGAAAGTGCTATTAGACAGCAGAAAGGGACTAATGGGCGTCTTAAAGACCCCCTTAAGCACACGCTAACATGAAGCGAGGCAGGCTGAGCAGCCCATATGCCAGCTGCCTGCATGGCGTGCCTCTTCCTAGTCCTCAAAGGACATGGTGGGGCAGGGGACAGTCAGCTGGCCAGTTGTGGGCCAAGATCACCCAACCCACTCTGACATCTTTGAGCTGTCGAAGGTTGCTCCTGCCTCTGATTTTCTGGAGTGACAGGATGGGGACCTTTGTTTCCTGGGGCTGCTGTAACAAGTGACTGCCAACTGGGTACCCCAAGACAACAGGACACGGTTTTCCCACAGCTCTTGAAGTCACAAGTCCAAGTTCAAAGTGTGGGTGCACAGGCCCCGCCTCCTTCTTCGCCTCCTCCAGTGCTCACTGGCTTGGCTGGCCTGGGTGCTCCTGGGCTTAGAGCTTCTGTCCATGGCTGTTCCTGTGTCTGTTTTTTCACATGGTTTTACACCTGTCACTGCAATTACAGCCATCCCAATCCTGTATGAGCTTGGTGTTGCTAAGGACAACTGCAAAGATCTCATTCCCACACCAGGTTCTAGGTGAGCATGAACTTGGGGGACAGACAGTTCAACCCACACACCCAGAACAGGGGACATCTGGGTATGGTGGTGATAGGGTAGAGGAGCTCAGGTAAGAATCGTGTATATGTGTGTGTGTGTGTGTGGTGTGAGATGCATATGTCTGTGGAGGTATGTGTGCGATGTGTGTGTGGGGTGTGTGTGGTGTGTGCATGTATATGATGTGCATGCCTGTGTGTGTGGTATACGTGTCTGTGTATGTCTGTGTAGAATGTATGCGTGTATATAGGCCAGAGGTCGATATTAAGTGTCTTCCTCAATCTCTCTCCTCATTTTTGAGACAGGGTCTCTCACTGAACCTGGAGCTCACTGATTCAGCTGGCTGGCCAGTGCACTCCAGGGACCCTCCAGTCCCCCAGTGCTGTGATTATAGGTGTATGCTCTGTTCCCTACTTTTTTACAGGGGTGCTAGGGATTGAACTTGGGTTCTCATACTTGTGTGTCAAGCACTTCGCTTACTAAGTCATTCCCTCAGCCCCAGATAGAGACCTTAGTTCTCAAGGTGACAGCACTATGGCGTTCCTCACATATTGTATCCCAACCACACAGAACCTTCTAGAGTTCGAGCACCAGTCCAAATTCCTCCTGTGGACCCATCATGTCACATTAACAACATAACTTTCTGATCAGCCATCTCCACGGACTCACGATGATGCGTGTTTCCCAGGATGTAATTCAGGAGTCTTCTTGGATTAGCTACTTTCAGACACGGTAGTGGAAGCAACAACCATCACGCTGTGCCCCACATGATGCAGGCTGATGGGGACTCACTAACACGATGTGACACTCCTCACCCAGGCACAAGATCTGGGTTTGGGTTGCCAGGGCCGTCAGAAGCCATGTGTCCACTGTGAGCACAGTTACGTGAGCCACATACAGGCCACATACAGGCCATCTGCAGGCCACCACATCCACGGGATGAAGCTCGGAAGAGGGAAGTGACTCATGGCAGCTATGCTACCAAACCCCATCCCGAAGAACATCTATTCCTTCTCTCAAATGTCTTAGAGGGCCTGGCGTCTTCAGGAACAGGTGACAAGCAGAGAGGGGATCTGGTGCACTTTTGCGATTGAGTTCATCCATGTGACACTTGAGCTGCTCTGGCCTCACTAATCCATCAAGTTCTTGGGGACACGGCAGAGCAGGGAGAGTGGGAGCCTGTGAGTGTGGTGCCAGTGTGGGTGCCAGTGTGGGGAGGAGTGTGGGAAACAGTGCAAGGAGTGCAGGAAGGAGTACTAGGCACCAACAGAAAGAAACCACTAACTGTGACACAGACCAGATAGAAGACAAGAGCCGGGACCAGGAGGCAGGTCAGATTATAAAAGTTTTCCAAGCCAAACCAAGGAGGCTGAAACTTATCTTGAGGGAAATGGAAAAAAAACCAGAAACAAATGTTGCCAGGTTTTAATACAGTTGAGGAAAAAGAAACCTGTGGTGATCGGGGGCCAGGAGAGGGACAGAGATGGGACGCATTGCTTCCCTAATGCCTAGTTACCTGTCCACTCTCTGGCTCTGCCTGTCCTGGCAGAAGAGACGAGGGCAAACATAGGGGGAGACAGACGTAGGGAGAGTGGTGAGGTGTTGGGTGCCAGCGCAAGCTGTCCTACTCTCTGCCAGTCTGTCTGGAACATGGGCAGAGTCCCCACCCAGCCCCACTGTGCTCCACCCACAGCTATCTTGCAGGCTGCTGGTTAACTCCCACAGCGCTCCTCCACATGTTGGCCAACAGGCAAGTGGCCAAAAGTCCCTCTGAACTACAACATCCCCACCATCAGAATGCAGTCTGTGCATGTTCCAAAAAACCATGCTGATGCTGTCCCCACCCCCAGCTAATGTGGCCACCAGGACTCACTGGTTACACCAATCACGTTCCAAACTCTCCAAAGGCCCCAGCATGGGGAGGGGAGGGTCCACGCCCCAGGGCTGAACTCCCATCCCTCCTCATTTAACCTCCTCGGGATCACCAGAGCTGGGAGAAGTTTGAGGGTCAAAACACGGGCTAAGTGCCTGACTTCTCCCTCGGCACCTGTCTCCCCCTGACCTCTCTCTCAGCACCTATGCCAACCCAGGGTGAGTCACTGAACTTCTGTGGGCCTGCCTGCCTGTCCCCACATAAGTGGCTCATCACAGCCTCTACCTCAGGAAACAAGAACGCACACACGAGGTTGCTTTTCCAGCCAATGCCTGGCACACAAGACTGTTGGGTAAATGATAATCTTGGGCCATCTGTCACACCTCACCTGTCACTGCAGCTATCTGGAGAGGCTGGGAGGGGACCAGAGGCAGAAAATGCCTCTGAGCAATAAGAACAGACATCACAAGTGGCCACACTGAAGTCACTTTATGGGGTACTGTAGGAACAGAAAGGTGACCAGCGATGTCCTGAGCACCTGACACAGTTGAATATGGCCCTCCAGTAAGCCAGGGCTGTGCCCGTTAGTGTCTATTGAAATACATTCATGGCTGTGTCGTTTGTGGCCACTTTCCTGTTATGGTGGCCAAGGTGAGTGGCTGCAACCCAGGGCATGTAGCTTGCAAAGCAGGAACTGTTTCCTTTTTGGCTATTTCTAGAAAAATCTATTTCAGACTAGCTAGCACACAGTGAATGCGTCCTATGTACCAGACACAGTTCTAAGTGCCCTATGCTTCTTACAATCGTCCTGGGATGGGGAAACTGAAGCATGAACAGGTTAAGAATAAGCAAGCTCAAGGGCATGTAGCCAGTAGACAGCAGAGCTGGGATTTGAACCCAGCTCCTGACCCCAGGTCCCAAGTCCTTGATGCTCTGCTTAATCAATTGAGGGTCTTCTGGAAGCTTCAGTAGGTGTGATTTTTCCAGCTACTGGTTGAAGACACACACACACACACACACACACACACACACACACACACACGCACACCTGCGCACACACTCAATGCAAGCATTTGCCAAAGCAAGTGGGAAGTCGCCAGCTCTGCTTGTGAGATGTTGGCTATTTTCCCAAATGGTGCCCAGTACCCTGTGAGCTTTACACTGACTGTATACCCTTCCTGAGGTAGGGGCATGCAGAGGTCACCCAGCCTTTCTGGGGCCCAAATGCTAGGGAGTCACCTCATTCCAGTTCTGCTGTGGGACTCGGGGTGATTAGGGGCTGGGTTTGCAGGGGGCACCAGTCTCCTGGGTGTTTGTATTCATGGGAGGCATGTGAACTGTCTCAGAATGGGATAACATGGCCATGTACGTGCCCCCCAGTGACTGCAGGCACCTACCCTCAGAGCTGATGCCTCCATCTGCTGTCCAGCCAGGTCTTACCTCCATGCTCACTGGGGCCCTGATGTCCCTGCTGGAGGTTGGGGGCATCTTGGGTTTCTGCTCCTCTGACACCCACATCTCCCTACACCAGTTCACTGTTCTGCCTCGGCTTGTGAAATATTTTCATCTCCATCCCATTCCCCATTCATGTTGCCCATCAGTGTGCCCACTGGCCACTTCATAGGCCACATCCAAGCCAGCCTCAGCCACCACCTAGCTTCTTTCTGGCCACTCTGTGCCTACCTAGTACTGCTCCAGATGAACCCCCAAAATGCCATTGGATTCTGTCCCTGTGCCAGCTTCTTGGGCACTGGGACAATGGGCAAGGCCCTGTCATGTTGTCAATGACTGCAGACTACTTTGCGTTTGTCCTCTTAGTGTCCCAAGCCCTTCTCTGACACACACTACACACCCATGCACACACTGATTCACCCTTTGCCTGCATTACACACAGGCCCTATGATGGAGACAGAGTGTCAAGCACCTATACAACCCAGACAAAGGACCCTGCCTGCAGCTGACATCTCTACCTTCGTGATCTCTTTCCTAGGTAACCCATCCTGGCTGCCCAGTCCAGGACACAGTTTATATCCCTTGTAGAATCCTACTTCCTTATCCCACTGGCGCCATGCTTAGCACCTGTCCCCCAGGTCCTCTGCAAGTGTCTGTGCTGAGAGGAATGGGGCATTCTCAGCACACATTAAAGCCCAGGAGACATTACCCTTAACTCCTTTTCTGTGGGGCCATACCTGCATGTCAGTCTACAGATCACACTGCCCCAAAGCCAGTGAGAACTACAGATGTTCCCGACTTATAATAGGGCACGCCCCAACAAGCCCATCATGAGTTGAAGATATCATGAGTGGAAAAAGCATTTAATACATTTCCCCTGCCAGCCATCCGGCTGAGCTGTGCGGAGTGGGACACTCCTTTTGTGACACCGAGGTTGCTGGGGAGCCACCCTCACCATTGCCACCCAGTATTGACAGAGCCAATCAGACTGCATGCTGCTAGTCCAAGAAAAGGCCCAAATTTAAAGCCTGAAGCCTGTTTTTTTTTTTTTTGTCTACGTGTATGTGTGTGTGCGAGTGCATGCATGCATGTGAGGACAGAAGCCAGCATAGGGTGTCTTCTTCTATCACTCTCTACCTTCCTTTTTGAGACTGGGTCTCTCACTGAATCTGTAGCTCATGGAATGACTAGGCTGGCTGGCCACAAAGGCCCAGAGATCCTCCTGTCTCAGCCTCCCCAGCGGTGGAGCTAGAAACACACACTGCCACTCTTGACTTTTATGTGGATTCTGGGGATCTGAACTCAGGTCCTTATGCTCACACAGCAAGCACTTTACCTGCTGAGCCATCTCCCCAGCCTATTAAGTCTGTTTTCCACCCAACTCGTGTCAGTTCTCTACCATCAAACTATTGTAAGTGTAACCAAGGTAAGTCAGGCTGAGTGTACTTGTGCAAGAGGACGCTGGAAGCCTGCTCACCCGGGGCTCATCTAAACAGCTCCATTTAAAGTCACACGTATGTTGCTTATAGAATAACGCAGCTCTGAGAAGCTCACATTCAAAAACGGCCCACCCAGATGTTCACCAATCTGGCTCTGCATCAGGTCCCTTGGGAAATGTCTCTAAAATCCCAGCAGGAGATGTAGCTTGGGTGTTAATGCCTCCCTGAGGAGCAGGAGAGGGGAGAGAGAATTTGCAGAGCCCCTCCTCAGGATGCCTGTGGGATATACCCTGCTGCCCAGCTCTGAGGCCATCCTGGCTGTCTGTGAAGGAAATTCTGTCTGTCCTGGGCTGAGTAGTTTCAGGAACCAGAGGCTGCCTGTGATGGCCCAGGCCCAGAGACTGGTTCCTACCCTGACAGTTTTTCTAGAGCCTTCTAGAAGTCAGAGCTGAGTTGATCAGGCCAAAATCACGAATGCTGTCTGTGGACTTAAAAAAAATTTTTTTTTGATTTATTTATTTTTATTTGTATGAGTATTTTGCCTGCATATATGTAAGCGTACCATGTGCATGCAATGCCCACAGAGGTCAGAAGAGGACATCAGATCCCCTGGAACTGGAATTATGGACAGTTATTAGCTGCCATGTGGGTGCCAGGAACGGAACCTATGTCCTCTGCAAGAGCAGTCAGTGCTCTTAACCACTAAACCATCTCTCTAGCCTCTAGCCTTAGACATTTTTTTAAAAAAATAGAAAGACATTACAGTTCAGCATTATCTCACAAAACTTCTAGTCCCCAAATATTTCTAAAAAATCCAAAGTGTGCCAGAACTCCAGATGCTGTTGCTTTCAAAATGGCTCATCCTGGTAAACCCCAGATTCCTCACCCCCAGGTCCCTTTTCCCACTGACCCTCTGTGACCATGGACTCTCATGTTTGACTGCTAGGATTTCTTAAAGAAAATGGGGTTTACAGAAAACAGCAGCAACAAAAGCAGGAGCTTCTGCATAGCTGAGGGTTTTGAACTCCCGATCTTCTTGTTTCCACCTGCGGAGTGTTGGGATTGCAGGTGTGGGCCACCAGGCCTGGTTTTTGCAGTGCTAGGGACTGAACCTGGGACGTTGTACATACTAGGTATGCACTCTGTCCAGTGAGCCACATCCCTAGCCCTAGAGGTGCTTATAGCTGGTGGTTAGCTATTAGCTATTTGGTGGGTCTTTCCTAGCTGTGAGGTGGGAAAGGAGGGAAAGGAGATTGTCCTGGAGCCTGGAGCCTCTGCTCTCACCTGCCATCACTGAGAACTGTTTTCTGTTCCCTGTTCCACCAATGGCACCTGCCTTGTCTGAGTTCTCAAAACTGTCCTGACTAGGTCTCTTCAGAACCTTGCCGATCCTTTGCTCCAAGGATCTGGAGACTTTTTCCATCTAGTGAGGGATCTGTTTGCCTGACTGATTCCTGGGAACTCTCAGACTGAGACAATGTGGAGTTTCCTTGCCCTGGCTGACCCATCCCTTTCCTTTGCTGGCATCCTGTGACTATTCCTATTTAAAATACCTGTAGCTATTGCTACAGATACCAAATACTATCCCTGAATGACCCTTCATCTTCCTCTCTCTCTCAGCAACCAACAAATGCCTCACAAAGTAGAGAATGCAAATATGTGGCATTCACTGCCTTTCCCATGCCTGTGGCAGACATTACTAATAGACAGCCACACATACCCACCCAAGTATTAGCTTGAATGTTGCGTCCCCAGCCTGGCTGCAAACTTCATGGATTATATGAGGCTTTTCCCTGACCCAGAATGTGATCTAAGAATCTTCAGCTGGGCTTGGGAAATAATTCAGTGGGTGAGGTACCTGCTCTACAAGCATGAGGACCTGAGTTCAATCCCCAGCACACACATAAAAAGCCAAGTGTGGTGCATACACTTGTAATCCCAGCACTGGGGAGGTAAAGACAGACAGGTCCCTGAGGCTCACTGGCTGCCAGCCTAGCTAAACCAGGAGCCCCAAGTCCCGGTGAGAGACCCTACTTCAAGAAACAAGGGAGAGAGCAACTAAGGAATGATCCCAAGGTTGACCTCTGGCCTATACCCCCCACTCCCACCTGCACGCATGCACACATGAAAGTACACCTGTATACACAGAAAAAGAGGAGGAGGAGGTGGTGGGGGGAGGTGGCTCAGCACAGTACTCTGGGATGCTACCAGTCAGCCCTTAGTTAACCCAGAACTGCAGCCCACCTGTGGAGCCTACTCCATCCAGGGGCACCTCTCACCTCCCTGAGTGGATGGAGGCCCACTTGCAAACACGTCGCTTTCCTACTGCAGGGAGACAATTTCTGGGTCTTTCTCTTTGGGTCTTTCTGGGTCTTTTCTCTTTCTCAGTGGTCTGGAGAGGTTGAACTCAGGGCCTGGTAGCACTGCCAATGGGGACCCTTAGGTTTGGGCTTTGAAGACCTAAGTCTGTAAGGAATGTCTTCTGTTTAGTTCAGGGCAGCAGTGAGGCTGGCCCTGAAGAGAAAAATGCTCAGGGGAGCCAGGGCCAGGGCTGCTGTTCTGGAACATTCCATTTCTATCTGACAACTAGAAACAGCTTCTAGAAAAATCCAACCTCCTGGAAAGCCAGGGAATGGAAACTGGAAAGAGTCCTGAGAGGCAAGGTCTGAAGCAGGAAGTTGGGGCTGGGTATACCTGAGCTTGCATAGCAGCCAGAGACAGAGGGGCAAGCCTTCCTGCAGCTTCTGCCAGGCATCTCGGGGGACAGGGGTGAGGGCAGGAGAGAAGGGCAGAGATGGGCGAAGAGTAATTAGTGCTATTAATTACATCTACGTTTCTGCCATGGAATTAGAGAAACATTTGTTTGGAGCCACTATTAAGGTCTTAAATTCACTATTCCACAAATCAAGGCAAGCACAGTGAAATCCCTCCTTGGTGGGGATGAGAGGAGAGACTAGAGTGCTTGATGTGGCAGCTTGGCTGAAAAGTCCAGGGCTCAAGAGCAGAAACAGAGACAGGCTCACTGGGATAGCTGTGGGCTATTATTTTTTTTTCTCTTAACACCGTTTCAGGCGGGGACGTGTTCCACACATCTAATCTAATGAGCTATCAAAGTCACTAATGTGATTATACTTTTATATCATATTAGAGAAAAAGCATACTAATTCAATACCAAACACTAATCCCATGGAACCTGAAAATGCTGAGAAGCTGCAAAATATTGGCTTGGTGGAACTTTCTAGAATGTGCTTTCACAAGCTGGTGTGACCAGCTTAACAAACAAGGTAACCAGAGCTGTTAGGGTACACCATCAGACTGATATGGCTTCCTAAGGAAACACACACCCCTGTCACCTCCAACACCCAGAGGAGATTTTCAGATGATAAAGGATTCCAGGCCATTTGGATTACATTTTTTAAAAATTTACATTTATTTACTATTTGTGTATTTGTGTGCCATAGTGCGTGTGTGGAGGTCAGAGGACAATTCTCAGAAATGGGTTCTCTCCTTCCACCATGTGGTCCTGAGGATGAAATTCAGGTCATCAGGCTTATTTCTATTTGGATTTTTAAAAACATTTTTTATAAGATTTATTTTTACTTTTAATTATGTGTATGTGTGCTCACCTGCATGTGGATATGTCCATGTGAGTGTGGATGCCAAGATGTGTTGTATTCCCTAGAGCTGGAGTTATAGGTGGTTGTGAGCCAGTGGGTGCTGGGAACCGAACTCAAGTCCTCTGGGAAAGCAGCAAGCACTCTTAACTGCTGAGCCATCTCACTGACCCCCATTTGGATTTTTAAATTTAAACATGGCATCTATAGCATTGGCAGATGGGGACAGGCTGCTTCTAAACTCTAGTTGGTGCCAGAAACAGCTTTCTGAGAAGGAAGGTTGCTCAGAATTATGGCCCAGAAGAGAGGTTTGAGTTCATCGGTGCTCGCTCGGGGACATACGGTACCACTCAAGTGAACAGAAACTTTTCTTGTACCCACTTGACAGATAAGGAAATTGGAGGCTCAGAGAGGCAGAGTGACTTACCCAAGGGGTGTGCATGTGGGGGGTGGGCTCAACCAAGACTGAGGCCACAATCCTCACCCACATCTTCCCACCCAAACTCATGCCTGCCTGCAGCCCTCCCTCACCCCGTACTGTCACAGAAACTTCAAGCACTCCTGCCACTGACCTGGCAGCCCATAGGACACTAGGGTCCCCTCTGGTTAGGATGCAGGCCCTGATCTCTCTTGGGAGACACCCAGGCTCCTGTGGCCACCATTCGGTCTCACAGGTGTGAAGATAGCTTTATCATCAGGCATTGCTCCGTCTGCCCACATCCACAAACTCGGGGCCAGAAATGCACAACTTTCATAAATACCATCATGCAATTTCCTCCTCCGGCGCAGGCGTAAATTATTCTTCTGCATCAAGGTTACGATGATCAAAAAGGGAGCGAGCTGGCCTTCCACGAGTGGGGATAAAAGAAGGGCTCTTATTACAGCCTGCTGGCGCCATGTGGAGGACAGAACCAGGCTGCTCTCTGACGGTCAGGATCAGATGGCTGAACACACACCAACTGTATTTGAAGGTCCTGCCCCCCTGGACTGATGTGAGCCAGCATCACTGAGAGCCAAGAGACGCCCCTACCCCAGGACCGCTTATGGCGGTCTTCTTGTCACTTTTACCTTGCCACAGTCACACCACTGCTGTTCCTCTAACTAGAGTGCTAAGGGCTGAATGGTGACCCTCAAATCCTTATGTCCTAGGACCTTAGGAGTTTACCTCATTTGGAGACAGGGTCTGGACAGAGGGAATCAAGTAAGGTCACTGGGGTGGGTCTATCTGATAAGACTTTCATCCTTATGAAAATGAGATATTTTGGACAGGGAAGCAAGGAGGGAGAAAGCTGCTGAGAACGCAATGGAAGATTCCCACCATCAGAAACAATGAGGCAGGGGAGGCCTCAAAGGAGCCACCTGGAGTTTGGATTTCTGGTGGAGACAGAGGGGCAATTCCTGTTGTGAGTCAGGCAGGCCACACATGCCCCACAGCTAAAGTGTCAGCATACAGGTCATAACAGGGCAAGGTCAGGGCCATCCAAGCCCACCTGTGATATGCATGACATGTTTGCATGTAGCTCATCTGTCCCCACAGACACAGACACCATGGAGGGAAGGGACATTTCTCCTGGTGACCACTGTCTCCCCAAACAGGATCACCTCATACCCTGAATGCAGGAATGACAGAGTGATAACAGAAAGCCTCAGTTTTACTGCCTGCTGTGATACGGCAGGGTCATCCTTCTACCTACCCAGAGCTGTTTCTAGAAGTACAAGTTGGGCCTCCTAGCAGGAACACCACAGCCTCAGGCTACTTCCTAAGACTCACAGGAAGAGCTAGGGGTGTATTGGTGATTCCACTAACATTTTTTTTGGGTGGAATCTTGCCTTGCCTCAGTCTCTCTGTTTACAAGCCCCAGGCTACCCTGTCCCCTTCATCCTTACTTCTGTTCTGAGAAATTGTCCCTCTACATTCCCAGGGATGTAACATGTGGTCTAGTTCCCTATACCACAGCCATGTCTACCTCCACAGACCACCACCCCCAGTCCGTGGAGCCTCGTATCCCCTCCCCTGTGTTCAACTGCACGTATTTTGTTGGCTGAAAGTTTTTTTTTTTTCCTTTTTTTTTTTTTTTGCTTTAACAGCAGAGTCCTGTCTGGGAACAGACACTGCAAACAGGTGGCCCCTGGCAGCCTGTACCCACAGACATACTGAATTTAGTTTGGCCTGGATGGTGTATATGTTTGAATTTTTCTTTAAAAACGAGGGATTTTGCATGCAAATATGGAGGCCTAGCTTTGTGTGGGAAATGGAAAGCTCTTACAATCGGAGGGAGATATGGCTGAAGTTGTGTGGCAGCTGCCTGCCCCTGCCCCCTTGTGAAGACATATCTTCCTGCCCCATGAGCTGAGGTCCCTGGGTCTGGCCACTGTTCCAGGGTCCACCTTGGGTCTTCAGCCTTCTTCTTTTCTCTCTCTCTCTCTCTCTCTCTCTCTCTCTCTCTCTGGTATATATGTGTGATGTATGCATGTGAGTGTGTGTACCCATATGCATGCAGAGAGGCTGGAGGACAATGTCTACTGCTCTCCCCTTTATGTTTTGAGGCAGGGTCTCTTGCTGAACCTGAAGCTTTCTGTGTTTGGCTAGGTATATATGTGTGTGCATGTGGGCATACATATATGCATGTGTATGTGGAAGCTGAAGGTCAATGATGGGTGTCTTCCTCTAGCCCTCTCCCTCTTTTTTTGGGACAGGGTCTCTTACTGCTTGAAGACCACTGATTTGTCTAGGCTGACTGGCCAAGGAGCTCCAGGGATCCACCTGTCTCCATCTCCCCGGTGCTGGGATTACAGGTGCCATCATGCCTGGCTTTATTTTTATGTGGGAACTAGGGATGTGAACTCAGGTCCTCATGCTTGTGTGGCAAACACTTTACCAGCTTTGCCAGCTCCCCAGCCCCCTTGATGCCTCCATCAAAACTGACAAGTGACACGATTGAGGTCTCTGTCCCAAGAAGGTGCACCTGGCCCCCGACTGTCTCGGCACATGGTAGGCACTCCGTGAATATTCAGCGAGTGCTTAAACAGATGGCAGCAGAAGGCCCAGCAGCCATTTGGAAGTAGCCAGAAGGACGCTTGGGCCTGGCCCATCAGCATGTATGGGCCTCGCCAGCTCTCAGCACCTTGGCAGCCAGCTGGGGGACCTCCCTGCCTTCTGACCCATCTGGCCGGACATCAGCATGGGTGCCCAATGACGGACACCATGCACTCTGTGCCCACAACACCATCTACTCTCAGTGACATAGCACTGGCCCACAGCCCTGCACCCTGGCCACCTGCCGTCCATGTGCCCAGCAGGCACCCTGTTCCTACTGTCCTCCCAAATCCAGATGCAACTGCGAATTTCCCCTGTCAGGGCTGTATATCACTTTGAGATATATACCATATTAGCAGAAAGAACTGAATTATATTGCATTCATGATGCAATTAAACACTTCACTAGGAATCAATGTAAAACTGATGAGGCCTGAAAGTAGTGCATATGGCTTAGAACATTATAAAACATTACCTTCACTCAAATCCTTTTCAGTAGCAATTTAAATCTTCTTACAGTTACCGCTGCCAATGTTAAACCATCTACTGATTCATCGCAGCCCATGGTAACGAATGAATTTTTTTAAAAAAAATTTATTCAACTACTAAATTACCCATGAAACCGGAATAGCTGACAGAAGTAATCTGAATTATTATTAGCTCGGCGAGCATTCCGCATTAGCCAATTTAAAACCCCCGGCGCTCAGGCAGGAACCGGTTAGTACAGCCCGGGTGTTAAATGACGGCCATAGCTCTTCATTTTACTGCTACTTACATTTAAAGGTCAAGAGATAAAAATTACACAGGACTCCAAACACAGGAGAGGCGTTTATCGTTTTTTTTGCATGAATGGGGTCAGTGGTAAACTTTGAAAAACATTTGAGATGCAATCGTATGAATTCAAAGTGCTTTGGAATATTGAGAAGTTTGGCAGGCAGGATGTGGAGTTCTTTCCTATCACCTAAATGGCTATAAATAAACAAATGGATAAATAATGAATAAATGAATAAATAAATAAATATGGAAAGAACCCCTTATCTTAGGACTCAGATACTTGCTTCCACAACAGTTGCAAAAAATGCCTAGATTTCCCTCCCTGATCGCCACACATCCCCAAGGTTTTTCCCAGTGCTCCAGTGGCTCTGGAAGAATCTAGAAGTCACAGAGGCGGGGTAATCGGTGCCCACTAAGAGTTTGTGTGGTCTAGCCCTCTGCTTCTGGCCTCAGACAGAAGCAAGACAGAAGCTTCCAGACCCCCGTTCCTGAGAGCCTCCTTCCATATTTCTGTCTCTCTCTTTTTACCTTCAGTAAAAGCTCAACAGAAAATCACAGCAAGAGAAACGAAGCAGACAGCTTGGTTTGCTCCTGGGGCCCAGTTACCAATGCGTCAGTAAATGGACCATCAGTTCTGGCCTCTGCTCTGCGTGGCTTTGGCAGGACATACACACGTGCGGTGGGTTCTGTAGGAGGAGGAGATGGGTGAGTTCCAGGTATAGTACTTTTTTTTAAGCCACAAAGTTAGTATCTGTTCTTACTGTAAGAAAATATTCAATAACAGATATGAACACAAAGGAAAAAGCTGATGCCCACCTTGCTGCTTCACCTTCAGCAATGGAGAAATAATCAAGCACCCACTGTGCGTGTCAGCCACCATGTATGCCCAGGGACAGGCTTTTTCATCAAAATGGGCTCACACTTTATTCAATAGGGCCCTGGATTTTGTTCATGGATAGGCTCCCATGTGTGGACCATACCTTGCTACAGACTAGACTGGACCTCTTCTTGCCTCTAGAAACCACCTTTTAAATGAGCACTATTTAGGCTCCAAGTGTATGCATGTAGCCTCCTGCTAAAAACAGATGCTTGAGGCATCCTGACATTGTCAGGGTTGAGAGGGTAAGGGGAGCTGAGCAGCAGTGGGTGGGGGGATCCCTTCCAACAGACGTATGGTAGACCCTTCCTTCCAATGAGCTCCACAGACAGATGGGGCTTTGGACCTGAGGAGCCGCATGACTTCCTGGGTGTGGTCAAGAGGACCCTGGGAAAAACTCAGGTGGTTCTCAATGGGGAGGGGTGGGGCAGTGTTTCCTCCAGGGAACATTTGTCTGCTGACATCTTGTCTTGAACTTTTCACAACTCAACAATTCTACTGGCATCCTGTGGGCATGAGTGGCCCTGGGTGCTCCTGATGACCTTACACAGCACAAACTGTTCTCACAATAAAGGACTACCTGCCCAACCAATTGTCCCTAAGAAAGTGGAACCAATTTTAATTAGAGCCTGGGGAAATCTATGGAAGGCACAGTGGAAAGAATGGGTTTTGGACCCAAGGCTCAGTTCAGCAGCCTGTAAGCTGTGTGACCGTCTCTGAACCTATGTGGCGGGGGCCTTTGCCTATACACTACTGATATCTGCTTCTTAGGTCAGTTGGGAGGATTAATTCAGATCATTTGAATCAAAATTGCAGTGCAGGGCTGAGGTGTGGCTTAGTAGTCGAGTACTTGCCTGACATGCACAAGGCCCTGGATTCTATCCCAAGCACTATAAATAAATAAGAAAGAAAGAGAAAGGAAGGGAAAAAGGAGAGAAGGGAGGAAGGGAGGACAGCACAGTGTGACTTGGTACCGGGGGAGAGTTATTCTAGCAGTAGATGTTGCCGAAGGAACAAAGGCAGTATTCTATCACAGTAAACCATGCGATGTGATGGCCACATTGGAAGCTTTTGTAAGCTTGAGTCTGTGGCATTAGCACACTATACTACTACCACTATCTGTCCCCCAACACTGTCACTTGTGATGTCCTCACATGTCATCCCTCTGTGTGTCTGTGTCCTGACTACCTCATCTGACAGGGACAGCAGTCATTTTGGATTAGGGCCACCTCCCTGACTCATGTGGAGTTAACCACCTTGTTAAAACCTAGCCCAGCTGAGGTGCTGGGAATCAGGACTTGAATACATGAACTTGTAGTGGGGGGAATCCACGGGGATCTGTTCCTGATTCCCTTGCAGCTATGAGTGGTCATTTCTGGCTGATGTGATGAAGTGCCTGGGTTGTGCTTCCCTTCCTGAGTTGAGAAGTGAAATCCTCACTTCCTCATTAGGAGGAGAAATCCTTCTCCCTCTGTGTCTTCGGCTCTCCTTCTGGTGCTTTCGTGGTCTGCAGATGTGAACCCCATAGGAGAAGCAGCCACGCTGTATGTGGGACAAGGACTGCACAGAGCAAAGTGGCATTCCTAAGCCTATGCAGTGGGGGTGGGGCACACTGGGGATTCTATTTACCACTCAGTTGCACTGTGACCTTAAAATTACTCTAAAGAAACGAATGGACCAGGTGAGTTTCAGATACTATTTGTTGGGCTTCAAGCCCAAGACAGTCAAATGTGATCCCTACAGGGATGGAAGGTCCAAGGATACTGGGGCCACTGGCCAGGCCACCAGGGAAGACAGGTATGGCTAGAGCACAGGGAACCTCTATAATAACACAGGACATTCTATGGAGCCAAGGCAATGCGTGGGCATCAGCAGCTTGGAGAAGAGCTCAAGCAGGTGAGTGTAAGGGCTGGTGGGCAGGAACAGGATATGAGGAGGAAGCCAAGCTAGTTCCGCCTGAATCAGGGGCAAGAAGGTGGGGCTTGAAAGGGACTTTCCACAGGAAAAGGGTGAGAGTCCAGCACTGAAACAAGAGAAGAGCTGTTGTGGCCCTTGGTCCCAGTGTCCAGGTCCTTCAGTGAAGACCTCCACACAGGCCTAACCCCACCCAATCCCCTTCAACAGCCTGAGAAGGCAGGTAAGCACAGCTCAGCTCACAGAAGGCGGGAGTGAGTGATGGCTCTGTAAGCTGCTCACTCATTCATTCCTCATTCATTCATTCACTCATTAATTAAGCCTGCAGCAGCTTCCCACTGGGTGGGGACTGCAGGTAAACAGGCCCCTAGCTGCTCCGGGTGAAGCACAGAGAAAGACGTGGGTAAGTGCTGTACTTCTGTAGCATGAAGCTTAGGAGCCAAGGGCTGCCAGAGGACCCCTCCCACAGCTGTCTGTGAGAGGTAACATTTGCATGGGAGTCAAACAGCTGGGGAAAGGTCACACTCTGGACAAGTGTGGACACAGGCCCTGCAGGGCCAAAATACCTACTCAGAACTGAGACAGGCAAGTCCCACAGATGACTCCGAGGACACAGGTAGGTATGTGGGGTCCTCAGATGCAGGGACAGGTCCACGAGATTGCTCAGCTAACCCTCTCACTGAGCATCCATTAGGCACCATCTGTGCCCAGACACTGCTTTGCACATTGCTGGGGAGGTGGTGTGATGGAGACATTCAGAGCCTCATCCTAGCCCTAAGGACCTTCAAATCCAGCAGGGAGGGAGCCTGAGAAAGCTTAGAGAAGGGCCAGCTGGTCCAGGAAGACTTCTTTCAAGCCCTGGGGACACAGACTCTGGTGGAAACACTACACAACCACCAAGAAATGCAAAGGAGGTACGGAAAAAAAAAAAAAGGCAGCACACACAGCCAGTGCCCACACTGAGCATGCTGGGAAGATGGCAGTCACTCGTTGGCTCAAGAGCCAAGGCCTCCAAAAGAGCAGCAGCTCCCACTTGGAAAGGAGGTGTTGTCTCTTTAACTGAGCACGACACTGTATCATCCTTTCTCTTCCTATTTTGGGTTTTATTAGCAAAGCAGCGAGATGTTTATACTAGTGGGTATTACATTTGCCAGAACAATTACAGTATGACAAATGGTTTGTCAACGTAATCCATCAAGCTTGCCCAGACAGGAATCCTTTACCCTGCGCTGCCATTAATTCCACGTCCTGTCTCTGGGGTCCTGGGCCCCGTTGCCTTGACAACGCAGATGACGCCTGGTGAGAATGCCAAGGCTTGGGAGGGGGGGCCTCCAATGTGCTGGAATTTGACCTCTGACACCTGCACAGGAGTCTAGATAGAGCAAGAAGTTAAGAGTCTGGGACTGGGACTACACAGAGCACCTGGTGACATCGTCCCTCTTTCCCCACCCAGGATGTGGCTCCTCAGAGGCAGGAAGGACATGTGTCCCACATCTCATGGCCTTCCTATTACTGGATGGAAGATGCCAGCTCCAAGCAGGAGCAAGTTCAAATGGGAAGACATCCATTACCAGTAGCAATGGTGGCAGGTGAGGGAAAGGGACAGGAGGCTCCCAACACTGGCATGCAGACAATGACACTGAGTATTTGCAAGACTGGAGGGAGGGGACAGTCACTCAAGTTGTTGATACAGAAAGCCCAGGAGACTCAGGGACACCAACAGCTTCCTAGGCACACAGAGAAAAGGGGCAGTGGCACACGGATCCCACTCCATTTCTCGCTGGACAGCTCCAGGTCCAAAGACTGACATGTTCCTTCTCTGCTCATATCCCATCCTCCTTCCTGGCCGTGGCTACCACAGTGGGGCCTGGCCCTCAGCCACCAGGACTTTCAGCATTCCTCTGTCCATCCCAGCCAGCAAATCAGAAGCCAGAGGCAAATTTAGAAAATACCAACTGATTGCTGATGGTTTTTCATCCAATATACGGATTTTGCTATTAACAAAAGAACTGACCAGCACTTCTAAGGAAAAGTGAGACTCAAGGCCAAGCACCCCGATGGAGGCAGTCTTCCAAGGGCCAATGCAGGCCTGCTCTCCCTCCTGCCCTCCCTGACAGATCTATCTGGCTGCTGTCCAAGGACCCAGCAGACAGTCAGGGCTGCCTTACCTGCTTTATTAAGCCATTACCAGAACCATCCTATTCCCATTTATAATGTTCAATACATGGTCTGAAGAATTCTTTAATACAGTAATTAGATGGCACAGCAGATGGGGGGGGGTTAGGCAGATTCGTGCCAGTGCCTTGTGCTAGAATATTCCACCTGGCTTCTGAGATAGCAAGATGGGGGTACAGATAGAGGTACAGCCCTTTCGTTCTAGATGCTGATGCCTGGCTGGACTCAGTGTGTCACTCAGCCTAGTATGATCCTTCTCATTGGGAAGATGGATGCAGATCTGTGAACCCACATGGGGTTTTATCAGGAAGTCCACCCTGTGTTCTGCATTCTGTGCCCTTGTCCCCAAGTGCCGTCACTGTTGCTGTGGTTGTTGCAGTCAACATTTACTGGGTGTTACTGGGAACATGGTGTAAGAGCTAGACATTGACATTCATCAGGGTGCCACGAAACAGGGGCTCCAGGCTCGGCCCCTGGCGTAGGGCCTAGAATTGGTATTAAGTCCTGGCTCTGCTGTATACATGGTGTGTGACTTAGAGATGGTCATGTCACCTCTCTGGGCCTCAGTTTCCCCCAACTGTAACATGGGGCTAACATTGGTTTCCCAGATGATATGACTCTGGACAACATGGGCACATTCAGGGACGTCAGTCCTTACTGTCATTTCATTTTGCCTGAGGACCTAGCACTGTGCTCGGTCCAGAGAGGGCAGGCTGCGGCTTGGAGAAAGGTTCTCTCTTTTAACCACGAATAACAGTACCCTTTCAAGAGCCAGGGAGATGGCCCTACTGAGAAGTGTGTGTGAGGGAGGTGTGGAGCTAAAACCTGAACCCAATTTATACCTAAGGTGAAATAGGATTTAATTATAATCTTAGGTCAAGGGAGATGGATCAGAGGGTAAAAGCACTTGCTGCAGAAGCAAGAAGACTGGAGTGTGGCTCCCCAGAACCCATGTGAAAAGCTGGGTGGGTGTGGCGGCCCGCTGGCCAGCTCGACACAAGAAGGTAGAGACAAATTCTCAGAGAAATCTAGCTGGCTGGCTAGACTACCGATTTTTGTGAGCTCTGGGTTCATGAGAGACCCTGCCTCAATGTTCAAGGTAGAGAGCAATCAAGAAGACTCTTAACACCAACCTCTGGACCTCCACATGTGCACAAGCTCACATGCACGTGCACCTGCACACGTGTGCAGCCATACACATACACATATACAATGCACCCACACAACTTATACACACACTAAATAAATAAACAATTATCTTAACTCTAAGGTAGGGGTCACCTAAGAATATCTACCGTCTACTGTCTTCTAAAAAGACACATTTAGTGTCTCTTCACTAAAAACCGAGAGCAGAGGGCTGAGCCCTGTGAGCGTCTCCATGGGTCCTCCTTACGTGGAAAAATCAAAGCCACAAAAATATCAAACCAGAAGCATCATAAAGAGACATGATGCTGCTTTATAGAAAGGGAAACTGAAGCCCAGACAGGTGGTGGAACCCATTGAAGGTCACACAGCTTTGGAAGCCACACAAGGACTCTTTGGAGGCTCAGGGTGTGACACAGACTCACAAAGTCTCCCATCTGATCATGAAGAAAAACCATAGCCCGCCCTGCTTGTTCTCCCAACTCCAGACATCCTGGGCGCCACTCCAGGTTGCCTTTGGTTTGCTGTGAGTGTAGTGATGACTGTGGGCTGGAAGGAATAACAGGAGGAAGAAAGCTGGCCGTGGAACAGGGAGTGGAGTGCTTCAAAGCCCTGCCTCAGTGGCTCTGGGAAATAAAGTCCTGGCTGGTGTATTTCTCTGTCAAAAAGGATCCTGGATTTAACCCCTGACACCACAAATTGAGGAAAAAAGTCTTCTCTGATAGGTGTTAAGGCAACCTGGAAGAAGATGCTGGGGTTGGGCGGAGATTGATGACAGGCTGGAACACACAGCCATCATGCAGGTAATGGGGTCCAGGTGGTGTACTGGTGAGTGGCACTGGGGATGGCTAGTGGCCTTTGGGAAAGACAGCTTTACCATGGGAGGAGGTGGGACAAGGAGAGAGGAGAGGGGGAGCTATAGAGGAAGTATGGTCCCACTGGGATGGAATGGGACTCAGCAGGTTGAGTCCCCTGAAGAAAGGGGCCAGAAAGTGGGGCACTGCCCGGCATGGCGATCTGGGTGAGTCACCACCAAAATCCCAGAGACGAGATGTTCAGGGTCTCCTTGGGTGATGAGGGTGAGAAGCATGGGGGATTTCTTCCAGCACTCAGAGTCACAAGGTGGATATGTAGGCCCCATGGGGGACCCTGGGGTAAAGGGAGAGAGGTTGAGGCTCAGCAAGGTTAAGTGGCCTGGCCAAAGTGTCATTCCCTATGGAGTTTTGACCCTCTGTTGTGAGGAGGGCTGACAGGCAGCCTCTGCTGCCCTGTCCCCATGTGGCTGCTCCCTCCCCCTTCTGCCAGCTCCCCAGCACCCTGGTGGTGGATGGAACTGTGACACCTTGTCAAGCAGGCATTTCATAAATGCAAATCTCTCTTAATTTGAATTTAATTATCAATGAAGTGAGCGACTCCCAGATCGCATCTTCCCGTCAGAAACTGGCAGATACATCTGTGTGCGGGCCGAGGCTGGCATCTGCTGGTCCTTGTGCCAAGCCCCTCCGGGTGGTGGCAGACCTGGAGTGGCTGTGTTGGGGGTAGGGAGGGAGCTGAGTGGGGGTATTGGCAGCTGGATCCCCCACCACCTCAGCAGCCCAGGCCTGCCTTTTAGAAAGTGCGCCCACACGATCCCTTTTACATATGTCCAGAGAAGTTAAGACACTTGCCCAAGGCCCCAGAGTATGGCTAAATCCAGGCAATCTGACTGTCTTGGCTACCGTCAGGGGCACAAAACCACACTCCTTGCTCATTTCTAAGCAGTTTGGAAAGAAGATGCCAGCCAATTACTGGGCACTTGCTCTATGCCAAACACTGTACTGCTCCTTTGTAGTCCATCCATGCAAAATCACTCTAAGACTGACTAACAGAGCGGGGAAACTGACAGAGCACCTCCAGAAAGCTGTGTTTGGAATTGGGAGACCTCAACCATCCTCTTGGGGGACCCTGATTCCAGAGATTCAAGGGGCAGAACCTATACTCTAAAATTCACTTACAAAACAATGAAAATCAGAGCTGGGGAGATGGCTCAGTCAGTAAACACTTGCCTCGAAAGCACAAGGGCCTGAATTTGGATCTCCAAAGTCCGTATAAAAGGCCAGGTGCCTTAGTAACTTGTAGCACTGGGGAGGTGGAGACAGGCAGATCCCTGGGGCCCACAGATCAGTCAGACTGGCCCATTTGGTAAGCTTGAAGCCAGTGAGAGGCCTTGTCTTAAAAAAGCAAGGTCTTAAGCATCTTAAGGATCAACACCTCAGTTGACCACTGGCCTCCATACACATGTACACACATGTGCACATACTTCCCCCACCCCAAAATAATACAAAACAGGAGTCAGGCCCCAGCCCTAGCACTTTATAGGAATGAGCTGGGGTGGGGGCAGCCAGGAGCCCCATTTAACTGATGAAGAGACAGGTGCTTAGAGCTCAGGAACCTTAAAAGTATAGCGATTTAAAAAATGAAATAGAAAAGAAGAAAAAAGGGAAGCTGAAGAGACGGTTCAGTGGCAAAGAACACTGGCTGCTCTTGCAGAGGACCCAGGTTTGATTCCTAGCACCCACATGGCAGCTAACACCTGTCCGTAACTCCAGGTCCAGAGGAATCTGACGCTCTCTTCTGACTCTGTGGGCATTACATGACATGGATATATTTACATACATGCAGGCAATACACTCTACACATGTAAAATAAAAATAATAAAAGTCAATAAAAATGAAAGAAGAATGAAACCAACACAAATCTCAGTCCACAGAAGGAATAAAAATAATGATCACTCAGGTTCCACCGCCATCTACAAACACATCTGAGCTTTGTTTCCAGATACTCCAGGCAAAAAGCCACTGAGGGGCAACTGGCTAAGGCTCAGAACAGGGCGCTGGCCAGGATCCTGCTTCAATGGCTGGCACAAGGACCATTTTATTATTCTCTGTAGATGGCTGATTTTCCATTAAAAAATGTTGGGTTTTGCTTGTTTGTTTGAGACAAGGTCTTACTATACAGTCCAGGCTGGCCTTGAATTCCTGATCCTGTCTGAGCCTCCAGAGTTTGGGGATGACAGTCTTGTGCTACCACACCTGGCTGAGGGTTCGCCTTTCTAGTCCTGAGAAAGGACTCCTGACACTCCAGCTAGCTGGTCACTTGTAGGTGATCCTGGGTGAGTCTCAGTCTCTCCAAGCCTTGCACACCTACCAGCAAAATGGGTTACTACCCAAATGAAATGAACCATCACGGCAGAGGGGCTAGATAACTTATTTGTTTCTCATTGTAGACCCCAATCCTGGCCTGCTACGGACTCAGAGTCCTAGAGGCTGCCCAGCCTTGACCTCCTGCCACACCTCCCCAGGAGGCCTCTCTACCATCAGCTCAGGCGAGGTCAGAGCTGCAAACCCCACTTTCCTGTCCCTCCAGTCCCCATGCTGACAACCTGCCCCGCTCCATACCTGACTCCTCTTACGGACCCCATCTCAGCAGAGCCAGCCCGACCTTGAACCTGTGGCTGGGATCATGCCCCCTCTCACCTCCTTGCCCCTCTACCCTCATCTTTGGGTCTCTCGTTCCTCAACCTTGAATCTGATCCCCATGTGGAGGTGGAATTGGCACTGAAGTTAATAGCCAGTCCCGTCCTTCTGCTTAGAGCGAAGGCAAAGTACCCACCTGGCCATCAGCATACCGGCTCCCTGCTCAGTCTCCCACTGGCCAGATCAACTGAGAGTGCACACACCCCAACACCAATAATTCAATGTCCAGTCTGCAGCAGTAAATGCATTCACAATTCCATAGCCATTGCCTCTAGTTCTGGAAGATTCTCATCATCCAACCCAAAAGGAAACCCCCCCAAAAACAGGGATTGGGGGGAGAACAAACATCTCATGGCTTCTCTCATGGGCAGAATCTTGATTTGAAATGTCATGATGAACCTATTTCTAGGTTAATTTTAAAATTAATAACATAATTATAAAATTAAAAGGAAACCCCCAAGCCAGCAAACATTCATTTCCCATCCCCATCCCCTTGACCCTGCAGTCGCTAATCTACTTCTGTCCTTATGGATCTCCCTCTCCTGCACATAAAACATAAATACAGTCATGAGACACATGGACCCATGTACCTTGCTTCCTTCTGTCACTAACAATGTGTTCACAGTGGCCCAAGTAACAGCACAGAGCACTACCGCATACTTTTTATGGCTGAATACTATTCCACTGTTTGAACAGATCACATCCTGCTTATCCATTGCTAAGGTGATAGACACTCAGGTCACTTCTGGCCATGTGAAAACTGCAATGAGCACTGGTACACATGTGTTTGTGGAAACACTTGATTTTGGTTCTTCTGGGTTGATTCCTGGGAGAGTCTGCTGAGTTGAACACTAACTCTGATTAGCCTGGTTCTCACAACAGTAGCCCCCTGCAACCTGGGGAGAACACATGAAAGCAGATATTAAGGAGTGGGGCCTGTAGCCAGGATCTAAATCTGGGTGGGGCTGAATGTGCTGACCTGGGTGCCTAAACACATAGAGGGTACCTGGTAGCAGGGAGGCAGGGGCCAGTTGCTAGCACTCAGTCTCCACGGTGCCCAGAACAGCAAAGTGAGAGAGGGCACAGAGTGTTTCCTCGCAGACTCTGCTGCTGACTCACCATAGGGATCTCAGAAGTGATAGTGACAGGAAGTCATTCAGCTCTCACTTGGTCTACATGAACAGCAAAGCCTGGAAATGAGTGGATGACAGTCTGACCAGCAGCACCCAGCTACAGCCCTAATCAATTCACACAGTGAGCCAGTGTACGTAACCTCTAGGTGACAGAGTGCTGGGTCTCCTTCAGGAGGGGCACTGGAATGCAGCACAAAGTCTGTGCAGCAAATCTTTCCCCCAACTTCTCCAAAGGGGTCTGTGGCCTTCTCCTTGGGTGACTGGGGGTGAGGGGCTAAAGGATCAGAACTTTCCAGTTATTTCTGAGTGAGGGCTTTTAATGGATGCTGACTCAGAGGACCTTCGCAGATGCCCTCAGGAGCCTCCAGTCATGGTAGTGGCTCATGGGGGTCAGGTGACCAATGGTAATTTAGCTCAGGCTTGTCTCTAGGCCCCTACTGTGGTTATTTCCCCAGATCTGGAACAGGTGACCAGAAGAGACACTCTCAGCAGCTTGGAGGATCACACAGTGATGTCTCAACTGAGGGGAACATTGGGGGCTGGAAAGGCTGGGCAGAAAGGACCAATCAGAGCCATGGTTCTCATGACTGTGGATATGGGAGAGACACAGGTGTGTGTGTATGTTCACAGGCTGCTACCATGTTCCCAAACAACATGGCCACATGGCCTATGTGGAAGACAAAGGGACCTCCGAGGATGACAGTGGATCACCTGAAGTTTAACATGAGGTGACTCCAGCTACAGCTGTGGTACCTGATAGACTTTACTCAACAGTAAACACAGCTCCTGGTGCCTGGTCTACAGCCATGGACCTGGCAGGTACCACTGTCCCTACTCCTGGGCTTCCTTGGGATGTAGCAGACGTCCCTCCAGTCCTGTGCTACAGTATGGGATGTGGGGACCCTGTTCACTCTCCCTTCTCTGAGACATGGCCTGGGTTCTGACAAAGATGATGTCATGCTGATTATGCAGAGTGAGTGAGAAGAGGCCATGTCTCTGTGTTTGCTGCTACAGACAACTGTGGGTTAGAGGGTGGGAAATAAATATGATGAAAATTCAGGGGGCTTCTACCTCAGTGCAGTTTATGGGGGGGTCCATGGAATGGGTGAGGGGATGCAGCCATGTCCCTTATAAGGTCAAGGATGAGATACTGCCTCTAATGTCACCAGTTACCAAAAAGGAAGAGGTGCCTGGCGGCTCCTGGGGAATGGATATGTTCTACCTCAGGTGCTACTCCCTCGTAGGTGCAGAGCAGCCCAGTCACTTTACCCTCAGTCACACCATCCTGCGGGTCAGTGATGCTGGAGGTGTCCCAAAGGCCTTTCCAATGTTGGACTGAGGCCCTGGTGTCATCTAAGGACAGCACATGGCCCAGGGCTGAGCCACAGTGGAGTCTTGATGCTTGACCACCATTCCCCAAGCGCTGCATGTCTTGAACTTCACGTGGTGATCTGGGTGTGTAGACTGGAAGTGACTGGTTTAATGGGACTGGGCCAGAGTGGGCCTTGAGGGCACAAGAGTGGTCCATGAAGACATGGACCACATGTCTGTGGTCCCCTCTCCTGCTCCAAGGCCTCCTGTCTGAGCCCCACCTATGGCCTCCTGGGGTGGTCCTCACAGTCAGCTGGCAGAGGGACAGAAGCCCCTGGGATGGTGACCAGAGAGGCCTGAGTGATGGGGATGCCACTCCAACATGAACAACTGTAACCCTGCAGTCCCCATCTGCGTCATCTCTCTGAAGGGACCTGGGGAACTCTTCCCAGGGGACAGGTCTCACACATACACTTGAATGCTGAAGGTTCAGGGAAAGCTGGCTGGGTATGCGGCCACAGATCCATTCATGGGCTGTGGTCAGTGGCTTGGCTGGATGACCAGGGCCTCAGAAGGAACATGATTGACAGGGAAATTTGGGCATGAAGTATGTTGGTGAACCTCTTTGAGTAGACAAAAACACTGAGATGCTTGTGTCACTCAAGGTTCACTCAAGGGTGACATCAGCAGAGAAAGACTTCAATAATCAAGTGGCTGGAGCACCAGCAGTCAGGCCCTCTTCAAGTCCCACCATCACTGCCCACCGGAGACACAGTCACGCAGAGTGGCCATGGCCATGGGGAAGGAGTTTCCTGGGCTTCGCAACATAGACTTCTACCCACCCTGCTGCCCAAATTGCCAGCAGTATACTGTCACTGAGCCCCCAAGATGGTGCCATGTCCTGGAGGCAGATCAGTTACATTGGACTGCTTCCATTATGGAGGGATGGCGCCAGGTCCTTATTGGGATGGACGCCAATTCCAGGTCTGGATTTGCCTTTCCTTCATGCAAGACTTCTGCCCCAACTACTCTCTATGGACTCTGTTCACCATCACAGCATCCCACCCAGAGGACATGCCCAGGATTCACAGTGTCTGGCAGGGCTGACCAAGTTTTCTTGAAGCAGCGTCCAATACATGGTACTATTCACCAAGGGTCATAAGTCAAGGGTAGAAATGGGCAGGGCACCAATCACTGTCACTCTAAGTGTCCCATCAGCAAAATATCTCCTTTCTGGTTCTATAACCTAATGCTACGCTGGCCTGGTGATCTTGGTTCTAGAGGGGTGATGCATGCACCAATGAGACACAGCAAAGAGGCCACTGAATTAGCAGTTAAGATCATCACAGAGAGGAGTTGGGACATAGCACAGCTGGGAGAGTACTTGTGAATCCCTGGGTTCTAACCTGGAGTCACCAAACCAGGACCACCATGTCTGAAATCCTAGCTTTCAGGAAGTGGAGGCAGGAGGATCATAGGTCATTCAAGGTCATTTTCAGCTACATATTGAATGTGAGGCTAGCTAGGATACATGAGATTATCTGGAAAAAAAAAAAAGGTCACAGAGCTACTGTAAGGGTGTTGTGTTGGCAAGGGCTGACTTGTGACAGTTAATTTTGTGTCAACTTGGCTTGGCCAAGGGCTGTCCAGAGACCTGGTTGGACCTTGTTCTGGGCGTATCTATCAGGGTGGGCCTGGATGGGATGAACATCTTGACAAGCAGATGGAATGACAGAGAGAATCCTCCTCAGAGTAGCCAGGTCTCCTGCCACCAGCTGGAGGCCTGAAGAGAGTAGAAAGGGGAGCCCCTCCCCCTGCGGCCTGACCCCTTCAGAGAAGATGGAGGTCTCTGGTTTGCCCTGGTCTTTAGTCTGCCGACTTTCCAACCAGAACCACAATGTCCCTGCTGAGACCTTGGTGTGTCTCAGCTTTGTGATCTGGAGGCCAAGCCATCATCGCCATGTCCTTTTTTTCCTCCTCTTTTCCCTACTTCCTTCTCTGTCTCTATACACACATATGTACACCCCCATATATATCATATTGCCCAACAACTGGTATGTTCAGAAACATGTGCTGCCAGGCAATTTCGTCTTTGTGTAAGTGTCACGCACTCACACAAACCCATGCAGCATGGTCTAAGTAAGCTGAGGCTCCACGGGGTACCTACTGCTCCAGGCCACAAATGCCATAGCGCATTACTGTCTCCATACTGTCAGCAGTTGTCACAGAGTGCTAAATACTTGTACATCTAAACACATGCAAACAGAAAGGGGACTGCCAGGCGAAGGCTTTGGGAGCACTGTTATAATTTAATAGAAAAAACCACCCAGTCTGTGTCCATGGTTGACAGACTCCTTCATGTGACTTAGACTTATAGTTGTGTACATACCCTGCTGATCCAGGGACATCTGAGTGACTTGTGCTTCACAGCCCAAGGACTGTCCTCTGCACAGGTTGCATTCTGGTATTTAATGCTCTAAAGCATCATAGTTATTTTTTTCTTTTGTTTTGTTTTGAGATTGGGTCTCATGTAGCCTAGACTCCAACTCACTATGTAGCTAAGGATGACCTTAAACTTTGGATTCTCCTGCCTCTACCTCCTGAGTGCTCAGACAACAGGTGTGCACTAACACATCTGGCTATAACAGAGATTTTACACAAAGACACAGATTTCCAGCTTCTTTTACAAATGAGGCAGATCTAGCTACACTGAGCTAGCCTGACAACTGTCAGTCAGGACCACTAGCTGTGTCTCCTATGGGTTGCTGGCTGCAGGCTGTAGTCTCACCCTGTGGTAGCTCCTCTTCCCTCACGAACACGCCACCCTGGCTCCAGCACTTCCTGATTGACAGGCCCCCTTCCACCTCAGATGTAGACTGTGAGGCCTCATGCAGGCACTGCCAAGGTGTCCCTCAGGGCATCTGCTGGAACATCTGCCACAACACTGGCACCCCAAAGCTGTTAAATAGAGTAACAGATAGCAATCAAGAAAAAAAGACTGCTGTACCCCAAAACACAGTTACAACAGCTCCCTTCCAAAACGACCCAGTACAACTTGGGTGACCCTAGAGGTCTAGCCATGGTTAAGACTATCAGTCCTCAACAGCCTGTGGGAGGGTTCCCCCAAAAGGGGAGCATTGCATTGTCATTTGAGTTGGCAATTCCACACTGAGAGGAACATCACAGAGAATGGATACAGGAGTTCAAACAAATGCTGCTGTGTGTCCCTGGCAGTGTTATCCACAAGAGCCTTTCAAAAGGAGGAAACACTCCACATGCCAGAAAGAGGCAATCGGATAAAAATGAGATCCTTCCATGCTGTGGAATATTAATCAGTCATGAAAAGGCACGAAATCTAAGGCATGTTACAGCACTTAGTGAAAACGTGGCACTGAGGGAAAGAAGTTGGGCACAAGATCAAATGACCATAGGTTCTGTGCCAGGATAGGTCTGCAGGAAGCGAATCAGTGACGGAACACAGGCTGGTTGTTCCCTGGGCTGGGGGACAGGCAGCACACGGAGAATGACTGCTAATGGGTGTGAGCATCCCTTTGGGATATTTAATGGGCAGGAGAGGAGCATGTTTCATGTTTCAGAATGAGCCAGAAGTGACCGTCACACAACATCATGGATGCAGCAAATGCAGTAAAAACTGGCTTGTTTGCTTTGAAATGGTAGGTTTTATATCATTTCCGCCCCCTCCCCCCGCCCCCGCCCCGGTTTAGGAGCCAGACTATACAGGCTCCAACCATGGTTCTGATACTGGCTAGCTATATGAACTTACCCCCACCAGCCGCAGTTACCTCACCTATACAGTGGGACAGCTGGGCTCCTCTCTGTGCTAATGAGGCTTAAGTGAGTGAAATACAGAAAATGCATGAGATCTGGTCTTGCAAAGCTGGCTATTGGTGCTACCCTGGGGTTGACTGAGTTCTATCAGCATGAGCTGGTTCACACACAAGGCTACTGGGGACCCAGCAGACCTGGCCTGGACTCCATGATCCCAGTGGCTGCCCCTGACATCTAAGGACAGAACCCTTTCCTGGTACCCCAGAGCAGCCACCACGCATGCACGTAGCATGATGTAACCCTGTATACATCAGACTTGCTGTGTACCCTGCCTGGGCTTCAGTGATCGCCTCCTTTTTAAAGTACTCATTGTGTAAAATCCACAGCCTGGGGCAGGACTAGACAGTGGTCCCTGCTCCATGTCAAGTTCAATGTCTCAGGAAGCAACTTGGGTTCCCATATCCAATGTCTATAGCTTCAAGGCCCTGGCTGGCGCTGTCTGCTCTCTGGACATTATTTATTGCTTGTGTAAATTGCCAGGGTCCCCCTGAGGGCTTCACTTTTTTTCCTCCGTAACTTGTTTCTTCCCAGAAGATCCCAGACTGTAGGATGGGGGGCCCAGCCTCTCAGACGCCAGCAGCAGCCTTCTTTCAGCAGCATTAATTATCTGTATGGCTTTCCATAACAACAAAAGAAAACATCCCAAGCCCACTGCCTGCCAATATTTAAGGCACTGGGAGAGGGCTAGCCTTTCATCTGTGGCTCCCAGCGTAGATCTGTTGATGAAACACGGCCCTCCAGCCCCGCCCGCCTTACACTGCTAACTTTGCAGGCTGATTAATTCTCTCCATCTCTGGAAAGGGCTGAGTATACTCTAGAGTGTTGACTTGATTTTCTTCTATAAAAACATCCTTGCGAGAAACTACAACAGCTTAGCCCATCCCTGTTCCGGGAGCTACTTATAAAGACTCTTTTTCCTCCATCATGAAGGGGGCTGGCGGGGGGGTGGGGGGCGAGGCTAATTATGACATGTGGTATGATGGACCAGGGTGGGAAGATGGAAGAGAAGACAGAACGTGGCAGATGACTTGAGGTTGCTTCTTTGTGTGTGCATGTGCATGCTTAGGTATGGGGAGGCCAGAACTTAATGTCCATGGTTGCTTTCCACCTTATTTTCTGAGGCAGGATCTGTCACTGAGCCTTCAGCTCACTGATGGGCTAGGCTGGCTGGCCACTGAGCCCCAAGGATCCTCCTATCTCTGCCTCCCTAGCACAAGGATTATAGGCATGCACTGCTGTGCCCATGTGGGTACTGAGGATCTGAACTCAGGTCCTCATGCTTGCAAGGCAAACACTTTACTGACCGAGCCATTTCCCCAGCCCCTAAGAGCTGACTTCTTTACTTTAAATTTACATTAAGGATGAAGAGCAGCAGGCTTTCAGGCGTTCCTGGGAAAGGCTTCTCATTAGCTCCAAGTGGACAGGCCTGGAATCTTCTTTTTCAATGGCTATGTTTAGACTGCAGTGCTCTCTTCCATAGACTCCAAACCTCTGAGCACAAAGCACAGGGGGCATAGTACTGTGTTGAGTCGAAGGACCTAATGTGACTCCTAGGAGAGACCTGGCTGGTGGAGGTGGTCTCTGGCAGAGTCAGAGCTTGGAGAAACCAAAGACTAGAAAGGCAAGACCTCACCCCAAACTCTACCCCGTTCATAAAGTGGTGGAGTGTCACCCACAGGGGCCCCCTCTCCCCATCCTACCGTCATCTGTAGCTTGTAGTATATAAAGTTTTTCTTTTGGTTTATTTTTTAAGATTTATTTATTTTTTAAAATATATTATTGCCTGTACGTGTAAGTGCACTCGTGTCATGAAATGCCTGAGGAGGTCAGAAGAAGGTATCAGATCCCCCTGGAACTGGAGTTACGGATGGTTGTTAGCCGCCATGTGGGTGCTGGGAATCGAACCCGGGTCCTCTGCAAGAGCAGTCAGTGCTCTTAACTGCTGAGCCATCTCTCCAGACCCGATTTACTTATTTTTTTGAGCATGAGTGCTTTGCCTGCATGTATGTATGTGTACCATAAGCAATGTCTATGGGGGGCAGAGAAGGGCATTGATCCCCTTGGAACTAGAGGTGCAGATGGTTGTGAGCTGCCAAGTGGGTGCTGAGAACTGAACACAGGTCTTACCTAAGAGCAGTCAGTGCTCTTAACCACTGAGACATCATCCCAGCCCCCAGTTTACTATTTGTTGAGACACTATATAGTCCAGGTTGGCCTTGTTCTTTCAGCAGTCCCCCTGCCTCAGCTTCCTGTGTGCTGGGATTGCAGGTGTGAGCTGCCATGCTCGGTTTTGTAGTCTTGTGTATATGTGTGCATACACGTTGCTGGGTGTGTACATGTTCATGTGGAGGCCCGAGATCCATTCATGTGTTGTCTATCAGTCTCTGCATGTTTTATTATTATTGTGTGGATATGATGTAGGGGAGGGCATGTGCCATGGCATGTGTGTGTGGAGGTCAGAGGCCTTTGTGAAGCTGGTTCTCTCCTTCCTTTTCTACATGGTTGGGAGATCAAACTCAGGTATCAGGCTTGTGTGGCAAGGACTGTACCCAGTAAGCCATCTTGTCAGCCCCTCTCTATCTTATTTTCTGAGACAGGGACAGAGTCTTTCATGGAAGCTGAAGCTTACTCGTTCTACCTGTCTCTACTCTGCCCCCAGCAGTAGAATTACAGGCCTGTGCCACCATACCCAACATTTGTTTTGTTTTTTTGAGGCAGGGTCTCCCTGTAGCCCAAACTGGCCTAGAACTCACTATGTAGATCCGGCTGGTCTCAAACTCACAGAGATCCACCTGCTTCTGCCTTCTGAGTGCTGGGGATTAAAGGCATGTGCCACCACACCTTGCTCACTCCCAGCTTTTTTACAAGGGTGCTGGGGAACCAGTACACCTGAACTCAAGTCCTCATGCCTGTACATCAAGCACTTAGCTGGCTAAGCCATCTCCCCAGACTCCCGTACAGTCATTTTAAAAAGCATTCATTTACTTAAATTTTATTACATTCATTCACGTAGGGGAGATCCGAGGACAACTTTTGGGACTCGGTTCTCTCCCTCTACCTTGTGGGTCCTGGGATCAAACTGAGGTCATTAGCCTTGGCAGCAGGCAGGTTTACACGTTGAGCCATCTCCCTAGCCTGTAGTCATTTTTAATTTAGAAAAATATACTTAGCATCCTGGTTCTTACCAGATTAACCAGCAAGCAAAGGCAGGGACTGTTTAAAGGAAACACCTCTAGGGTACGCCCTCCCTAGCTACCAGTTTAAGCTGTGATCTTGTTAAAGGATCTAGAATTTTAGAGTTTACTGTTCCCCTGCCTGGGACAGATGAGAATGTGTATTATATTATGTGCTAAATCAATATAGGAAAGAGTGATTCATCCTAAAATACAAGATATGGTTTTTGGAGTGTTTGGGAAACTTTTAAAACATGATGTGTCTGAAATTAACCAGCTAAAGCATGTATGGCCCAGGGGGGACCCTGATGTGGCTGGTTCGTGATGCACAGGGACCTGGTGGGAGCAAGAAGACTTCAAGCTTCTGATACTGCAGGGCCCCCTGGACTGCTCCCTGGGTGCTTTTGGGTTTTCTTGGACACTCTCCCTGTGTCCATCTCAAACGGTAAACCACAGCAGCCCCGACAGATTCTGCGAGCTTATCCCCAGTGGCCTAGCGACTTTAAGGGTTTAGAATTAGACCAGAGTGGGGTATGTGTGGTCAGATCTCTTCCGAAATGGCCAGGACTCTGGAGAGAAGGAGTCAGAGAGGGCAGGGCAGGGCAGACAACAGCCTCTGAAAACTTAAAGCAGCCAGCGTTCCTTTCTGAGCCCATGCTCACCCACACTCCTCAACAACCCAACTCCAGGAGTAGGCACTGGGGACCAATGTGGTTAAGAAGACTCCCTGGGGCTGGGGATGCAGCTCAGTTAGTAGAGTGTTTGCCTAGCATGTGCCCAGGGTTCTATCCACAGCACAACTGAAACCAGGAATGAAGATAACACCTGGGATCCCAGCACTGGGGAGGTGAAGGCAGGAGGATAAGAAGTTTCAGGTCAAACTGGGCTACAAAGTGAGCTTGAAGCTAGCCTGGGATACATGAGACCCTGTCTTAACCTTGGAATTCTGATGTCCACTGATGTTGAACCCTGGCTCTCCAGGGTTTGAAGTGGGGGGAGACCTGGTTTAACCAATAACACTTCTAAATCTGTGGAGTCACCAGGGACCCCTCCAGAAGGCTTAGTAATCAATCTAAATGAATGTTCAGGAAAACTTAGGGAGCAGCTTCCACCAGGCGCTGGAGCTGGCCCAAGGTTCTCCATACTTTTCCCTTTATAGTCCTTTGAGATTTCCTACAAGGAAGATTGCAAATCAGTGAACATTATTTGAAAAGTTCTTATTTATTTTTATTTTATGGAGATGAGTGTTCTGTCTGTGGGAATGTAAGTGCACCTGTGTCATACACTGACCATGGAGGCCAGAAGTGAGCATTAAATCCCCTGGAACTGGAGTTACAGACTGTTGTTAGCCACCAGGTGGGTGCTGGAAATCAAACCCTGGTCTTCTGAACAAGCAGTCAGTGCTCTTAACAACTGAGCCATCCCTCCAGTCCCTGTGAATGGTGTTTATTTTCTTCATTCATTCATCCAACAAATATTTGTTCAGTGAGGCCCCAGGCCAGGCACCATGGGGGAGGGGGTGGCGGAAAACAAGGCAGGCTGATTCTCCACTTAAAAGAACATCCAGTGGAGCAAGGCTCAGGTCAGGCAATTTGCCTTTCAGTTACGGAGAGCCATCAAAACTGCTGATTCTGGGGACTGGAAGGGTGCCTACCCAATCTGTCTGCTATGTGGAGGCATTCAAGGTGACTGTATACAAATTTTCCCCTGGTGTATGTGTACACACATGTGAGGGGCTGAGACCAACATTCCGTATCTCCCTCAACTGCTCTCCATCTTACTTAGTTTTTAAAAAGTTTTTAAAGTGAATTTTGTGAATTTCATAAAACATATTTTGGTATTTAGGCCCCTCCTATCTGCATCCCCTTGCTACCCCTGCCCAATTTCATTAATGTATTGATTTATTTTTTTATGGGTATGCATGTTTGCCTGCATGCATGTAAGTGCACCAAATGTGTGTAATGCCTTTGGAAGGCAGAGAAGGGCATCAGATCCCCTGAAACTGGAGTTAATGGGTGGTTGTTAACCACCATGTGGATGCTGGGAACTGAACCTGGGTCCTCTGCAAGAGCAGTCAGTGCTCTTAACCACTGAGCCATCTCTTTTGCCCCTCCATCTTATTTTTTGAGACAGGGTCTCTCACCGACCTGGTACAATCTAGCTAAGTCAGCTAGACTGGCTGGCTAGTGAGCCCCAGGGATGTTACTGTCTCCTCCTCCCCAGCACTGCGATCACAAGCACACACTGCCATGCCTAGATTTATGAGGGTGCTGGAGACAGAACTCAGATTCTCATGCTGTGTGACAGGCACTTTACCAACTGAGCCATCACCCTAGTCCTCTGTGATGGCTTTTAAGAACAATCTCTGGGCAGGAATGGGATATATCAAAGGTTAGGAAACTCTGGTTCATGAGTCAAATCCAGTCATGCTCTTTCCTTTACATATTGCCTTTGCTTTGGTAGAGTTGAGAGAGATGCCCTGGCAGAGACCATATGGCCCATGACGGGAAAAATATCTACAATATCCATGATTTAGCCTTCCATGGTTTCAGCTAACTGTGATAAACTGCGGTCCAAAAATAATAAATAGAAGATTCCCAAAATAAACAATTCATAAGTTTTAAATTGTGCATTATTCTAGTCACACATTCCTCCTGCTCTGTCCCAGCCAGGAAGCAAATCACACCTTCTTCTAGTGTATCCACCCTGTATATGTTACCTGCCTTCTCATTGTTCAGTCACCATTTCGGTTATCATATTGACTGACATGGAACAGCAGCACTTATGTGTGCATAGAACCCTTATGTCATAGCTTACATCAGTCTCCTTCCACACACATGCTGAACTGTCTCACAGTATCATGAGAATAAGAACGAATACACAGCAGGGCTGGAGAAATGGCTCAGCAGTTAAGAGCACTGGCTGCTCTTGCAGAAGACCCAGGTTCGAATTCCAGCACCCACATGGCAGCTAACAACCATCTGTAACTAGAGTTCCAGAGGATCTGATGCCTTCTTCTGACCTCCACAGACACTGCATGACAGAGGTGCACTTACACACATGTAGGCATAACACTCATATACATAAAAAAAGAGTGAATACACATCAATGAAGTATTCTCAGAGACAGAGCTAGGGAGAACAGTCACAGAACTCTGTGTTTGTGTGGTTGACATCAGGTATCTGTCTCTGTCACACTCCACATTATTTTTAGAGAAAAGGACTCTCATTGAATCTGTAGCCTACCTGTTCCCCTAGACTGACTGGCCAGCAGTCCAGGGATCTTCCTGTCTCCGCTCTGCCACTCCATGCTGGGATTAAGGGTACATGGTCCTGGGCCTGGCTTTTTATGTGGGTGGTCTCTGGTCCTCATGCTTGACACAAGCATTTTACCGAGTCATCTCCCCAGTCATATAGCTTTATGATATGTTGTTATAATTGCTTTAGTTTATTGTTATTGTTCATCTCCTATCATGTCTAGTTTATAAATTAAACATCTTAGGTTTGCATACATGGGAAAACACATTGTCTATGTAGGGTTAATACTACACCTGAGGATTTAGATACTCGTTGGAATGTGTCCCTTTGGATAAGGGGGATTATTGTTCATAACTATGGCATGTTTATATCATGTAACTCTTAATAAGGTCTGGGTTTAGGGATGAGTTTGAAGTCTTGGCTCCCACAGAAGCTGACGCATCCAAGCAGGTGCTAGTGCAATGTTCACTTTGGGGACTCAGGCCAAGAGTTGTAAGCTACCCACCCAAGACCTAGGAGAGATAGTTGGAAATCCCCATCTCCTGAAACGGAACAGGGAGGTCTCCCAACTTTTTCATGGGCAAGATGATAAGGCACAGGATGGGGCTTATTGCTTGCCCCTGGCAGCTTGAACTTGGCCATGTTGATTTCCTCCTCTGGGCCTCAGACTCCTCCATCAGTGGGGTCATTATGAGCTCTGCAGCCAAGATGGCTCAGGTTCAAATATTGGCTCTGCCATTTCCTAGCTGTGTGCTCTTGGGCAAGTAACTTTACCTCTCCGAGCTTCCATTTTCTCATCTTTAAAATGGAAATTATTCCAGTGGCTACTCTACAGGGTGACTGTGGGATTAAATGCATTCTTCAGGGCAAAAGACAATGGTGCGTGGTTTATCTTTAGTTATATCTGTTTGTGTTATTAGGTTTGTTGTGGAACCAGATGGAATCTATGGAATCTTCTTTTTATTAGCATATGGCAGGCATGAATGTTTGTGCCAAAGTTTCCCGCCTCTTCTTCTACAGGGAAGATTGCTCCTCCAGGCCTCCTTGGGGTTGAGTCAGGCAACATGACTAGCTCTGGACAATCAGCTGACCACAGATGTGATAGAGCATTTTATTGTTGGCATGAGACCTTCTGGAATTTCTGGGCTTCTAACATGGTGACTGCTGATTCAGAGCTGGTGGCTGCTCCCTCAGTCTGGGTCCCTACGTGACTATGATGAGTGGCATGTCCATGTGTGATGGACACATGTACCATGTAGGTAAGAATATATACACCAGTGTGGTGTGAAGCCAATGAAGTGCATGTGGGCTCTTTCCTTACCAGGCATCGTGTGGCCTGTGTGGACTGACATGTGACTTAAAGTACACCACTTATCACCATGAGGAGGACACCATCCAGAAGTCCTGTGTTGCCAGTCCGTGTCCCCACACCCACCCCTGCAAGCCATTCAAAAACAGCAGTGGGAAATAAAGGCTTCTAGAAGGGTCACCGTCCAACCTACCCTACTGACGAGCATGAGTCAAGCATTCAGTAACATAAAAATTACATAAGATTCAGTCCCTCTTGATCCCAGGCTGGCCTGGAACTGGAGATGTTCCTGCTTCAGTTTCCCAACCTTGCATGTGTTCCACCTTGCCCAGCCCTCTCTGTCTTCGCCATTCTCCACCAGCAGAAGCTCTCTTCAACCCTGGACCTCAACTTCTCAAATTCATTTGTTCATCCTCCAAACATCTGAACACCTATTTATTGGGCACTCTGTAAAAACGTGAGGAGAAACAAACAAAACAGAGACTTTTGCTCCCTTCAACAAAATTGAAGGGGGCCGTGGTTTGGAACTAGCCTCCTACACAAGGTCCTAGCAGGCCAGACCAAAGCGAGACGGAGCTGCTCATGCTGCATACCACATAATCTGATCGACATGCTGAGGATGCAGGCAGATCCCATGTGGACCATTTCCCTGAAAATACAAGGTTCCCAAGACCACTGAGGAGGAGTCCAGTCACCTGAGCCTGGCATAAGGAAACCCCGTTTGCCATGACCCTCTCAGAACAGTACCCTGCTGTGATCTGACGTTGGCCAACCCACTGTGTTTTCACTGTTCTGGTTCCTTGTTACTACCTCACAATAACCAACTATTCTGCTGTGCCCTGGGCAACACATGCTCTATTTTGTGGGGTGAAGTGTCATCTATTTCTGGAATCACAAATAAAAACCAATTAGATCAGTAAACTAAGGACTCTGAACTACCATGGGCAAGGCACAGGAGTGGCCTGGAATCACAGAGTCTCCCAGGCTAGTCTTGAAGCCACAGACCAGACACTGTTAGCTCCCTGAGCCTCAGTTTGCTCATCTGTGATTTGGGAAGACAATGGTCATTTTTCCAGGCTGTTCTGCAACTAAAATGAAATTGAGTAACAGAAATTGCCAGCTGTGAGGGTACAAGAGATAACTGGGAGGGTGTCCTTCCATCAGGAGGCCTTCCTTCCATAACTCCATGCAGGCCCGAAAGGAACCCTGAGAGGTTTCTGCTGTCTGGATTAAGGTAGAGATTCAGCTTAGAGGGTTCAGTACCTCTGCCTCCTCCTTCCTATGCAGCACCCCATCTTCTCAAGCCCCCCATCTGAATACTCAACATCCTTCAGCCCACACTGGCTGTCTGTCCCAGAAAGGTTAGGCCTTGGGAAGTTCTTCCCCAAGTCTTCCTTACAATGCCTGCCCTGGAGACTTCATTAACATTGGGCCTATATATCGACTTAGGTTCAAAACACAGAATGAAATCTATCTAGCCCAGTCGTGTCTGCAAACCAATTAGTTAACAACACAATGCCCTGAACTGCCAGTTCCTCAGAGAGAGGGGCCTACTTTCCCATCGCTATGTTTTCATTACTTGTCAGCATCTTGCAGCCTTGGGTTTTCCTACTCACCAGTGTAGCCTAATTCCATCAGGACCCCACTGCTGGTTTTTCTAATGCTGCAGGAAAGCACCACCCTTCATCCTGCCCAATGAACAAAACCTCCATATTATCATCACTACCTACAAACTGCCCTATAGACATGTGATTTCATGTTTTAAAAATCACAGCCTGACAAGATGGCTCCGTGGGTAAAGGCACCTATCACCAAGCCTGACAACCTGAGTTCGATCCCTGGGTCTCATATAGTAGAAGTAGAGCCAACTCTGGCAGGTTTTCCCCTGACCACTCACTACACATGTACTGAAGCACATGGTACCTACACAGACAAACACAAAAATCAATGTAAAAATCACAGCTAGGTGCACACCTTTAATCCCAGAACTCGGGAAACACAGGCAAGTGGATCGCTGTGAGATCAAGACCAGCTTGGTCTACAGAGTGAGTTCCAGGTCAGCTGGGGCTCCAGGGGAAAAAACTGCACATGTCTACCCATCAAATAAACAGCTTTTCATGCCAGAGCATGAGGCAGAAAGCCAAGCAAGAGATCAAGTTGGTGGTCAGCCTCAGTTTCCCCTTCTGCAGACAGAGACCAAGGAGTACATGGAAAAAAGAAGGACAATAGGCAGCGAGCTGCACATCAAAGGCAGGAAGGGAATTCATTACTGACTCACTCATGACTCACTCACTTATTCATAAATCTTGACTGGAAAACTTAGTGCCAGTTTGGAGCTTATGGTTCAGTAGGTGTTCTAGTTTGCCTTCAATTGCCGTGACATAACACTCTGACCGATATCAACTTGGGGAGGAAAAGGTATATTTAGCTTTTATCTCTGTGTCATAACTCATTACTGAGGGAACTCAAGGTAGGAATTCAGGGAAGAAACCTAGAGGCAGGAGGTGGAGCACAGGCCATGGAGGAATGCTGCTTACTGGCTTGCTCTCCCAACCTGTGCTCAGCCTGCTTTCTTATATAATACAGGACAACCTGCCCAGGAGTGGCACCACTCACAGCGGGCTGGGCCCTCCCACATCACTCAACAATGAAGAAAATATCCCACAGACATGGGCATAGGCCAGTCCAATGGAGGCAATTCCCCAACTGAGTTTGATCCCTGGGTCTCACATAGTAGGAGAACCAGCTCTGGCAAGTTGACAACTAAAGCTATCCAGCACAGACGTAAATCACTCAAAGAATTACTCCCAATGTGATCAGTGCCAGGAAGACGGGTCCCAAGGGGAGAGCAGGAGGAATACTGTGTAATGGGAGGGGAGACAGTGGGTGCCACACCCAGAAAGAATAAGAGTAAAGCAGGGAGGAGAATAGGGAAGGGAGGACTATACCATGATCATAGATTGAAGATTTAAGGAGGGGGGGACCTATGCCATGTTCGTGGATCGAAGACTCCATCTCATTCAGAAATTCTGTTCTCTCTAAAGCCACCTAGAGAGTCAATTCAGGGGCCTAGTTTTGCTGGTTTGTTGTAGAAAATGAACTCCTGAATTCATGTGCACATTTAAAGGACAGGGACTATCCAAAGAAATCTTGAAACAGAAGAGCAAAGCTGGAGGACTCTGTCTACTACCAAGCCCGCTGTGAAGATGGAGGGCTGATTTCCCAATAAAGGAACCAAGCCACATGGTGCTTAAGCTGCAAGTCCATATGAAAAGTAAAAGGAACCCTCCATCCCTTACCTCACACCATATACAAAAATTTGAGACAGACCATACACTCAAACAGAAATGGTGACACCGGTTTGAATGTAAAAGGAAACTGCCCTCCAATTGGGAGGGGGTTCAAAGAGTGTGAAAACAAGCCGAAAGTTTATAGTCTGTGAAAGTCCAGCCTGCCCCTGCATCTCAGCCCTGCTTAGGCATTCCCACCATCTATTGGGGACAGCCAAAAGCCCCGGCCAGGTGCTCAGAACCTTACAGTGCCTCCTACTCCACCCAGCTAGAACTTTTCACCCATCCTCCCTCTTGGCTCTCCTCCACCATCCAGCCAGCAGACACATCAGGGCTCTAGGCCAGCTCCATTAAGGCCTTGACACCTGTGTTCCTGCTGTTCCCTCTTCCTGAGAGCCTTGTACTTCTTTCCTCTTTGGCAAGCTCTTCTGGTTCCTCCAAATGTGGCTCACACGTCACTTCCTTGGGAGGTCACCCAAGGTCCAGAGCATTGTAGCCATGACTGTAGAGATGCTGGGCCCAGCCATGTGAGTCTGATACTGTTTGGTTCCCTAGGGCCCAAGAATACAGGGCTGCACCAGATCTTACAACCAGCAGGTAAAGGTGCTTGCCACCAGGCTTGACAATCTGAATCGGATTCCCAGAACCCAAATGATAGAAGAAAAGAACTGAGTATAGCAAATTATCCTCTGACCTCCACACATATGCTGTGGTACCTGTGCGTGCGCGTGTGCGCGCGTGCACACACACGTACACACACACACACACAAATAAAAAATATGATAAAAATATTAAAATGAGGGCTGGAGAGATGGCTTAGTGGGTTAAGACTGTATATTGATCTTGAAGAGGACCTGAGTTTGGTTCTCAGCACCCATGTTGGGGTGGTTCACAACTGCCTATAACTCCAGCTTCAGGGAATGTGACACCTCTGATGGCCTCTGCTGAAATCTATATTCATGTGCACACGCCCACACATAGACACATATACACATTTTTTTAAATCATAAAAATTTATATATTTAAAATGAGCCAGGTGCCCTCATTCCACAAAGGTCACTGCATGGAGCAGAGTCATGTACTCCTAACACATCTTTCTTTTAACCTAGAGGAGTGACAACGCGAGGACTCTTGGGCAACACAAGTGAAGAGATGACGCTCCACAAGTGCTTCTGGGAGCATCCTGGGCCCCTTTAAGTCCCTGCAGCCCCCAAGGTTCCATAAATACTAAAAAGAAGCAGTTACTTTCCCCTGTGCAGATAAATTCAGGAACTGGGGAGCCCAGACACATTGCCTCTTAGAGCTCTCTCAGGCCTTGGCTTTGCAAGGCAGAAATAAAGAATGGGTTTGGGTAGCGATTGCTGCAGCGAACATTGATTTCTGCTCAATCAGAGGCTGCTTCGTTAATTCCAGATGCTCCCGTCATCTGGGCCAGGCTGGGATACAAGGTAAGTGAGAGTTCCGGATTTTAGTACTCCCTTCCGTAGCCATCTTTATCACCAAACAGAGAAGAAACCAACACCCACCCCCTACCTCTCCTCCACCCCAGACAGCTTCATCCTTCCTAAGTAATTAACTCGTAGCCCCCCTCACAAGGGCAGAGTGCCACAGTTCCTGGGAGACAGCCACACATCAGCCACCACCGACCTTGGCTACCCCCATCCAAGCCCAGAATGACCTCTGTGTTTATTTAATGGATGGAACGACTCAGGTCCTCATGCTTGGAGGGCAGGTACTTTACTCACTGAGTCATTTCCCCAGTTCAGGGCTTGCTGCTTTGAGGGACTCCAACTTGGTCTTCTCACCATGTGGGTCCCCGCTGACTGTGTGGGTCCCTACCACCCCGAGTGCCTCCCCACACTCCTAGGCCGTCCCAATGAACACGGTGATTATTTCATGCACCAGATACCATCCGGCCCTGATTGTCATTTCAGGATTCGCATCGTTTTAATGAATGCCAAACCTGTTTTTACACTTGATAGATCCTGACAAGACCAACAATCGCAGATTAGAGAGAAACTTCTTGCTTTTCAACAAAGGTTAATAAATAGTGACAGCATTAAGTCTAGTCTGATTAACTATGCTGGGAGATATTATTGCCGTTTGTAACGTGAAATCATTATTGGATTAAGCACAGCATATAAAAATGAAATGTGAGTTTTAATCTCAAACAGAGGACGCGGGCTGCTTGCATGGAGGCAGGGTGGTGCATGGAAGCCTGAATTAATTTTTAAGTCCCTCTAGTGAAGGGATATTATGTGTCATTTTTCTAGTCTGGGAGGAAGAAGAGGTCCCTTGGACACAAAAAGGCAGTGACAATGACCAGTCCCCTGTGCTAAATGGTATTGTAAAAGGACACAGCAAGAAGTAAACAGGGCCGAGCGACTGTGGGTGGGTTCCTTACTCTAGGGCTGCCCTTGACCCCCAAGATCTTCCCTGGGAAAACATCAGAGTCAGGAGTGGGAGAAAGGGAGCAGAGGTAGGTGAGTGGATCCTGGGGAAGAGCCAGGAAAGAAATGAGACCTAGGTCCAAAGCCCCTGCTTTGCCCTAGCCTCATCCACTGAGGACTGGTGTGACTGCACCTACCATGGTTGCAAGATGCAGCGGGAATGAGCTATGGAGCCTAGACAAGCACATCTGCCCAGAAAGCGAGGAAGGCCATCGGTGAGCCCAGAGGGTCCAGTGGATGGGAGGAAGACCCCAAGTGCCACAGAAGGGACAGTGGGTACACAGATGAGGGCAGTAGCAACGGGTGAGACAGGTCCACACACTTGTCTCTAGGCTGCTGTGACTCTTTTAAGCATTTCCTTGGCCGTCTTTGGAGGAGGCCAGGGAACCAGTTCACTCTACAGAAGACTGTCAGAGCAAGAAGGTTGGGGGCATTTGCCTCCCCTTCTGAACACTCATCAATTCTTTGGGAGGAATCTGATCAGTGACAAAGGTGGGTTTTTCTGTAGAGAAATGTCCCAGTCAAGAGTGAGAGGAGGTGCCAAACAGGCCCCAGCTCACCAACTTGTTCACTGTCAGTGGGCACAGAAGTCAGAGGATGGAGAGCTCACGGTGGCTCAGGCTGACACCCCTGAAGTCACGGATCAATCTCTCTGTCACAGGAGAGGAGACGGCCAGAGCTGGCTCGCCTTCTGACACCAGGGCACAGGGCCACTGCAGTAGGTTCTTGCCAAAAGTATCAAACTAGACCCACATCTGCCCAGGCCTCTGGAGAGGCGCTTGCAGGGGACCCCAAGGGTAGAAGAGAATGTTAAGTGACAATACAGCGACCTGCTCAGTTATCCCCAATAGAGGGAACCCCTGTGGGTCAAAGGGCCAGCTTCTTGGGCAAGCAAGAATAATTTCCAGGAAGAGTGGGGTGTAGTGTCTGACACTTGTTCCTAGAACCAACATCGAGAAAACACCCCTGCAGTCCCAGAAATGAGGAGGCAGAGACAGGCAGATCGCTAGGGCTGGTGGGCCAGCCAGCTTAGCCTTCTTGGTGAGATCCAGGCCAATGAGAGACTCTGTCTTTAAAAACAAGGGCAGAGACCACCTGAGGAAACCCACCCTTAGCTTTCAGAAGCACACATGTGCATCCAGACCCACACACACATACGCACCACCCAAATAAAAACAGAAGAGAAAGAAGAGTAGAGAGAAAGGCCCAGAATGGAGAGACCAGGAATGGGATGGGAAGAGAGAAGAGACAGAGGGTATAATGAAGAAGGCTCAAGGGTGAAAGACATAAATCATCGAAAAGATAAACAATTGGGGCAGGGGTAGAGAAAGCTCTTCAACTTGTAAATATAAAAGGAATGTTGGAGTTAGAAAATCAGCATTTGGCATACCCCACAGTGGTAACTGCTTTAGGCAAGGGGCATTTTGCATGCTAAAATTAGTGGGTCAAAAACTGATAAATGGCACAGGGAGTTCAAATGTTTCCCCACAAGATACTCACTAATCACAAAGGAAAGAGTAACTCCTCAGTGGAGACTCCCAAGTGAGCAAAGGACCAAGGGTGGGGACAGGCTGAGAGCAGGTGCCTCCAGACAGGATGTAGGAGGGCGCAGCCCCTCCCTCCTCTGACATCACTGCCCAAAATGCACAACCTATAACCATGCATTAGTGTCCTGTATTCCTACGAGAACAGACAACCTGCAGATAAATGACCAGTTCCCATCCAAAGTGTCCAGGTTGTGAAAGACAACACTGGCTCTGTATTAGAGGGACCAGGGCTGGGGAAGTGGCTCAGCTGGTAGAGTGGTTGCCTAAAATGCATGAAGCCCCGAGTTCTGTGCCCAGTCTTGCATAAAGCAGGTCCACATAGTGGTGCGTGCCTGTAATCCTAGCACTAGGATGGGGGAGACAAGAAGTTCATAAGTTTGAGGTTATTCTCGTCTACATAGCAAGTTCTAGGCCAGCCTGGGATCTATCAGAACCTGTCTTAAACAATAAAATAACAACAACAAAACAAAAACAGGAAAAAAGAGAGAGAGATAGGAAGATAGATAGAAAAGGGTGCTGGGGGGTAAGACAGCAAACCTGAGTGAACACTTGATGCCCCTGGGCAGGAAAAAGACACTGCGGACAACTGTCAAAATCCAAGTCAGAGCTGAGTGCAGCTGGGGTTGAACAGGTGACACTTGGCATCCTTGTTACTTTCCTGGCTTTGTTCTGCGGTGACACTGAATGCTCACATACAGGAATTCTGGGAAATTCCTTGTCCTATTTTGTTTGTTTGTTTGTTTGTTTGTAAGATTTTGTGAATCCTTTTGCGGTGATCTCAAAATGAAAAGTTCAAAAGTAACACTTCCTGCCTGGCCTCACTGATGGGTTTTCTCCATCACAATTTTGTTTTGGGGCCTTTTCCTCCTGCAGTACCCTTCCAGATCTTCACCTCCCAGCGCCTGTGGGTCCTCCAGGAAAGACACACTCCTGCAAATGCCTCCTGTCCCTGCACTGGGAGGTAACCGCAGTGGACACTGCAGGGTCTGGCCCTGCCTAGTGGGGCACATCTCAGAAAACAACAAAATGTAGTTGGGATTATGTAGAAAAGAATTACAAGACTGCATATTGTATCAGCTTTGGTCCATTAAACTAGGCAGGAACCCTGGGGAGGATAGGCGTGCCCCAGTGTCACCTGGCTTCTCCAGAGGAAGAGATAGAACGAAGTGGACTGGGCGGGCTGGGCAGACTGGCTGAGGGGCCTGGAATCCAGGAGAGAGTAGCAGTGTCACTGGGGTCTTACCAGACCTTGAGTGTGATGCAGGAGGACAGTGAACCAGGGACAGAGGCGAGGTTTCAATAGCATGGAAAGCTGTCACTTAACACAGTGCCGGGCACATGGCTGGTGCTCAGTGGGAGGAAAGTGGTGCCATGACTGTCACCACAGCTTGTTCATCAACCCTTTCAAGTAGGTGAATGACCTGACAAAGCTCTGTACCTTCTTCTACCACTTCCTTGCCTCTCCCTAGCCGACCCTGTCTTTTGCCATGGCCTCACCAGACAGCAGCTGTCCTCTTATGTCTCTTGAGACACCCATATCTCCCTGTCTATCTGCTCGCAAAGTCTAGAAAGGGAACCGTTTTCTGCCCAACCCCTTTTGGTCACATGCTGTCAGAATTGATCTTGACCAAAGGCCTCCTCTGAGAGCCCTCCAGGATTGCCTGAGGTCCATCCTCTCTCCCATGGAGTCTCATAGACTCTGCTCCTGGTCTACCATTAATTAAAATTCCTTAGTGGCTTGGGATGTGGCTCAGTGGCAAAATGCTTCCTAGCATGTGTGAGGCCCTGGGTTCTAGCCCCAGTACCACAAAAACAAACAAAAGCTCTCATTACCTATTCACACCATCACTGTGTCGGAGCTGCCAGGATTTACCAGGAAGCAGAACTCTCCATCCTCCTTACAGCCTGTTCAGCAGGTACCAGTGCTCATTCACTGTGCATACAAGGAAACTGAGTCACAGGGTGGCAAAGCCACTGGCACAAGGTCACCTCACAGGAAGAGACAGACAGGCTTCTGTGTTGCTCCAGAGTCCTCCCTCCCATTGCCTGTAAGAAACCTGGAAGAGGCTGTCCTTGCCTACCTCCTGCTGTGCGCTACCTCCTGCCTCCTTCTCCTGGCCCACCCTGTCCTGCCCTTTTCCTACTACTGCCCTTTCAAGTGGGTGGATGACCTGACAAAGCTCTGTACTGTCTTCTGCCACCTCCTTCCTTCTCCCCGACTCCTCCCCTTCCCACTCCTTCCTGTCCTCCTCCTCCCCTTCCCACCCCCTCCTGCCCTTCTCCTCTTCTTGCCTTCCTCTTCCTCCTGCCCAGCTCCTCCTGTCCTCCTCCACCTTCTCCCCAGCTTTGGTGGGTGGGGAGAGCACGCATGCGCATACCCACAGCCCCAGCCTGAATTGCAAACCCTCCCCCTAGCTGAGTCACCTCCTTTGTCAGCCCTTGCCGGGAGGAGGAAAATCAATACCCATTGCCTATCCACTAGGTGATCAAATGAACTGGCAGTGAGGCTCCCAAGGCCACGGCCACCATTCCAGACACCAAAACCCTACTTCATCATCGTTAAATGAATACTTCTTTTCAATCACTCCCAAATATTTCTGAAGAGCTGGAAATAAAGACTATTTGGGAAGAGACACATCTCAGCACCTGGATCCTCAGTGTGGCCCTGGGGCTATTTAGGGAACAGTGAGGAGCCACTGGGTGGACAGGCCAAGGACTGATGCTTAGAGTAAAAGGTCTCAAGATGCTGCCACAGTAACAACCTGGTGGAGGAGCATGGTGCTGTGGGAAAAGCCACTGGGGCTGACACCTGCTCACCCTCCCACTCTTCCAGTGGCCCACAGTGTTCCCTTCACTGCAGGGTCACAGCGAGCCCCAAGTCCCGAAGGTCAAAGCAGGAGAGCCAAAGTGAAGCGCAGGAGAGTCCGGGTGAGTGGGAGGGCCATGCTGACCTTGTGCTCTCCTTGACCCTGGGGTGAGTCTGAGGCTCAGTGGGTGCTCTCTCTTCCCCTGTGACTTAAGAATGTAGTTTAGAACTCCCTTCCCACCTGGAACCCAGAAAACAGCCCCTCAACCATTCAACAGCAGAGTCCACACACAGGTCCTCACTGAGTTCGGCTCTTTCCTTCTATACATGTGAATCATCTCCCCTTACAGACAAGGAAAAAGACTGGTCAGGCAACTTGCCGCCTGTCACACAACCTAAAGGGCAAAGGATTGGGATTTGAGTCTAGGAAAGTCAGTGCAAGTAGTCCATGCTTTGGGGATCTGTCAGATAAACAAGATGGTTTGGTGGCTTCTCTTAGGACCCCCTGGACCCAGAAGCCTCCTCCAAGTCACCAGAGACTTGGCTGGCACCTTTTTTTTAATTAAAAATTTTATTTTTATGTGTAGAAGTATTTTGCCTGCATGTATGTAAGTGTATCACATTGTCACAATGCCCAAAGAGGCCAGAAGATTGTGGACTGCCACAACTGTGGATTGTGAACTGCCATGTGGGTGCTGGGAACCAAGCCCGGGTTCTCTACAGGAGCAGCCAGTGCTCTTAACCACTGAACCATCTCCAGTCCCACAACCGAATTCTTGTCTGTTTAAGTTAAGCTGCGAGAGTTGTGCTCATGATGGTAGAGAGCAATCTCAGCTGCCCCTCACCATGAGCCAGTTCTGGAAAAGTCTGTCAGAGATCCATGCACCAAGCAGTTCTTAGTCTCTTGCCATAAGTCCCCTTGCATCCAGGTATGGAGCACAGAAATACTCACTGGATGGATGAAGTCTATGCCACTGACATCTGGCTGTCTGTATGTGAAGACAACTTCCTGGTCCTTGAGTTATGTGACATCATCTCACTTTCCTGCTACTTGTCTGTTTCCAGTCATCACAAGCACAATTTGGTGACCAACTCTAAGAGAAGTTCCTGACATGCATGGCCTGTAGGGTGGAGGAGGTAGAGGACGATTCTTTCATCACATCTCTCTTCCAAGAAGCTGCCAGGCTGGACCTGAACACTGAGCCCTTGGCTCAGGACACTGTCTATCCTGTCACTTAGGTCTATGCCAAGAGCCACCTCTGACCTAGCCTCTTACTAAAGCCATGCACAAGTCTGTGCTTGCTTAATGCTCCTTTCCTAGCCATGGAAGAGGCTACAGTCACAAGTGTCCTGGATGAGAGAGCAGCCCCTCTATGCATAATGTAGAACTCTTATCTGTGGGCTCTGAGGGTAAACTGCTGTCCTTGGGGACAGCCTTACCCTGTCCATATCAAGACCTGCTCTTAGAATTGGCTCAGTATCTTCATTAAATTAGCAAGGACAACTTCCTCAGAAAAGATCAAATGACATTTTAAAAATCATTTATTGTGTCAACTGCTGGGTTAAATGTTTTAGCTAAACTATGTCATGGAACCTCCACTGTAATCCTACAAGTAAGTAAAGGGGGCTGGCAAGATGGTTCAGTGGGCAAAAGTGCCTGCCAACAAGCCTGACAACCTGAGTTCGATTCCTGGGACCCACATGATGGAGAGAACTGACCCTTGAAAGTTGTCCTCTGACCTCTACATGTACACTGTGACATACGTGCGCCTGCACACACACAGATACAAATACAATTTTTTTTTAATGTAAAAAATTTTAAGTGAGTAAACAGAAGCTCAGAAAGGTTAAGCAGCTAGAGGAACCAGGACTTCTACAAGGTCCTAGAAGACAAGGGTTCAGCAGGAGCTGCTTTGGGGAGCGGCTGTGGGGACCAGCCACACACGCTGTATTTGAGTGCCAGCCCAGGACATGCACAGTACTTTGCCCCTAAGCACTTCACAGCTGTAAAGCAGGTGGATTATGGGCATGGCATGGTGCCAGGCTCCGGGGAAACACCATACCACCCTCCCCTCTGCAGTCTGCCATCAATATTCATATGTTAGTCTGCTCTGCAGAGAGCACACGATGGTTTAGGTTGCTGTAGCCTCCACAAGCCTGAAGCTTGCTGGACCCACTCTTGGAGTGTGCACTGCCAAGGGGAGCCCGACGCCAGCTGCTCCTGCCCCTGGCTGCCACCTAAGGTGACTTCCTCCAAGTCTGTGCCCACGGTGCCAATTTGCTGGAGAGACAAGTATAGTACAAGTCCACCCACGAGGGGCACCCACCCAGGACCCCATGCCACACTGTCCAGCATGTGCAGCCAGGTGTTCAGCTCTCAGAACAGAGGAACTGCCAAGGATCGGGCTCCACACCGCGTTTAACAACGGAAGAGCTTTTGAGCTGGGGGGGGGGGGCTTTAATCTGCATTCTGCTGTTCCAGAAATAACAACAATAGCTCCTGGAGCTCTCTAGCGAGTTCTGTAACCTTTTATGTAAAATGAAGAGAGCAACCTCAGAGTCACCAAGAAGCACTATTAATAACCCTACTTCACAGGTAAGGAAACTGAGGCATAGATAGAACAACTTGCCCAGGTCACACATGGCTAGGACATACAACTCGGGTCACTTGGCCATACAGACGTGTTCAGATCAAGAGAGATCCTTCAGTAACAAGTGAGAAATAGCTGAGAACCTGGCACTGTCTCAACTCCATCTTACATCCACCAGAGCGAGGCTCAGAGAAGTTGAGCAACTTGCTCAAGGCCACACTGCATTTGAAGGTAGGCTCCAGATCTGTGTGCTGCACAGGCCTGGTCCCACTGCATGCTGCAAGGTGCCTGGCTTCCACTTTTCCACATCTGCTCCCCACATCTAGCCACTTGCTCTACAGAGGGTGGGGCCTGTGGTGCGGGTGTGGAGAGAAGAGCAGGGAAGGAGTTTAAGCAAAGTTCCCTTGGCTGGGAACAGTTGGCAGTCACCAGGCTGCTTCAGGGCTCAGAGGGCCAGCCATATCCCACAGGGCTCAGGGACATCCTGATGATCTCCAGGGCTGGGGACACCTCCCTTGAAGAAAGAGCTGGGGAACTTTGGGGACAGGACAGCACTTATCAGTCAAGGGTTTCATTATGGGACAGGTGCATCTTGAAAGGGGAGGTGGGTAGTTGAAAGGCCACTTCTGTCCACACCTGGAAATGCCATAATATCATAGGCCGGGTGGGTAAACCCAGCCACAGCCCTGGGAGGGCACGTGGGGGCCCCGTAGGATGTACTGCTGTCCCCAGCCAGTGCTGGCTTGCCAGGTCTGGCAAGAGGCAGAGAATCACCGCGTACATCTCATATGCAGCTTGCATGTGTCACACACTCTGCACACACATACTGCTCATACACCCGTGTGTATCTACTCATGCATACTCTTGTACATACACACTGGTGCATGCTTGTGTCACTCCCTGCCACACTCTCACAGAGGTATGGACACCTGTACCCACAGAGACACACAGTCATACACTTGAGTCTCCCCAAGACCGCAGAGTGAAGACCCACATGCAGCCACACCCATGGCCACCTCCAGAAGACACACAACAGATCCAGAGAGCCAGAACTCATGAACACACAGGTACAGAGACAAAGATCCCCACTCTGTCTCACATGTGGGTGACTCTTAAAGCTGTGATTTGGCGTGGAGAGCGCCATAGGGAGCCATGCACACCTCACATACACAGTGGGTAGGACACCCAGGGACACAAGGGCACGGTCTCAGTCACTGCTCTTCCCCACCTCCTCCTTTACTCACCCAGGGCAGCTGTTTTCTGCCACCACTGCAGAAACGCCCGGGGACAGCCAGGATGGACAGCCTGAGCTTCTCGGAGCAGGGCCGCCAGCAGCCGCGCAACACATGCAGGGAATGTGCAAAAATAAACGCGACAGGCTGTGCGAGCGGCCCTTCCCACAGGGCTCCGAGCCGATGCGGCTCTGCTCTCATAAACATTTTCCTTCTAATTTTAAAGGCAGTAGCATTACCTCCTTGGCTCTTGAGCCAGCCAGATGCTACCTCATGCCTCGAATTGCCCACTGGCCACGCCAGGCATCGAGGGGACGCAAGAATGCTCTGTATCCTGAGGCCAGGGCTAGTGACCTACTGGTCACTGGAGTCTGATCTATACCATCCATGGGGGACCTGACCTTGACCCACTAAGGTAGCCAGGTGGTCAGAAGAGGAGCCCCAAATATGCAAAGACAAGCCAGCTTTCCCTAAGGATTAAGTTTCAGTGAGCCAGATCCCCATGGCTCCATCCCTGCTTTCCATGGGAGTGTGGTATACAACAGTGGCTTTCAAGTAGCAGATCTTGCCCTGACAGTGGGGGACAGGGTGTGAACTGGGGCTCCATCAGCCATCATACAGAGCACCCTGCCTGCATTGTCTTGTCTCAGGCCTCCCAGCAGGGCCCCATCTGGATTTGTGGGCTCAGCATGGGAACAGGGGAACAGGGGCGCAGGGGAGGCCACCCAGGGCCTAGGGTAGTCGAATTGGCTATGTAGATGAGCCCCAAGGATGAGATCCCAAATGCAAGCCTACCTCAGGCCTTCTGCACCCTCTGGGCTATGACCTTCCCCCCTCCCCCAAGCCATCTTTGCTACAGCTGCACCCTCCCAAAGGAGCACTTTGCTGCCTGTGAGTCTCCATGTCACTCTATGGCCTAGCTGGGGTCCTGAGATCCTGTACCCAATCTGGCAGCCCAGCTCGCCTTTCATTGGGACATGTAATGTGGGTGGCCGCCACCTCCCTGGACTTCCAGGCTGATGCTGAGATGGGTGGCCTTCTCTCTCCAAGACCCCTGTCACTCTGTCTTATTTAGCTAGCATGCCCTCAATCCCATCTAGAGTACCCACATTCATATACATTAGTGAGTGCTGCTGTGATTAATTTTTAAGCTCTCACTGGTGCTGATGCCCTGTACTTGGCTCTTGGATTAGTTTATTTTTAATAAACAAAGCCATAAAGAAAGATCTGAGCATCTCTGTTTTCTCTCTGGTGCCCCAGGCAGGTAGATGAGGACTGGGAACAGTATTGGGAGGGGAGGGGCAGGCAGGGAAAACAGGGAGCCAGGGGGAGGTGGGGGGCAGGGTGAGCCTAAGTATGGGACCCTTATGCTCAGCCCAGAGAGTTCTACTCTGTGAGGCCACACCTTGGGGCTCAGGCCAAGGGTCCCACAGCACCTTCCTGGGTCATACTGAGCAGAACTCTGCCATGCAAAGTCACGTCTGAGACAGTGTAAGAAGAAGGCACAAGGATGAGTCCTGGGGTCTGCCATGTGGTGGGCAAGGCTCTGCTTTTCCGATGCCTGAGCTGCCACGTGGGCAGCACCAGCCTGGGGCTGGCCTCCTCAATTCCAAATATCACAGCCACTGGGGCGGGAGTCATGGCCAGCAGTTATGGAACTTGAGAACTTGGTCTGTTTCTTCCTCAGCCACACTGAAGGGATCCATTTTTGACCCTCTGAGCCGCCATGAGACTGTGAGGCAGGCTCCAGGAATGACAATGTTTTGAGTACTGGGCAGCTACTGAGCAGGAACTCAGTAGAGGACCTAGGCTGCAACTCACAAACACCTTGGTTCAGGGTCAGCCACGCCCTGGGTTTCCTGCCTGGCCCCAGATGCTAAGATCCCACTGGAGGGAGCTCAGCCTCACCTGCAGGCTTTGAATCACTTCATTTCCCAGACCTCACTCTGACCCATCATGTATGTCGTGACTACTTGGGGCCACGATGTCCCTGACTGTGGCTTCAAGATGTTGGGAGGAGCACCTACACGAAGCAGACAGGGTCACAGACAGTAGGCTCAGGATGGTCACACATCTCCATTGGTGATGACAGTTCTGATAATGAGAACAGTCATGAATCCTTCCTCAGGGCCTTTCATTGGCTCTCACGACAGCAATTTGTCCCCTGGTGGACAGTCATAGAACACTCATTTACAAACAAGGAAACAGGTGTAAAACAGCCAAGTTATTTCTCCTTTCTTCCATTTTATAGACCAAAAGACAAATCCAGAGTATGCAGGTCACTTGCCTGAGGACACACAGTTGGTCATATACCAGAACTCAAGCCCAAGTTTATCTGACCTATCTTAGGCTCTCTAGGAATACCCACAGTTAGTTTTTCAATAAACACTGATGGAGCTTTTAAGAAATGGCAGGGATGGGCTCCCACACTCTAAAGGCCGACCTTCGTTAAAAAATGATTTATGTATATGAATGTATTGCCTGCATGTATGCAAGTGTACCAAGTCATGCAATGCCCTCAGAGGTCAGAAGAGGATGTCGGATCCCATCCCCTGGAACTCGAATTAAGGATGGGTGTCAGCTGCCATGCGGGTGCTGGGATTCGAACCCAGGTCTCTGCAAGAGCAGTCAGTGCTCTTAACTGCTGAGCCATCTCTCTATCCCCTAAGGCCGATCTTCTAAAGAAAGAAGACCCATATCGAGGTTCTATCACTCTTAAGGTGATGCAGGGTTACGGGGGAACTTGAGGAGGACCCCACAGTCTAAGTCTAGCCAAACTTCTGGTCCCATATACAAGGCAGATCCACACTGAACAACTCCACCATTGTTATTCATTTAAATAGTGCAGCCATAGGAAGCTAGGCCCTGTTGTCACCTAGTCACAGAGGGACGTCACCACAGCATGGGGGGAAGGCGCACATCCCAGACCCTCATCACAGGCACCCTTGCAGGCTCAGCTGAAGAATTACTTACCTGGTGGGAAAGCCGGGCTCGGGGTACAGGGGATCCTCACCTCCCTGGCCATCTGAGGTCCTGTAGACTCTCCTGGCCTTGGGTGACAGCTCGGTGGCTGGTGACTGCAGCCTCCACTTCTCCCACAGCTCTGGGCCTTGGAGATCCTGCCAGCACTGGGCTGATGCTCTGCTTACTAAGCTTCCTCTGCCATGTGGGGAGATCGGCTGCCCGTGGTAATGTCGCAGGGCACCCAGTCCATCACTGGCCAATGCTTATTTAACCAGCCTGGCTCCCAAGGCTGCCCACAAAGCCCTTCTCTGCGTCTTGCCCTCCTGGCCCGGACTACAGATAAGCATCGCATGCTCCTGCAAATCGCAGGCACAGGAAATAAATTTTTCAGGCAGCTCCAGCTCCGCACAAAGGCCCAGCTAGGCTCCCGTTACACACGGCAGTGGTGTTTGGCTTCCAAGAAAGAAAAGCTCTGGGGTGGCCATGGCCAGGGCTAAATGATCAATTGTTAAGTCACCAGCAAGAGAAAAGAAGAGGCCATCTTGGGGGATGCTTCCCTCTGCACTTAGGAAATAAGAGCTAGATGTGGGGGAGGGGCACTTTGCCCACAAACTAACTGGGGACTTGGCCCCAAAGAGCATAGGTATTTGTCCTCCAAGTTTCCACACTGGGACCTGCTGCCCCCCGTCTGCTAATGCAGCCAGTTCTGACTGGCTTGGGTGACTTCAGCATCTTAGGCGTGGGGTTATTTTTATTTTCTCAAAGTGGTTTTTTTTTTTTTCACTACTTTTAGAAGTGGCAGACGAGGCCTGTCTATTATAAAATATTTGTTGCAAACACACGCGCGAGCTCGCACACACACCCCACAGCTCCCCACCCCGCACACAGTTCCCTCCCATCCCTGTAAAATCTCAAGTTGCTTGGTGTGAGGGACAGGGCGAGCTGGGACTCATGTCACTTTCCTGATGCTCAGCACAATTTTACTGGAAGGGAGGGACCTCTCATGACACAGCTGGAGGAAATGTCACTTTACTGATGGGGAAACTGAGGCATGGGGGCACCTAAGGAAGTGAGGAGTCGAGCCGGATATTCCTGCATTGGTTCTGGCACTGTCTGGCTGTGTGGCCCTGGGCAAGTGGACTTTACCTTGCCCAAGCCTCAGTTGCACAAGAAAACTTCACCTGCAAAGAAAACTTCAGCATTCTCTCCTGTGGTTTTATTCATAAGGGGCTCAGCTCGGCCTTGTTGGCCCATCGTTGGCAAGCTAGTAACCAGATCCAAGACGCAGGGCTGGGCTGAACCCACTGTCCCCATGTTGGGGACAGGGAGAACACAGTAGAGAGAGACAAGTCAAACACACAATTATCCTGTCTCGGGGAGTCAGAGCTCTTGGGGAGGGACCATGTTTCTGCTTCAATGCCCCAGTTCCTCCCCCAGCCCATTTCTCTCCCTGTGAAAGGTGTAGCAGGATCCTGCATGGCACACCAGTGTCCTTGCATGAAGCGTGAGGTGAAGGAGGTCTCAGTTCAAAGTTCCCTCAGTGTCTCAGGTCTAGGGGAAGAACCTGGTTTGAGCCCCGTCTCCATCGCTGGCTGTGTCTCAGGTGAGCCCTGTAAGCTCTGAGAGCCTGCTTCCTCCCGGCTAACATAGTGTCATGGCACTATCTTCTTCCCATGCCTGCCTAGGGACTCCAATGAGTAGTTCATGTGGCAGACGCTTCCCAGCTTAAAGTCCCTCACTTTGTTGCTTTTTATTTTGAGATGATTGTAGATCCCTATGACAAAGAAAGCAGAAATCTCATCTCTGGTATCCCCTAGTGGTATCACTTTATGACACTGTAGTAAAAATGTCATGGCCAAGACACCGGCCAGACCAAGAACACTCCCTGGACACACACCCTCCCTCCATGCTCACCCCTGCTCCTGCTTTGCCAGCTTCATCTTTGCAAAACCATAGAGAGGAATCCTTGAGGAGAGAACCCAGCACTTGGGAGATAAAGGCAGGAGGTCATCCTTGGTACATAGCGAGTTCAAGGCTAGCCTGAGTAACATGAGACCACGTTTCAGAAAAAAAAAGGAATCTTCCACATAGTTCTTTCCTGCCTCTCCTGTGTTGTTTACACACTGACAGCTCACTCCTATTTAGTATTGAGCAGGTGTGTGGATGTTCCACAGTCCAACTACAGGCTCACACTGATGTACCATGTTTAATCATAGCTCATGTACATGGGCTCACATGGGCATACCATGGTCTAGCCATGGGTTCACATGGATGTACCACAGTCTGGTCAAGGACTCATGTGGACACACTGCAGTCTAACCATAGGCTCACCTGGGCATAACATGTGAGCCATGGGTTCAGATGGGCATACCACAGTCTAGCCAAGGGTTCAGATGCACGTACCACAGTCCAGCCATGGCTCACATGGATGTACCACCATCTAGCCAAAGCCTTACATGGACATGCTGCAGTCTAACCACAGGCTCACACGGGCATACCTTAATCTAAGCATGGGCTCATGTGGGCATACCACAGGCTAACCATGTGCTCACCAAAGACCACATGGCTTGTTTCTACTCTTGGGCTCATACATAAAGCCACCAGGGAAGTTCTCATGTGGGGCTTGAGTCAAGTCTCTATTTTCTTCTGGATTCTTACACCCCTCCAAGAATGTGTTCTCACTCGTTCCAAAAATATTGATGGAGCTCCTACCATGCCCAGTGCTGCTCTAGGAATGCAAAGCGATGCCCCGCCCCCTTCATGAACACAAAACCTAATGCTTAGACAAGTGGCACAAGGCAAAGCCCACTGAACAGCGAGACACACAGGGATGGGAGGCATCTCCAAGTGCCCAAGACTTAGCACTCACTGGCCAAGTGAAGGCACAGCTGTGGGTGTCCTCTCCAGAGGCACTCACCTAGTTGAACACTGTCACCCACAACGGTCCCATATGAACTTCTTAGCCAGGACATATCTTTAGGAAGCCCTTTGGTGTGGGGAAATCCCAGTGTGGTGTCTCATTTCACAGGCTCTGAAGCACAGTCGGGTACCAATAAGGAACATCTGTGTCCCTAATCATGCACAGACCTTCACACACAGCATCATCCTGACCCGCACGGGCCACCAAACCCCCATCATTCTCATTTCACAGAGGATGATACTGAGGTTCCTAGATGCCAAGTGCTAGGCCCAAGGATAAGGTGCTATGAGGGTTAGTCAGGCTCTGAACCCTCAAGGACAGAGGGCAGCGACTGGAGCAGAGCCCTCCTCCTCCCTCGCCCACACCCCACCTGTGATGTAAGTGTCTCCGCTCTGCAGACTTCATTAAAAGCCCTGGGCAGCGGCTGTTTCCAATATCAATCAGACAGCTCCCCATTAACTATGAAAGATCTAAACGTTGATCACCTAAATCAATATATTCTAAGCTCTCATCAGTAAAAGAAAGAAATCATCAGGTCAGCCAAACCTGCTCCCTTTGATCAAAATGTTCCCTCGCTGGATGCACCCTAGGCCATGCGGTCCTAGGCACCAGTGGCCTATGCACTTTACCAGTTAATGAAACCATTGTGGCCACCAGTCCTGCCCTCTCGGCCTCCCCTGCTCCAGTGACCATACATGCCAGTGCAACATGAAGGGAATTTATAACCCGGCATGTGGCCAACATTTTGGGCAGGACACTCACTCTCCCTCATTGCTTGGCTGGTGGAAGGCAATGGTGGCCTCCACACTGTGAGTCCTTAACTCACCTCCACACTGGTTCAAGGTTCACCAGAAGGACCTGGAATTAGGTTGCAGGGGTCAGGCTGGGCACAAGCTGGTGCCTCCCGCTGATCCTGCCTCACACCATTCACACTCCTTCTACCCAACTTCAGGTTCACAGAAGGTTCTCTACCAGCTCTCCCTGGGGAAATCCACTCTATTCAGGCACCAGCTGCAAGGTGAGAGGACAGCAGGGCACAAGATCTCTCAGGACTCAACTCAGTGATGGAGAGAAACTCTGACTTCAAATAAACAACCCAGTGCTGGATGACATACTAAGCCACAGGCTGCAGTAGGAAGCAAGGGGTGTGCATAGAGTACAGGCAGGAAATGCTTCAGCGCTTCACCAAAAAGAAGGACCCTGGAGGAAGTAGGAACTGAAGGTCCAGTTGAGAGGAGAGCAGTCTGGGAAAAGGAGATGACATGTGCAAAGGTCCTGTATCTCCAAACCAAAAACACATCCCCACTGGCTTCCTAATGCTCCCCAAACCTTGTGAATGCGTTCCCTCTGGAGGGATGGCCTGGGGCAGCCTTCCCACTCCTCCCCCAGATTCTTGCTCCACCTGCTCCAGACCTGTGCAGGTAACTGTTTAACACAGGACTCCTGGGGAGATGCCTGATCTATGGCCTCTGCCTGTTTCTATAGTGTCAGTAACTGGGGAGGAGATGCATGGCCTTGCATACCCCCTGCTTCTTACAAACCTTTAAATGCCACTTCCAAGGTGGGAGGCAAAAAAAGAGAGGAAGGGGCTCGGTCTCTATATCCCCTTTACAGCATGTCCAGTAACTTCACTTCCTCCCACTAGGCCCCATCTCCCCAGAGCTGTGCCATCTGCCACGGGCTGATGATCAAGCCTTCAACAGGAGGGACTCCAGGGGGGATTCAGACCCATACTGTGGTGTTTATCTGACCCCACACAAGGTTCATGTGTCTGATTGTACTGCGACTCCATTAACCTGAGGGCCAGTTCCAGCAGGCAAGGGGTTTGCTGGACTTGCCGTCTGATTACTTAATGCATGGTGTAACAGATGCTTGGTAAATACAGAGAGGGGCTGGAGAGATGGCTCAGTAGAGGAAGTGCTTGCATGCTGGGAGTTTCCTCCCCAGCACCCACGTAAAAGCCAGGCATGGTGGTTCATGTCTGGGATCCCAGTGCTGGGGAGATAGAAATAGGGGTACCCCTGGGGTTCCGTGGCCACCAAGCTCAGAAAATAAGGTGAGACCCCGTCTCAGAAAATAAGGTGGAGAGCAATTGAGGAAGACACTCGATATCCACCTCTGGTCTACACACAAACTTGTACACATGTGCACATGCACACACCTGCACACACATATGATCATATATACATATAAAATAATGAATGTTCAGACAACAGGGAACAATGCACAGAACTGTGTGGCTGGTCTGTGGTGACACATGGAAGCGGGGGAGTGGGGGGCATCCTACATCAATGGGAACTCCTTGAAGGATTCTGACAAAGACAATCATGGTGGTTTGGGATGCTGGCTGGGGACAAACTGCTAAGGGCTGTCTAAGTCACCCCAGTAGCCAGGAGAGGGAGGGACAGACATGGAGAGCCTCACTGAGGAAGGATCATCAGGTCTTAGGGGCAATTAGGGCATGTGGAGACCCTGGCTAGACCCTGAGGAGCCCGGAATTCTGGCACCCAACAGGGCCCTTTCAGAGGGGACCCCAGGATGGCTGAGCGACAGTTGGGACACCGTGTGCCACCTGTAGATTGTTGCCGCATGACTAGTTACCTAGTGAAAGACTAAAGTGAAGTCTGCACAGCCCCTCACCCTGGCCTGCTTTTAAAATAGAAGCTTCCTGTGAAACTGCAAATAATTCATCGCCCAGAGTCCTTAAAATGTTCGCAGGTATTTAAAATGCTATATAATCAAGTTCACAAAATTATAAAGTGTAAGCGCTAAGCTACTTTAATGCTCTAATTAAAACAGACCACTTCTGCCTGGCGAGGTTCTGTTTACTATTTCCATAATAGCCCGTGGCCTGTTCTCAAGGAAAAAAAAATCCTTTTTAAACTGGGCTTCAAAAGGGGAGGGGAAGAAAAAGAAAAGGAAAAGAAAAAGGGTATCTTCTCTCAGGCCGTCTCTCTACACACCCACAGGCTGCCAACCCAGGAGGGAATGATTAAAAGATCCTTCGGGCCAGGCGTGGTGGCGCACGCCTTTAATCCCAGCACTCGGGAGGCAGAGGCAGGCGGATCTCTGTGAGTTCAAGGCCAGCCTGGTCTACATAGTGAGTTCCAGGACACCTGGGGCTACAGGGAGACCCTGTCTCAAAAAGACCAAAAAAAAAGATCCTTCAGTTTCCTGAAACCCCAGTGTTCCTTCCCAGAGCCACCAAGCTTTCCACCTCCAGTGAGGTTGAAGGTCAAGGTTCGGACCAGTACAGTCTAGAAGCCCCTGTGCTTGTTCTCGCTGACATTCCTGCCATAGACCGTAGCTCAGTCTACGCTCTGCCCTGGCATCCCCTCCTCTAGGAAGTCCCCCTGACTACCTCTTCCCCAGGACTCGAGCTGGTCATGCTGTGGGCTCTCCTCAGACCTCTGTGGTATGGTCCCCAGCAAAGACATCTTAAATGAGTGAGTTCTCTAGGCTCCAAGTGAGTCACCCTGGAGCTGGACTCTTCTCCCAGCCTCCTTTGCCTGCTCCGGGGCTCCCAGTGTACTGTCCTGTGTGTCACTTTCCTGTGAAGGGCACCTCAGTGATGGCATGTGACCTATATGTGGCTAGCTGGGCCCTGCCACCAGACCACTATGCGGCTTTGGAAGGAGCCAGAGACATGGTCACCAGCAGGCAGAGACTTGACCCTCCTGGCTTCCTTCTGTCCCACTGTAGCTGGTACAGTGGTTTCCATGGCACCTGCAGTTGCCTCTATCACCATGGGGTCCCATCCTTACCCAGCCCTGACCCCCACCTGCTATGCTTTGGGGTGGCCAGCTCCACCCCAGACTGTGACTGGGGAACCCCTCCTCATGGGAGTCTTGGGGGAGCTGATGCTGTGGTTACCCTGGGGACCTAGGTGGGGTCCCCTGAACTCCACAGCCTAGATGGATGAAGGAATCTCAGTTCATTTCATCAAGAGCAGCTCAGTTTTTCAGCCTACAAAAATCACACCTCAGGTGGTAGACCAAGAACTTGACATTCATATCACTGAATGTTCCCAGTGTCTAGGACTGTATGGGTGTGTGTCGACCAGGGAAGGCCTTCCTGAGAAGGGGACTCCTTGGTAACTGTCAGATACATGAAGGAGCTGAGTAAGAAAAGAAAGAGCAGTGGGTGAAAGGCCCTGAGGCAGGCATGTCTCTGCCTTCCATTTCCATTCTATACATGAGAAACGGAGGCCCAGAGAAGAGATGTGACACACTCAAGTCGCTAGGTGGACAGCTGACCTGCCAGGGCCGGAACCAGATGCTAGATCTGTTGATTCTTTCCACCAAGATTCACTGAACAGTGATGACCACAGGAGAAGCCTGGATTAAGATGTAGTGGGAGGCAGGAGTTCTACCCAGACTCCTCCAGGGGCCACCAAGCTCATGAGGCAATAAAGGTGCACCCTACTCCCAGGAGGGCAGCTGGAGCCCACACCACCCTGTGATTGGATGTGAGTGCCCGCATCCTTTGGGTCTCACCCCCAGACAGGGGGGCAGGCGTAGCTCTGCCAGCCCCAGCACTCAACACTGCTGTTGGTCCGCTGGTTCTTGTCAACATGTTTCCGAAATGACAGCACATGCCTAAGTATAGAGTAAACATCCTACCCAAGACCCCTTCTCAGGGGCACCCACTGTCAGCCGTTTCTGATGAATTCTTCTAGAAGGTTCTATATCAAAAGTTGCTCTGGCTTGCTTGTTTGTGCAAAGAATGCTATCTGAGGCCCCAGTTTGTGAAACACATGCTGAGAAAGGGAAGCCCACCCCCATGTGTCTGACATCATGGCACATCATCTCTGCCACCTGCTCCCAGCTCCTGAGTTTGGGAGAAGGCCTGGGACCTCATTCTGTCACTAACCAGCCCTCTGCCCCAATGGAACTGGGATGCCACAGTCAGGGTCCCAACACCATCTCCTTAGCCACTTGACCATGGACCAGAAGGGCCTAAATCCATCACTTTCACCCTTCCAGGCTGTCCCCGCCCACTGTCACCAGTTCCAGTGTTTGTTGAATGAATAAATAAAATGCCCAAAGTGCCACACCCTGCCCTGCTACCATCTTTTTCTTCAGCAAATTCAGTGCACTCATTTGCTGATGTCATTTTAAGAATCTCAGAGGGCAGGGATGGGGATCCCAGCAACAGCACTCCCCAACCCCTGTGCCAGCATGCCTTCCCCTAGGCTGCCCCAGACACCACCAGGTCTCTCTTTGTTTCGAAACTCTTTCTTCCTCGATGTTACATTAAGCAAAATTTCTTCATTGGCAAATAAATGCTCTCTCCATCGATAGTCACGATGACTAAATCAAACCTTTAGCTGCTGTTCTTATCTCTTAAACAGACCCATGGATTTCTCAACTAATCAGAAAAGGAATCAAACTTGGCCATTTGAGGTCAGAGATAACCCGGTCAATTTCTGCCAGGAGGAGGGAGTGGGAGGGCATTTGTATACAGGCCCCCCAAAAACAAACACTCTTGTAAATAAAGCCGGCCCCGATCCTGTCTGCACAATGCAGCGCTTATTGAGTGAGTCAGGTGTTTGGCTGATTAAAAATTGATCCATTTCAAAATCTAATCAACAGAATAGGATTCTTTCATACGTTATCGGGAGAGCTGCTGACATGGAAAACCAAACCTGTTATTAACCCATGAACTCCAGTGACCTGCTCCCCGCTGCTCCCAAGGACCGTAAATTATTCAGTGGCCCACGACCGGGGGCCAGCGGGCCTGATGGATTTAGACCAGGGCATTGGTCCAGGGGTTCGGGTCGATGGCGTGGCCCTGCCAGTCCCTGAAGGCTGGGGTTCAGGACACTGGGGGGCTATGTCACGACTGTGAATACATTACTGGCGGCCACTGGGGCCTGGGCTGGGCTGTGCCTTTGACAGAAAGGGCTCTCTGAGCAGGGCGGGTAGGGTGACCAGGGCCTTCGGGGACACACAACTTGGAGAAGGCTATTCCTAATTCCCAAGTTAATAAATGATTTCCCTTGAACTACAGAAACGGAAGATAAAGATGGAGCTGGGGGTGGGGTGGGGCTGGCATTTTGCAAATGAGGCCAGACAATACTGTCCTTTCAAATATTTGCCTCCTCATACGTGGACTCTGGCCAGAACTGTCCAGGTGCTGCTGGTGTGTCTAGTGGGGCCTCAGAGGCCCTGGGCCTTCTTCTCGATTTCCAGGCTCTTTGACCTTGAATTAGAGCTGTTATGAGTCATATCTTATCAAAACAAAAGCAGTGTGAAAAAAGGTTTTCTACCTTCCTCTCCCTCTTCTTCCTCTTCTGAGCCTCCTCTTCCTCTATCTCTTCCTCATTTTCCTCCTCCTTCTCTTCAGACACATACCTACTCTATTAATGTTTCTATCTTGCTAAGCAAGTAAGGACTCTCAGGAAAGCAAGCTCTCTGCCTGAATTTGGCACCAAGACTTCTGGGCCTGCATTAACAGTTGACCTGGCAGGAAGGATGGATGGGAGGGAGAAATGAAGTCTCCAGCAAGGCTGGGGCTGGAGACTGAGGAGGAAACCAAGGGGGCCATTGCTCCCCATTCTGAGAGAAGTGAAGTCATGGTGAACCATGTGAGCAGCTCTGCCAAACCCTATGTGAGCTTGGACCAATGACTCAACTTCTCTGAGCCTAGGCTTTCTCATCTGTCCACTGGGAATAAGGACAAGGTTGGTTCTCTAGGTCATAGCTCTGTGACAGGACTGGAAAGTGACAGGTGCTCTGCACAGGGCACCCGTGTTGTCATTACAATGCCCCCTGATACACCAATCAGCACATCCAACTGAACTAACCCCCCTGGCTGCCAATCTCTGTAACGACAATTCTAACTTGTGCTCTGGTGTACAGGAGTCTAATGCAAACTCCAGAAAGCACCTACATGATATGTGGTTGTGCCTGAAAGTCAAACACAGGGTTCAAAACCCAGCTCTACTACTCACCAGCTGTGTGACTGTGGGGAAGGGAATCAACCTCTCTGTTCTTCAGTGGTCTCCAATTAGAACCAGGGTGCTGCCAAGACCAGTCTCATGGGGTTCATGTAACATGGTACCTGGCACAGAGTAAGCCCTTGACCCATGCTGGCCCACCATTATCATTATTCAGACTCAGTTTCCCTCTTGGCCCAATGGGAGTTATTTTGCTCATTTACCAGTCTTGCTGGGTGACCCCAGGCAAGACATTTGGCTTCTCTGAGTCCTGGTTCCTCATCAGCACAGACAGGCAAGTAATGAAACTTAGACACTCCCTATGGAGAGGTCACAACCCTCTTTCTTCAGAATAGGGCGAGATCGAGGCCCTCCTTACTCATTCTAGAGTAATGCTAACCAACAGTGAGCACTCAATACCTATAAACAAAGCATCAGTGGGCTGGAGAGATGGCTCAGCCATCACATGTGCTTACTGCCTTTTCAGAGGATCCAAGTTCAGTTCCCAACACCCATGTTGGGCAGCTCATAACTGCCTGTAACTCCAGCTCCAGGGGATCAGATACCTCTGGCTTCTAAGGGTGCCTGCACTCACGTGCACACACTCATGTGCACATAGACACACACACATACACACACACACACACATACACAATGTCAAAAATAATAAATCTTTTTTAAAAGCCTTACAGATGCTTCATCAATGCATCACCCAGAAGGCAGCATCTGGCATGAACTATCCACATCAAGAGCACCCAGGGGATTCCCATGTCGTCAGCAACTGTGGTCCTGCCTCAGAGTGTCCAACAAGTCACTGGGAGGCTGACTCTCACTCACACACCTCTGCATTGCTGAGAATCTGCTCTTTATCCAGTATTTCTATCTGCAGCCCCCCTGACCCTCCTCGAAGCAGAATCTGTATTCAAGGCCCTGGGATCTGACCACATCGGCCCTCATGGAGCTGTCCACATGCAATCCAGCTGGTGGCAGCCAGTGGCATACAGACATCAGAAAGAACCCCTACCTAAACTGGGCAGGAGGCTGCTCTGGGGATGGGTACTCAGGGTTGTCATGGAACTCTATACAATGCCAGGTCCAGCCAGACCTGGTCCAGAGGGCCTAGTGGGAACCGAATGAATAAACAAATGAGCTCTGAGTTCCTGGGGCTCTGGTAGGGAAAGGATAGGGTAAAAGGGGGTCACTGTGGGAAACTCAGAAATCTGGCTCTCACCCTCACCCAACCTACCTTGCCAGACAGAGGCCTCAGGCCTGAGGGGTGCTGTGTCCTTGATGGTGGTGGACAGTCCCTGACTGTCCCTAGAAATGAGCTAATGCTTAGTCCACTGGCCCTGGTAGCTGCTGGCCATTGGCACTATTTACCTGCTGCCTGTTTTCCTCATGACAGGCCTTCCAAGAACTGTGATCGATGCAGGCCTGTAGCCTGGCTTCCTGCTACCCAAGTTCAGTGGCTGTAGTCTAAGGTGCATCTGGCCTGGCTGCTGCCCTCAGATGCAGAAAACAGCAGCGAGTGCCAGCTTGTGTACCCACAGCCCAAAGCCGACTGCAGGAACTGAGTGGGACCCTCTTGACCTACATGAACCAATGTGTGGTCCTGACTTCTTCCCCTGGAGAATTTACTCCGCAGCCTGGCCAGACACTCTGCGTGAACACAACCCACTGAATTCAAATAAGAAGGTTTACTATTTGGGAAACATAGCTGGGCCAGGACACAGATTCCAGGATGCCAACCCTGGTGCCTGGAAGAGAGACGAGAGGTGAGGGGGATCCAAATGCAAGAGACCCAAATCCCGGCACCCCTGGGGCAGCAGGATTTTGAGTTTGAGGCCAGTGTGGCACAGCAAGACCATGCCTCAAAAACAAACAAAAATAATAAGCAAACAAAAAGAAAGCCACTCAGGTTGTCCAACTAAACAAACATATCACTTAGCGTTGGATTATTGGTACCCTGATTCCTCTTTTTGGAGTAAATATATCCAAAAGTGTGGGACATACTTGTACTAAAAATCGTTTATCTGAAATTCTAATTTAACTGGGCATCTTATGCTGTTATTTATTATTATTGTTGTTGTTAATTATATTTATGTTTGGTTGTTTATTGGAAAATCTGAGAACCAAAATGGAAAGCCATTTCCAGTCTCCCACCAAAGGTTTCTGTCCTAATTATCAGCTCCATCGTAGGACAGAATATCACACAGCCACTAAATTTGATAATAGTCAACACTTCATTTACTGTGTGCCAGGCCCTGTTCTAACATGACTGTGTACATGAATCAACTCATGTAATCATCCAAACAGCAGAGGTAGATGGTCTTAAGGTCCCTGTCTTACAGATGAGGAAACTGAGGCACAGAGAGGTGATGGCACTGAGGTAAAGTCACACAGCCAGAAAGAGGCAGAGTCAGGTTTTCAGTGAGGAAATCAGACCCTGAGATGAGTAATCTGAATTCTTTTGCTGCTCTCTCTTCTGAAAAGAATGACAGGGGCTGGGGATTTTGCTCAGCATGCACGAGGCCCTGGGTTCTATTCCCAGCACCATAAAACAACTGTTTTTTCCCCTTGGCTTCAGAGTGAGTTTGAAGCCAACCTGAGCTACAGAGTCTCTGTCTCAGAAATATAGAGGAATGACAAAAGATATAAAAGATATACAACCTAGTGTGAAGAGAAGTGTGATCTAAAACATGATACACCATACATCACATGCAAATTACGTGTAAATGACATTTTCAAGGGGGCTGGATCCCTAGCACCCACCTAAGAGCTGGGTGTGGTCATGTGTGTACACATGTTGTTTCCTTTCTGTTGCTGTGATAGAACATTTTGACCAAAAGCAACTTGGAGGAGGAAAGGATTGATGTTTTCTTACAGGTTACAGTCCATCTTTGAGGGAAGCCAGGGCAGGAACTCAAGGCAGAACCTGAAGCAGAACTACAGAGGAATGCTGCTTTCTGGCTCAGCTCAGGCCCACTGCCTAGGGATGGCACTGCCCACAGTGGGCCCATCAATCCAATCCCTCACAGACATGCCCACAGGCCAATCTGATCTGGGAAATCCTTCACTGGGACTCCCTCAGATGACTTTAGGCTGTGTCAAGTTGACAGCTGAAGTTAACTAGGACAGCACTATAACCCAGGTGCTAATGGGAGGGAGGTGGGTGGAGACAGGAGAATGGCTGGGGCTTGCTGGCTGGCAGCCTAGTTCCAGGTTCACTGAGAGACCCTGTCTCAAGGGTAAGGCAGAAAGTGATAGAGCAGGGCACCGATTCTCTCCTGTGGCCTCCATGCATGCATGCACGCTGCAAGCAAGTGTACACCTGCACATATGTATACACCATACACACAAAAAAAATTAAAAAATAAAATAAAATAAATGAGTTAAAGGTGACTAGAGGCCATCCTTACCTGGGGGAGGTGACATCCCCATGCCATCTAGAGCTGACTAGGCCTCTGTACATGCCAGTCCATCTCACCAGGGCAGTCTGCATGGCACAGGATGCTGGGTGATCCTTGGAGACATTAATGTTTGCTGTGACTGAGGGATCCTCCCGAATCTTGGTTGGGAGGGACCAGGGATGCCACATAGGTCAGATCCCACAACAAAGCACTCCCAGTCCCTGAGACCAACAGTGCCTCCTGAGACAGCATGGAGGAGGAAGACAGACAAACAGATCAAAAGAACAGAACAGAGAGTCCAGCAGAGGATCAGGATACATGCAACCAATGTGGCTTTGACAAAACAACAAAGGCACTGCTAGGGAAGAGATATTTGTCCAACAAATGGTACCAAGCAACTGATATCCACACAGAGAAACAGCCCAAACCAAGACTTCCAGCCTTCACCAAATCAACTCAAAATGGAGAGAGACCTAAGTATACTGTGCAAAACTTCTCTCTGATTCCTAGGGAAGAACCAGGGAGCTTAAATAACAGGGATACAGTGGAGATGTTCTAGACTCAACACCAAAGACATATCAATGAAAGAAATAATTGATAAACTTTACTTCATCAAAATAAAGAACCTGGGGGCTAGAGAGATGGCTCAGTGGTTAAACATGTGGGCTGCTATTGCAGAGGATCTGAGTTCAGTTCCCAGCACCTACATCAGGTGGCTCATGACCACCTACCTATATTATAAACAAACATATGAAGTTGAAAATTTCTGCTGTATAAAAGACTATGTCAAGAGAACAGGAAGACAGACCTGGAGAAGAATCTGCAAATGACTCCACTGATAAAAAACAAACAAACAAACAAACAAACAAAAAAACCCAAGAAGGAAACAATCCGATTAGAACAGGGAGCAAGGACCTTATCAGACACACCTACCTCAAAGAAGATGACACCGAGCATAGGAAAGGGTGCCCAGGCCCATGCCATTGGGACATGCAAATTAAAGAAGCTACCACTTCACACCCCTAAGTCAGAATGGACAAAATCCAGAACTGTGATACCACCCAGTGCTGGAGAGGATGTGGAGCCAGTGGAAAGCTGGGTCACCACTGCTGGGAATATAGAACTGCTTGAAACGCTCTCACAAAGAGAGACATTCTCTTATCATACAACCCAGCAACCATGTGCCATAGTGTTTACCTAGAGGGACTGAGAATGGATGTCCACATAGAAACCCACACGCAGGTGTGTGGAGCAGCTTATCCATAGATGCCAGACTCAAAAGCTACTAAGATGGCATTCAAGAGATAAATATAAAAATAACTATGACCATTTGGGTAGAGGATGACATCAGGGGCTTGGCAGTGCATGCCTGTAATCCCAGCACGGAGGAGACTGAGGCAGATAGATCTTAAGTTCCAGGGCAGCCTGAGCTACATAAAGAGACACTGTCTCAAAAAAAAAACAAAAAAACAAAAACAAACAAACAAACAAAAAAAAAACAAAGGGGGCCAGATGAAGACACACAGAGGGCAACCACATGGAGACTCGGGGGGAATGGAAGCCATCTCCAACCCACAGAGAGACACCCAGCCAAGAACACGTCCATGACTGCTGCCCTCTGGCTAATTTCTGTAGTTCATGTCACACACCACACACAGACACACACACACACACACACACACACACACACACACACACACACACACACACTCTGGCTCTCTCTCTGGTCAGCCTCAAGGTAGAAGGACTACTAACAGATAAAGCTACACAGAGGTGATGCTCTGTGGGGTGTTGACAGATGAAGAGGAGCTCACTGGATAGACTGAGTGTGGAAAGCCACTGTGAGCAGTGGAGCCTGCATGGAAGGACGGAATGTTGCTGGCCTCTGGGAAACATGAGCTCATCACAGCTGGCTTGGGGTACGTAAGGAAGTCTGGGCCAGGTGGGTCTGAGTGAGCCACAGCTAGCCAGGTGAGTGCTGACTTGTGCCAAGCACGGTGCTCAGGACCTCTGTGTTGTGGTTTGAATGGGAAATCTCCCCTATGGGCTCTGTGTGGGGACACTTGCTCCCCAGCACATGGTGCTGTTCTTAGAGGTATGGAACCTTGGGAAGGTGGAGCCTTGTTGGAGGAAGTGGGTCACTAGAGGGCAGGCCCTATGGGATATCCTGCTTCCTGACCCTAGGTGTGTCTAAGGAGCCACCACACGGCTACACCCTATACTGTGAGTCACTCCCAGTGCTTCATCTTCCCACCAGGATGGACTGTACCCCATCATGAACTGAGAGCCAGAATAAATCCTTCCTCTCTTGTTTCTGTCACAGAGATGAGAAAAGTGACTGACATGCTATTTACTGTCACTAAACCCAACAGCTCCATTTTGCAGATGAGGACACAAGCTCAGGGATATGACAGGTTTGACACTGTAAGAGTAGCAGAACCAGGATTTGAACACAGACCAAGTCTAACTCCTGGATCATATCATTTCTTAACCCTGAGATGTCCCTCCTCTTCGACAGGGGAGTATGGGGACAAGGCCAGCACCCCACTACCTCTCAGGGCTCTGCCTGAAGGTGTCAGATTCGTGGTGGGTGCACAGATCAGAAAAGGGGGTTCCAAGGAACCCCAAGGGCAGAGCAGGTAGGCTACGAAGCTGCGGCCCCAGGGCCCTGCTGGGAACCCGTGGATACCAGCAGCTGTTCTGCCACCTGCCCTTCCACCACCCTTTCATCTCTGCAGAAAACGAGGCAGCGGCAGCCTCCGGAGAGCCCAAAGTTCGGGTTAAAGGCTTTCTGGAAAAATGCCCAAGGTAGCAGACAAGTCCACAGTCACCCTGGATGATGCCTGACACTTCTCACCAGGCGCTCCCTGACAGGCATCTTCAAAGGACAGTGGTTGGTTAGCCTGCTGGCTTTTGTCCCGGAGTCACTCACACATAGGGGTGATTTTTCCTATGCGCTGTTGCATTATTTTGATTTGAAGAAGCCAACCCTGGTGCAAACCCAAGAGAGAACAAGGAGGAAGGAATGATTCTAGAACAATCGGACACGGTGGTGTGTGGGTAAGTTGCACGTAAAACAGTCACGATCAAGACTATTTTCCTGAGATCAAAGAGGGGACAGTGATGCTGAGGGAGGGCGGTGCTGAGGGGGCATTGGTGCTGATGCAGTAGGTGTAGAGGGCTCAAGGAAACACCTAGGACAGGGCAGGGGCTGCCAGCCACTTTTCCTAAGGGGGAAAATCCACACCCAGAGAGCTCCACCTGCTGAGCTAGTGGGGTGGGAAGGAGGGAGACCGGGGGTCCTGGCAGACTTCCTTGAACATGGTGACCCCAGAGATGGAACTGCTCACTGTACCAAAGCTCCACCTGGGACCCTGACATGAACACTGCCAAGTCACTGCACGAAAGTTCACACAGAAAGGGGACCAGGGGCTATAGAGCCTGGCCCAGGGCCACATCCTAGGACACAGTGAGATCTTTCTGTCCCCCAGTCCTCCCTTCAGTACCTTGGTCATCAGCATGAAGATTTTCAAGTAGGGCACATAGAAAAAGACAGCAGACAGGATGTGTGTCCTGTTCACCTTTATAGAAATCTGACCATACAGAATGGAGTGGCCAAGAGTTTCCAGAACCATCCACAGGAGACGTGGGGTAGTGCTGTTTGTGGTTTTAGGTAATAGAAACTTAATTTGAATATGCTTAAATAATCAGACTGAGCTGAACTCCTGTGATCAAACTAGAGACAAGGGGCAGTGGCCCCAGGAGGACTCAAACCTGACGCTCTGGGTTGCTCCATGCAAGCCGCTTTCAGCATGTCCCTGTGGAGGAATCAGCTCTAAATTTCCATCCTTCCAGGAACTTAGCAAGAAAAAACAGCCTAGCCTCCCAGAGGCAACTGAAAAATTCCAGGGGAATCTCTGATTGGCTCAGCTTGACTCATGTGACTCCCCCTTGAGCCAATCACTGTAGCTAGAGGATGGAGTTGTGGACTGACAACTTCCCTGTGTCTCCCTGGGTTAAGTCACATGACTGATGGAGCTGTAAGATGCCTGAAGACTACTCTAGGAGTTAGGGTGGCATGGAGGACACCACCAGGCTTATCTGCCACCCCATGGCTCCTGCCCACTGCCTGCTCCCAAGGACTGCTCATCTCCCCAGGCAGAGCTCTCCAGGTTGGTTATCATGGAGGCTGCTTCACAATGGCCAGGCACAAACAGGAACACAGCTTGAGAGGGGAGTGGGCCCTCCATGAACACAGTCCTTGGGTCGTATGCACCCTGCCACCCCATCCCATTGAAGGGGAAGTTGGAGTTCTCAGAGAGGCATAGGGCTAGTGCGGAGATCACACAGCATGTGAAAGATAATGTGGGGAGTTGAATCTGACAGTAGTAGATGTCAAAGCCAGTGCTCCTCACTTTCACCTTGACCCCCAGCTAACCCCAAGCGTCCTAGAGTGGCAGGAGTTCCCACAGCGGGATAGAGGTGGGAGGCAGCACCGCTGTGAGTTTGCTATCACGTGTAGCCCAGGCCTGCACTCATGTGAGTTTGGAGGACATTCTGTTAGGACTAGAGACTCTGGGGTCTCCCCCTTGAGATTCTGACGCAGTAGGTATGGCAAGTGTCTTAAATGTACTGGCTTCCAGAGAGTGTAGATGCTGCTGCTACAAGAACCTCAGCCAAGAAACCATTGAAAAAAATCGTTGTTGCTTGGTAATACCACTGGGCATTTAGCAAAAATAAATACAAAATCTCTTGAGCACAGGGTGAATGAACTCTGATCTTTGGGCTAAATCTCCCAGACCAAATCCTGTCATGTCATTGGTTCACACAGTGTTTACACGGGCTTTTACACAGGGCAGAGATGAGTGGTTGTGTAAGAGAGATGGTAGGCAGGTGGCAACCCCCCAAATATTTACTATCTGGCTGAATTCTGGTCCTGGGGTCCACTCAGGGCATGGAATTCACTGGGAAACAATCCAGTGTAAGACTCGAAGTCCTAAACTACAAAACATATAACAAAGCAGGATGAGCCCCAAGAACCCCAGAAAATGGGATTGTTAGCCACTTTTCCCATGGGTATGACAACTTAAGCAACTTAAGGGAGAAAGGATTGCTTCGGGCCCAGAGTTAGAGGAGACACCATCCATCATGACCTTGAAGACCTAGCAGCATGAAGGCCTGGTGAGATACCTCATCACCCCACAAGAATCTGAGAAAAGCTGGGGAGCCTCTTCAGAAATGAGACAGAGACATAGCATTTTCCATACAGTTTTGGGGGTGCTATAGGGTCTCCACATTCAGTTCCACGGAACTCCTCATTTCTCTTGGGGTCACCCTGGTGTGGGATGGACATGAACCAAGGGTTTTGGAAACCCCAACAACTTGGTTTCAGCCTGAGGCCAGAGTCTTCTCATCCTGATGGGACTTGGATTTGTTGTGTGAAGCTAGGCAAGTGGAGGCTTGTCTCTGAGCAGGGAGTCTTATACCCACATTGAGTACCTCACGTGGTAAGGAGGCCTGGGACATTACAAGCACTGGGCCAATGCCTGGTACACATTAGGTGCTCAATTATGAGCCCACCCTGGTCATTACTCTTGAGCTGCTAAGTGGAGATTTTGCCTCATGGTTGCTTTTAGAATCTGTTTTGGTTTGGATGTGAAATGTCCCCTACAGCGTCACATGTTCCAACACTTGGTCGCCAGCTAGTGGTCCCTTTTCAGGAGGTAATGGAACCTACAAGAGGCAGAGCCTCATTTGAGGAAGTGGGTCAGTGGGGGTGGGTTGAGGTTCATTAGCTCAGAACTGGAGACAGCCAAACCCCACTCAGGCCTTCTGTCCACTGGGTACCGAGATCAACTTTGCCACTGCCTCGTCCCTACACATCATGCCACACTGCAATGGGGCATCCTGAGCTTGTTTACACTCACAGTGACCCTACCAAACGCCTCTCTGCCACTCTACTTCACAGGAGAGAAGACTGAGGCCGAGGAGGCATTGAGGAACCTGCCTGCGGTCCCACACCGAGAGAGTGACCCACCCTCCAGGTCAGAAGTCACCATGAGTCTACACTACCCACTCCATCCTGGAAACACCAGGCTCCTGCCCGGATTTGATTTATTTGTGTGTATGGTATATGTCTGTATATACATTCCTGTATATGCACATGTGGGGTGCATGAACATGTATGGTATGCATGTGTCTGTATGTCCACGTGTGTGTATTGGGTTCAGAGGTCAATGTCAGGTGCTTTCCTCAATTTTTTTCTGTCTTATTTTTTGGCACAGGGTCTCTCACTGAACTTGAAGCTCACCAATTCCTATAGATTAGCTGGTCAGACATCCCTGGGATCCTCCTGTCTCCAAACCTCCAACCTAGGTCCTCATGCTTGTGTGGCAAGTACTTTTCCTGCTGAGCCATCTCCCCAGGCCCACCCTTCCCTGCGCCAGCCTTCTGAGAAGCCAATCTCCACAACTGCCAGGGCTGAGCTGGCCACTTCCGAGAAGGTGTGTGTTCCTGTCCCCCACCAACCTTTCTGGCACTGCCCAGATGCCAACTTGGCTTGTGCCTGGCATGTCACTTCATAAACATTTCCCCAATTCTTGTGAATGAACAGTGTTTACTCAACAGCCTGGATGGCTCAGAGACAACCACAGACCCCAGTACCATGGTGTGCGGCTCAGCGCACCACTGTGAATTGGTATTTCAAAAGGATTACGGTGCTAATAAGCAGGGGCTCCAGCCCCAGGGCACTGGACTACAAGGCAGATGACAGCAAGTGCCACCACCTTGTAAAGGGCATCTCTGCTATGCCAGCTTTGTCCAGCCCTCGGAGATGGGGTACCCCTGCCCCAACAGTGCAGGAGACCCCCTTTTCTGGCAGTGCCTGGGGGAATCCCACACTTCATGCATGCATGCCTGCATGAGTATTGAAAGAAAAAAATGTCTGTTCCCTCCAGCTGAGTGCCTCAAGCAATTGTGAACTTTTTTGATCTCTTTCCTTTTCATAAACCCCCAAGTAAATAATAAATGGGAGAAACAGAAAGAAAGTGTATTTGAATGTGTGGAGGTCACTCCTTCCCTCCCTTCCACCATGGGAAAACATATCATGCCTATCCTGACATTAGCCTGCTGTGTCCTTGAATTTCCTAGATGGCTACATGCATTGTGGGCAGGGGGACAGTGGGGAAGCTTACTGTCCTTGTCTGGTCACTTCTCCCACCCCAGGCTATGAGCCCCCAAATATCTCCAACCCTCCTCCTTTTCCTCCACCCAGCCCCTAATCTCTGCAGCTCCTGCCCCCCTCTGTCCAGGAAGCAGACCTCAGGAGAGCTGGACACCAGTCCCATCAGAGCCATCCTGTCCATCTTCTCAGCCACGGCCAGTTGCTCAGCCAATCCAGTGGGGCCCAGCCATACCAGCTTCCTTTTACTCTCTAGAGCCAAAGACATGTCCCCCTCACCCCAGGACCTTTGCACACACAGCTTCCCTCCTCTCACTGGACTACCATTCCTCTCATCACCTCAGGAGTCCTTCCCTGATGCCCAGACTAAATTTGATCCAAGTTATGTAAGCTATTCATTCCTAGCTCACTTGCTCCACAGCTCTCAGCAGAGTGTGTGCGAATCCAAATGTGTGATTATTTGATTAACGTCCATCGTTTCTTCAGGGATTTTATTTCTAAATACCATGGAGACCCATGGCACCATGAAGACAAACAGCAAGTCTGCTTTGATCCTTGTAGGCATTCCTGGCTGGGCCTGGCACCTAGGTTCAGGGTTAAGCTCTTGCTGAGAGGTACTCTGGTGGCCAAGGTGACATTATCCCTTTCAAGCCCCTCACACTCTGCATCCTCCAGTCAGAGCTCCCCACGCAGCTTCTCGTGCCTTTTGTACATGACGTCATTTTATCTACCATCAGGTGCCCTGTTTACAAGCCCCAGATAAATATATAATCACAAGAAGATGAGCAAGACTCTCCACCAGAGTGCTTTGCACTCTCCCTCTGGTCCAGATGTGAGTATGTGTTTGCATTCAAGGCACATGTGACTCCCCACAAGTGCCCCCAGGGGAATGCACACACCAGCTCAGGCAGAAAAGCCTACGTCCATTACGCCTGGGGCCGGTTGATGAGAGGAATGACTGACCTGGCTGCCATGCAACTAGCACTTATAGGGCACCTACTGTGTGCTAGTCCTGTATTAAATTCACTCTCCTGCCACTGAACACAGATTCATTTCACAGAGGAGGAAACAGGCCTAGAAGGCGTGCACCTGCCTCTATGGCCAACTTCTTGACCACGAGGCCCCCAGCCCTCCTAGCAGAGAGCAAAGGCATGGAGTGGAGGAATGTAGCGACATTTAGAAGCCAAGTCTCAGGAGGCCTGAGCCTGAGCCAGGTGAGCAGGTGGAAGTGGAAGCGAGCCACTGGGCTCTGGGGGTGGGAATAACTGATTGTGCCACGTGCAAAGGGATCAGAGCTGATGGCCTCATGGGACAGAGCAGGAATAAGGGATGGGCATAACCATGGGGTGCAGCCACCAGGGCCTTCTTCTGGATGTCCTTGTCCCTCTCTTCTGTGTAATGTGGCAATGTGACTGCTGTGATGCCCCTTCTTAGAATCTTTGCAGTTGTGGGATTTCCCAAAACCACTTCTGTGGCCTGTGTCCCTCCCCCCAAATCCTAGAAAGCTCTCCTCAGTTCCTCTGTGTCCCCAACGACTGCAACAGGAATAAAAATAGAGGAGTCTTGGGTTGCACTGGGCCAGCATCCCAGAGCTGTGTGTGTGTGTGTGTGTGTGTGTGTGTGTGTGTGTGTGTGTGAGTGTGTGTGTGTGTGAGTGTGGATGCGTATATACACATGTGAGCAGACACTTGGGAGGGCAGGAAAGCAAGAAGGGGTTGGGAGGCACCTTCTCCATCTTACAGGTGGGGGAAGTAGAGGCAAAAGGGGGATCCCATGCTGAAATAAAATGCCAGGAGTCAGCATTTCGAAGACCTGGCTTTCTCTGCCAGGCACCTTTCCAAAGGGTCCCCTGCTCTGGCTGAGGAGAGTTGGGGTTCCTGTCTTCTCTGCCAGTACTAACTTCACAGCATGCTCAGTGTAGGACAGGTCCACATTTTGGGGGGGTAAGTCCCAACTCCAGAGTGGAAGTGGGTCTTCCCTGCTCTCCCTGCATAGTGGGGCTCCTCGTCTTAGGAGCAGCCTCTCCGGCTGGCCACCCTGATTTGGGGTTGGGGGGTATCATCTACAAAGATGCAGCGAAATGTCCTGTCAGGCCCCACCCTCTTGGCCATCCGCCATCTTGCGTGATACCTGAGATTTCGGTCACTCTCTTTCTCTCTACCACTCATGTGTATGTCTGTCTCTGTCTCTCCTGTTTCCTCCCTAGCCAGGGAAAAGGGGGCCCAAATCTCCCAAGATCCCCAGTTTAAAGTAAAGTCAATACTGCAGGCTCCCTTCCACTGGCTCATAATCACACTTGTGAGGAGCAGACGGACTCCAGAACAAGAGCAGCTAGGCTCCTTGGAGAGGGCACAATCAGACAATTTTTAAGATCATGGAGTATTAGACTGGTCCCAACTGGGTTTACTAATCAAACAGCCAAATCCTTCATAACCAGCCAATCCCTACAGGGCAATTAAATCCTTCCCCTTTAAAACACTTGCCACACTGTCTGGGGACAGAAAGAAAAATTTGCAAAATTCATTTGATAAATTAGCCAGGGAAAAGAAAGGAGGGAATCAAGCTTTGTTCTTTTCATTTTTTTTAATTATGGAATTCACAATGCCTGAATAATGTTTAATAAGAACTATGAAAATTCCTAACAGTATTACAACACAACACAAAAGAATTAACCTGGTTACCGTGAAAAATTGCATATTTAATTAAGAACAGAGAGTTCAAAACTATCCAGAGATTTCAAAAGTGCCGTTGCCTGAGGGGCCAAATTACATGCTTCCAGGGCTGCTAACGGAGTTAGCACGTTCAGTCATTACCCAGGCGTCCCCATTAAGTGACTCTGGGCAGATGACATCAAATTCATTTCAAAAGCACCAGGAACTGAAGCATTCACTTGGGTAGTTTAAGGGAAAGCAAGTACCCTGCTGGTACAAATCAGACCCCTTGTTGATAAAGGCAATAATTAAAGAATAATGTTAATTAGCTGCTTTTATTTGAAGAGAAGTACTGTAGTTGGAGGGCTTCCAGGCTGTTGAGGTGGGAGTCGCTCTTTCTCGAAGAAGTGGAGGCTGCTGTGGGAGTGGGGAGCACTGAGGCCCACAGCAAAGAGACAGCAAGAAAACAGGCTAGGCTTAGAGACCAGTACTTAGGGAGGGACTCGCCAACTGGATGAGGTACGGTTCCCTGTGTGGGAACCCGCCAGCCACCCCAAGGTCGTCGATGGGGCAGTTTGGAACGTGAGGAAAGATGGTGCCCCAGCATCTCCAATGCTGTTACTTCCATCATGGTAGACTCTGGCAAAACCGAACAGGCCTCCTGGGCCACTTCCTGTGTCACATTTACCCCATCTCCACAGGCTCCCTTCACACTCACTCCCCTCACAAAGGCTCCAGTCATGGTCACACTTCCTACTAGGCCACTTCCAGTCACACTCACTCCCTACACAGACATTTCCTGTCACACTCCCGACTAGGCCACTTCCGGTCATATTCCTCACAACCTGCTGTTAGATTCTCTCAGTACACAGACATCATAGACATTTCCTGTCACACTCCTTCCCCCCACACAACCCATAACACCTATTTTCTCCATTAGCCACTTCCTGACAGCTTGGGGGGCCTGAATCTTGTGACTCATTACCATCCTTAATACAGACAACTATCTTTTCCAAAGCTGGCTGCTACCATAGCTCTGCCTTCCCAGGCTCCTCATGGATTCTGACTGATACTCCTCCCACGGAGAAGTGGGGTCCAGACCTCTCATTTTGGACTCAGGCTGACCAATGCTTGAGCCTGGGCCACCAGAGTAGGCAGATATGACAACCAGTGTCCACACCTAGATGATAAAAATAGCTCACTTCCACCTTGTTCTCTGGAAGCCTGACCACCCTACAGTAAGGAACCATCACAAGGACAGGTCACATGGTGGTGTTTCTGTGAGTGACGTTCAGCTGTAAGCCACTGACTGAAGTGTGTCCAGTCACCTTACCCTCTGAGTCTTCCCAGCTGAAGCCCAGCTGTCATGAAGTGATGATGGCGGCTTTAGCTGGGCTCCGCCCTCACTTCTGACTGACAGATTCTGTGAGTCAAACAATTGTTGCTCCCACAAGGCTTGGGTGGCTTATTACATGGCAGTGATTGGCTAATACATCCACACAGATGCAAGAACGGCCTCATCCCCCAACACCCCATTTTCCTTATGGATCTACAACAAGCCCACTGTGAGAAACTGAACCACTCTCAAAGAAAGCCATCATTCGAGGCCTAGGGCTCTGATCCACACACTACCCAGTGCTAAGGCCCCCAGTGAGGAAACATATCCAGCCAAGGCCACTCACCTGCAGGGTTCAGCCACTCATCTGCAGGGCCAGCCCACCTCCCCAAGACAGCATCTCCACAGGGCAGGAAGGGATCTGCTAGACGAGGCAGCTCAGGCAGCGGAGGGGGTCTGCTTTCTTGGAACCCCCACCTGCCACTCTGGAGTCCAGCAGGCCTCACCCTCTGCAAGCCTCTGTGCGGCTCTTCACTGCTCAGAGAGGAATTCTTTTGCAGAGCTGAGTCTCATAAAGTAGGCCATGGGCCATGGGACCAGCCTCCTCGCTCGTGAAGGCTGTAGAAGATGGCCTCAGAGGGACAGGAGTGGCTCAGAAACTCTCCAAGCTGCTGGCCCAAGGGACCAAGTCCAGTGACCTCAGCAGGTGAGGGGCAGGAAACAGACCTGGGTATCCCGAGTCCTACTATGGGGACTGGCTGTAACCCTCTCCTGGGCCCAGATATCCAGAGTTTGGTGCTTGTATGCTCATTTGCAGGAAACTTGGCCCCCACTCCTACCAGGCATCTCTGTCCCCCGTGGGCCACCCACGCTAATGGAAGGCTGCAGTGGTTTTAGAGGAAGAAGGGGGAGCTGGACATACAGTAGCCATTTCCCAATTACTCCATTGACAGGCAGGCAAACCTACATGTACAGACTCTGCTGTCACACTGCCTGGCTCTGCTGTGTGGCCTTGGGCAAGTGACTTAACCTCTCCGTGCCACAGTTTACTCTTCTAAAAATAGGGGAGATTAATAGTGTCTATAGCATAGTAGTGTTGTGGGAACAGAATCATTTGAGCGATGATATTTAGGAAGCATTGAGTGATTAACTGTTTGTTTAATTCAAGTAAATACAATAAAAACTACACATACAATAAAAATAAATCAATCAAAGAAAAAATTTTTAAAAGATTGACAAGCATAAAGGAACAAAACCATGATAAACCTGAACCTGAATTTGGTAAGCTAAAATGAATATGGCAAACCCTCGTTTGTCAACTACTAAGATAAACCTTAAGAAATAAGCAACCCCACCCAAATCTAGTGAAACTAAAATGCTACCTTAGAAAATACTCAATTCAAATGAAACAATAAAGGAAGAACAGAGAGACAAAATAGACAGCAGACACACAGAAAACAAAAAGCAAAATAGAAAGCAAGCTCTGTCTACAACAGTAACACACTTAAGTGTGAGTGGGCTAAACAATCTATCAAAGGACAGAGGGTATCAGAGATAGAAACTATATGTTGTCTACAATATTGCAAACACTTAAGATTCAAAGAAATAAGTTTAAAGGAGAAGACTCCATAAGGTGTCAAGTTGCCAGCAGCCAAAAGAAAGTGAGAGTGGTTATGCAAATGTCAAGCAAAGTATTAATATTACCAGAGACTTAGAAGCATTTGCTAATGAAAAAAGGTCTAGCCTCTGGGAACACACAACAGTTATAAATCTACAGGCACCTAATAAAAGGACATCAAAACACACAAAGTAAAAAAACCAAAGAAATAAGGTGTGAAACAGACAATCTGACAATAATAGCTGGAGACTTCATGATCTCACTTTCAGTAAGGGACTGGAGGAGGCAGAAGCCAACAATCCTAAAAACCAACGTGCAGGGGGCTGTTCATGAGGAGCCTGCACGGTCATTTCTGAGGACTTTGCCTCAAAAGGGAAAGGGAGCCTTTGGAAATGGCTCTTGCCAGATTTGTAAATATTTCCCCGTGCCAGCACAATAGAGAAGCCAAAGTCAGTCCAGGAACTGGGAGATCAAAGTCCAGGGGAGGTGACAGGGATACAAGCCTGGGGCCAATGATGGAGAAGGAGGTGGGGGATGGGATGCAGGGGGTAGTGGGAGGTGAACCCATCCAGGGTTTAGTGGTGGATTGGTATGGGTGGAGGGTGAGAGAAAGATGGGGAACCCCCAATTTCTGTCCTGTAGACCTGGGTGGTCCTCCAATGGAAACCAGGGGAGATGAGTTCAATTCTGGTCACCCTACGCTGGAGACACACACATTCAAAAGGTATCAATAAAGTAGTCATTTCGAAAGCTATGTCAAAAAGAAAGAGGATACAGTGGGAGAACACAAAGGCTACCAGGGGGCATGCTGTGACAAGGTAGCAGCTGGAGGTGTCTGCAGGGTGGGGAGAGGAGGCAGAGATGGAGGTGGGAGTGTGAGCAGATGTTCGAGAAGGTGGCTGAGCTGGAGGGGGTTCAAAAAAAGCAGGCTTCTTTGCCCTCTTGGGAACTGAATCTCAAGAGCAACACCCCGTGCTGCTGCTTCCTTCCTCCCACTGACCAAATACCTGGTCAGCAGCTTGAGGAAGGAGGGGTGTATCCTGGGTCAGGGTGTGAGGGAACACAGTGCATCATGGAGGGAAAGCATGGTGGCAGGCAGCTCCACAGGGCGAGAGTGTGGGACTGGACTTCCTCACCTCCTCACACTTGGGGGAGGTAGAGCACCTCCCTGGGCATAGAGCCCTTGTCCCCAAGGCAATCTCCTTCAAGTACTTTCTTAGACTCCATTCTGCTACTGGATAGAGCCAGCCCTCCCTGAACCTGTCTAGGGGGTCTTCCGACATTGGCTACTTGGGTCTCCTTGGAGGCAGACTGGGACCTCCAATTTGGGGCCACCCACCCACTGAAGAGTGGTCAGGCCAAGGGGAGAACTAAGCATCTCCAGCTCACCATCCTCTCCAGCAGCCCCTGCTACCCTGTGGGTCTACTGCAACTGTAGCTTTCTCTCCCTCCTTCAGTCTTTGATGGGCATACTGATGACATTGCCCTGGGGTCACTTCTCTACAGCTGACTCCTCCACCAGTCTATAAAAACTCTTAAGACAGGAGCTGCTCCCTCCTCTACATTCCAACAGATGCTCGGTATGGCCGGGTGGATGCAGGAAGGAAGCATGCATGGAGGGAGGGATGTGGCTAGGGCATGCATAAGTGGAGGGGAGGATAAGAAAGCTGCTGGATAGAGGAGGATGGATGTGTGAGTGGATAGACAGATGAACAGCTGGATGGATGGATGGATAGATGGGTAGATGAATGGATGGATGGATATATACTTATGTGGGTGGGTTGGTGATGGATAGATGGATATATACTTGGATGGATGGATATATACTTAGGTGGGTGGGTTGGTGATGGATGAATGGGTAGATGAATGGATGAATGGATGGTTGGATATTTGAATGAATAGATGACATATAATTGGATGGATGGGGCTGATGTCCATAGAATTTGGAAAGCCAACAGCTGGTGAATGACGGAGCAGATGGATCCAGGCAAATGAGTGAGCAAATCTACAGATGAACAGATGAGACAATGCTGGGCTGGGGCAGATGGAAGAGAGGTGCACCTGGCCCTTGGTCCAGGGGCGCTCACGGGTTGGACAAACTAAAGGTTCAAGGCTCTCCTGATTTGTGTTCCAGCCCCATTCCTTAGCCCCCCAGGCAGACATTCCATTTGACAGCATGCCCCCCTCCCCAGGGACAGGATACCCTCACATAGCCTGGACCCTAACAGCCAGAGTATCCTGGGCACCTTTCCAGGGCCTATCCTGATTGGACCAAACACAGACCCACAGTGATAGTAGGGCAGAGGGCCTTTCTCAGAACCCAACCCAGTCCCCATGGTCCTGTTCACCACTCTATTTCAGTGCAGGAAACAGAGTAGCTGGCCCTGGCCCACTGCCTACCCACTACCACCAGCCTCCAAATGTACCCCAGCAGCCACCTGCACTGGAGAGCCAGTCACCCCCTCCCACCCTGCTAGGGGCAGGAGCCCATCTCCAGGGCAATCCTCCACCACCCAGTGCTGCTGTCCTCAGTACTCCTGGGTGCCCATGCCCTCCTGACACTAAGACTCCTCTCTGTGCAGATGTCCCAACACAAAATACACCACAGAAATGCCTGCCTATCCTCCAAATGTCCACTCCACCTGAAAGGCTAAACCCAGCGACACAAACACATCAGATCCGATCCTCTCTTCCTTCAAATCTCCAAGGTCTTTCGGTTTCTCCCAGAACAGAATCCAACTGAACCTAGCTCCCTGCTGTGCTCCACCAGAGTCCAGGGACCTTCCTCTTACTCTGTCATCTCCTCCCTCCCCACCTGGCCCCCCAGCTCCAGCCATACTGACTTAGTTTCCACCTAGGGCCTTTGGACAGGCCACACCTGTGGCTATCACTCCCTTCCCCATTCAGTCTAACCAACTCCTCATCACTCAAATCTCATAGTCTGAGTGCTACCTACTCAGGGCAGCCCCCATAGCCACCCCAAGTGGACAGGCGACTCCATCTGATTTCAGCACTTAAATCCTTTTTTCCTTCCATGTCCACTTCTACAATTACACATTCATTTAGCTCGCACCCTCCACCTAGCACCTGGCCTCAATGTCTGTCCATATTTATTCCATGAATGACAGATTCAGAGCAAACTCTCCAGCTGTCTGCTATGGAGTCTTGGGTGACCTTGGACAAGTGGGCCTCTCTGAACCTCATAGTCTTTATACAACATAGGTAACTGCAGTGCCAAACCTGAAGGATTATAAAGACTAAATGAGAATATGGGGGTGCTGATGGTGTGGGGTGACCCAGAGCCTGGAAGGAGGTTCACAGTGGTATGCCGCTGCCGCTGCAGGCTTGAGAAGTGTGGGGGGTGGAGTCACTGTTAAAAAATCTGAAAAACTTTTAAAATACTTTTTAAATACAGCCTACAAGTCTATCTCCCTCCTTCTTTATCAACGACGCTGCAGGTTTGAGAAGTGTGGGGGGTGGAGTCACTGTTAAAAAATCTGAAAAACTTTTTAAATACAGCCTACAAGTCTATCTCCCTCCTTCTTTATCAACGACACGATTTATTGAGCGGGGAGGCCATATTGACTAAATAAATCTTGATAATGACCAGGGCAGGGATCAATAGCTGCTTATTACCAGCCCAGGCCGGGAGTTCCATCTTGTGGAACTCGGGACACAGGACGGGGCGCCAAGCAGCCCTGGCATGGCAGGAGGGTGGGGTGGGTGGTTGGGGGATTCACTATCCATCCAGATGAGGGAATGTTCTAGGCTCACTGACAAAGCTCCTACTGCCCAGGATGCTCAGTCCAGGGCTGGGATCACTCCCAAGAATTGACAGTGGAGGGTTGTTTGAAGACGCGGGGCATGTGGCTCAGTGGGTACAGTGCTTGTCTGGCATGCACAAAGCCTTGTCTAACCATAGCCCCACATAAATCAGGTGTGATGACGCATACTTGTAATCCCAGTACTCAGGAAGTAGAGGCAGGAAAATCAGGAGTTCAAGGTCATCCTTGGCTGTGTAGCGAGTTTGAGGACAGCCTGGGCTACATGAGGTCCTGTCTTGAAAAGAAAGAGAAAATGAAGGAAATAAAAGAGAGAGGCAAGGAGGAAGGAAGGGAGGAAGGGAGGGAGGGAGGAAGGAAGGAAGGGAGGAAGGAAGGAAGGGAGGAAGGGGGAGAAGGAGGAAGAAGGCAGGCACAGTGGGTTTGAATGGGCCTGAGCCCTGGGTGGGCCCCTCTGGTCATAGTGGGTGGAGTCAGCTCAAGGAGGCCAGCAGGTCCTGGGCTTGGCACTGCCACCTGTAGGAAATATGGCCTTGGACCTAGCTGTCCCTGCGGGTTCCGATATAAAATGGGAACAAGGGCCTGGCCTCACAGGGCTGTGCTGTGAATGGGGCAATGTCAGCCAAGGCTCTTGCTTTTGTCTGGTTTGAATAAAGACACAAGAGCCACCAGGTTGCAGGGGCTGTCCAAGGGTGTGCTCTGACCCCCAAGGGCCTGGAAAGCCTTGTCACCTGGCTGTAGGCTCTCAGTGGACCAAGCAGAGGACCCCGATTACTGTTGGAAGGGGACACTTGTGCCTGACTGGAGCTTGGTGACTTCCTATCATCTGACATTGGAGCAGCCAGCTCCACCCAGACCTACCATTTCTGAGCTGACCTGAGAAGTCATATGACCCACAGTGGTGGGGACAGTGTCAGGAGATGCAATCGCAGCTGCTGTCGTTTACTGGGGAGCAAGGAGGATCTAGGTCCAAAGACAGTTTCCACCAGACCGGTCTCCATGACTCAGTCTTCAGACTAAGGTCCCTATTCCCACACTTTCGGCTCCTCTGATTACCTACCAAGTGGATGGAGGGGCCCAAGCCACAGTCATGGGACAGGACTGGTGTCTGCTGGGAAATGCTACCTGGTTGTCCTGTGTCCCCATGACAGCTGTCCCTGAGTGTTTTGAGCTCTCTGTGACTGAGACCAGCAAACTATCACCAGTGGCCCCCAGCCACCAGCAATTAATTCATGGCCATATTAATTAGGAGGGGACCGCCTAATTCCAGGGCTGGAATTGGGGTCACCAGTTTCTAAAGTGAGACTCACAGAGCTAAAGATAAACCACAATTGTCTCGGGCCTGAGGCTGAGTAACTTCCATCAGTCAGGGTGGGGCCAAACAACTCAGGGACAGGAGATGGTCCTCTAGGGCTGTTCCCTATGATGGAGTCGGGGACAGCTGCTCACCTCACTCTCCCTATGGCATACAAGTAATGCATCATTCCTCCTGGGATGGGGGACAAGAAGCAGAGAATGAATGAACAAATGGTAGTATGGATGTATGGATGTATGGATGGATGTATGGATGGATGGATGGACCGACAGATTATTGTATCAAAGGAAGCCAAGTAAAGAGATGTCCTAACAAGTGGGGTTGGACCTTCTCTACAGGTGGGCTTCAGCTTAAGTCAGAGGACAGTGGACAGAAGGATGCAGCTACGGATGGAGATCAAGTGGCCAGCAAGTTGGGTGATGCTGAGGAACTGTGAGGAAGCCAGAGAGGGTCGAAGGCAAGAGGGAAGGGTTCTGGGCAGATGTAAAGGGGGCAGGGGGACTGAACTGCACAGGGCCTGTTGGTGGACCAAACAAAGCCAGACCACAAGGTGAGGGTGTTGGCAGACACAGCCCCTGCAGGATGTGATGGAGGCCTTGGTGGGCAGTTCTCTGACACTGGGAGTCCCGGGCAGGTTATCTCACTTTCTTCTCTACTGCCTTATGGAAGCAGACATGAAGAAGATGGAATGTGCTGCAAAGAAACACTGGGCCTGTCCTGGGACCCCTGTGCTCTATGTCTCACTGTGGTAGCCGAGGCCTGGGCCCCAGGCAGAGCAGCTGGGACCAGCCACCGTCCGGGTAACCAGAGACACATAAGATACTCCTCCTGGACAGGGAGGACATCAACACATCCACCTTCAGGAGGGAAAACCAAGGTTCAGAAAGGGAAAGCAACATGCCCAAGAACACACAGATAGCAAGAGCTGGGATTTGAACCCTGGTAGCCCCATGTAGTCACGAGATAGAATGGGGATGCAGGGGAAGTAGGCTGGCTAGTTAAAAAATAAAATTGGTTCCCAAAGCTTTTCTGGTATTTGACAGTTTACCAAGTGACTTCTGACAGAGGACTACAAAGGTAAAGATGAACTCCAATAGCCCATTCAGAGTCTGTGGCCTGCCTCCTGCCTCCGCAAGTTCATAAACAGTTCTCTGCCCACCTCAGGGTCACCTAAGGCTGGGCTCTAGGCATCCTGGGCAGACAACCATGCTGTTCCCTCTTTTGGGATGCTGTTCCCTAACCCTGGCCTGGAGACCTCTACTAAGAGTCACTGCTTCCAGGCTCAGAGGACTTCTTGGTCACATTCTTTCTTAGAATTGAATCCCAAAGTCTGGTGACAAGCTCACTGTCCTAAGGCATGTGTGTCCACCCTTCCCACTAGTGGCCTCACAGCAAGCTGGCATCTAGCCTTCTCTGTTGCTATCACTGTGTGTTAAGCGTGTGCTCTCTAACATATAGTTACTGGTTATCTTAATTATGCTGTTATACTATTATTTATGGAGTTGCTAATTATTGTTATTAGTGTCCCCATGAGTGGTAAACACATCTCTGGAGTCAGACAACAGCCATTATTATTAATTTTAATCTTCTATAGTGCTCTGTGTGCTGGGCTCAGTGCTTTGAGCGTATTAAGTCAATCTTCACAATTACTGTTATCTACATTTTACATATGAGAAGTCCTAGGCTCAGAGAGGTTAAGTAACTCACCCCAGGTGACACAGGTGGTAAGTGATAGTCCTGGGATGTATATCCAGGCTGCCTGGCTGGAGGCCACACTGATGGTATCGGGGTGGAAAAGCAGCCTCCCCACACCCTGCAGATATAGAGAGCCACAGGTGCTTTCGAGGGACAAAGGCACCCTATACAAGCTGTCCCCAAACGGTGAGGTGTCTGACACCCCTTCAGGGAGTTCTGTGTCACCTCCACTGCCCAGGTGACCTCTGTGGTTGCCCCAACCACAGCACCTGTGCCTAAGCTCCCTGCTGGATGTACCCTTGTGCATGCCAAGTGGCTCCAAGGGAGTCATTGGCCATGCCCAGTCTTCGAGACAACAGCTCACAGTCTTAGGTATGGCTGGGCTCTATGCGCCCTGGGCAGACAACCAATTAGGATCAGAGGACTGGGGATTGATTGTGTTCTTTCTTTTTAATGACAAATGTGTATCTGGAACTGCAGTTTGGTTTGGCTAAAGGATGGCAGCTCTGGGTGGAGGTGGTGAGAGTTCTGAGCAGGCGGCCCCAAGCGACTTTTGACTGTGACTAGCTACTGGACCCTGTACCCTTAACCTTCTCTCTTCATGGGACTGTCAAGGGCATCTGGTGTTCCTGGAAGAGGACTCTTCTGACCTTGACCCTCCACTCTGCTGGCCCTCACTGGACTCTATGCACTGGCTGTTCCCTCACCTTGAAACACCCTTCCCAGGTCTTTCTCCCTTCCCAGTGGGACCTGCCAGGGGCCAGAGCCCTACACAGGCACCTGAGCAGTTGTTTCTTAGATAAAAACTTGACAGCTTTCATAAGGAGTTGGCATCTTCCACTCATCCAGACAGACAGACACATCCAGGGGTCAGACATTGCTCTGGTCTGCAACCTCTGTATGATACTAGATCCTATTGATACTACAGCCCCCCTGGGGAGCAAGAGGGACCACTGGAAAGCTCAGAAACAGCCCGAGAGCCGAGCCGGCAGGCCACTCCTGCCCTGTAAACACACAGACAGAAGAACAGCACTCACAGCACTTACAAAGTTGCATGCCCTGCTCTGCTGAACACCTCCACATTCCATGCTGACAGTCCCATTCAGGAGAAAGGCACAGAGAGGCTAAGAGATTGCCCAAGGGCAAACAGCAGGTAGGTAAGATGGAGACAGGCTCTGAAGCCAGGCAGGGCCCTTCCCAGTCCTTTCCTCTTGAAGGAAAGGGAAAAACTCCAGGCCTGCCTCACCCGTGGGGCAGACATTTCACAGGTTAGGAGAATCACTGCCTGATTTTTGTAAATAAAGTTTTGTTGGCATATGGCCACTTGAAGTCATTCTTACTGGCCACGCCCATTCATTCTCATTGGCTATAGCTGCAGATGTGTTACCACAGATTTTAAAGTATGTTACTATTTGTTATTATCTGAGCCTTTATGGAGGAAAGCACCCACATTCAGTGGGGACCAACACTGCCTAGGACATCTAGAGCCATAATGCTCCAGAAAGTTCTAAGGTGGCTCCCTGGGAAACTGCAGTATTCTTAGAAACCCTGGGTTCACATCTGTATATTACAACAGGAAGAATAGGGCTAAAAAGACAGCTCAGTGTGTGAAGTGCTGGCCATACAGTGGGAGGACATGAGACCAGATCCAGGGTGCAGGTCTTTATTTTAGCTCACAATTCCAGGTTGCCCCCCATCACCGTGGGGAAGTCAAGGCAGGAACTTGAAGCAGCTGGTTACAACACAATCAAGAGCAAAGAGAATGAATCTGCTTTCTTCACTCTTACACAATCCGGGACTCACACCCAGGGAAGGTGCCAACGATTTCAGGCTGGCTCTTCTCACATCAAGGCAATCAAGACATTCCCTCTCAGATGCCTACAGGCCAACCTGATCCAAACAATTCAAGACACTCTTCCCACATGATTCTAGGTTGTGTCAAGTTTGACAATTAGAAGTAACCATCACACCTTGCTTCAAAAAATAAGGCAGCCAGTGATTGAGAAAGATACTGGCCTCCACATGCACCCACGTGTACCCACACATACATGCATGCCCACCCACAAACACGCACATACACAAAATACTACACACACAAGTAAAATATAATATGAAGAGTTATGGAACATCTTTAGCAGTTTTTAACAAATTTTATTTATTTTTATTTTCTGTGTATGGGTGTATTGCCTGCATGTGTGTAAGTGCACCTGTGTTGTGCAATGCCCGAGGAGGTCAGAAGAAGGTATCGGATCTCCTGAAACCGGAGTTACAGACAGTTGTTAGCCACCATGTGGGTGCTGGGCATCAAATCTGGGTCCTCTGCAAGAATAGTCAGTGCTCTTAATCGCGGAGCTATCTCTCCAGCCCCCACCTTTAGTCATTTTAGGGTGAGTGGTTATGACAAGAGATTAAGGAAAATGAAGGAACAGGCTATGAGTGGGTGTGGAGAAGCTCCAGGTAGAGGTACTCAAGTGCAAAGACCCTGGGGTAGGAATGGGGTCCACGTGACAGAGGGACAGTGCACAATGATCAAGGGGCAGAGATGGAGGGTTAAGTCACATGGATTCACTGGAGGGAAGGAATTCAACTTTTAATATAAAGCATCCTAGCAGAATATTGTCCACATCTTACAAAACTGCACCTCATTGTTGATCAGTGGGTCATGGAGGTTCAGCACATAACCCCGTCTTAAGAGTTCTTAAAGAGCCAACAGCTCTCACTACCACCATCAACACCAAGCATGGCAGGTCCAGGGCTGGGCCATTAGAATGCAGCACTTTGAACAGATCCACACAATGGGCCCACACCCTCCAACTCTTCTTAAGCCTGGCCAGATGGTGGCTCAGTAAGCTGGGAGACCTGGGGTGTCAGGTGATGTTTCCCCACTCCAAAAGAAGGTCAGACAGTCCTGGGTCCCAAGGCCAGGGACAAAGGTACATCTGTGAACCTGGCACTTGGGAGGCTGAAGCAAGAGATTCTGGAGTTTGAGGCCAGCCTGGGCTACACAGCTAGACCCTGTCTTAAAAACCCAAATGAGCCGGGTGTGGTGGCACACGCCTTTAATCCCAGCACTTGGGAGGCAGAGGCAGGCGGATCTCTGTGAGTTCAAGGCCAGTCTGGTCTACATAGTGAGTTCTAGGACAGCTGGGGCTACAGGGAGACCTTGTCTCAAAAACACCAAAAAAACCCCCCAAAACCCAAATGAGTGGAGAAGGCAGCTAACTAGGACTGGCCTCAGCACCAGATGACCAGGAATCGGCTGGTAGTTGAGTCCCCTGTGTAAAATGGCATACAAACCCACAGTTTCTGGGCAGCCCTTGGCTGCTGTCAACCAGGCCCAAATTTAGACCAGCAAGGTGCTCACGTGTGAAATCCCATCTGCCGGAAGAAAGGTTACCTCTACAGAATGTCAAATTTGAAGATAGAATCCTCTTTTTAACAGGCAAGTTAAAAGAAAAAAAAAAAAAAGGAAAAAAAGAGCAGAGAGATCAGGAAAAAAGCCCATCAGAAAGGAAATATTCTCTCCTGTCCAAACAGCCCTGCACACCTGCGACCTGCCTAGATACCAATGTGCCTGGCTCCCTGGTCACAGTCTCCATCCCCCACAGCTGCTCAGGAACCAAGAAAAGAAATCCCAAGACCCCCACACCCAAATCAGGGCCAAGTAAGACACTGCTTTTTCTGTCTAGCACCCCAAGAGAGTGCCCATCTTTGGGAAACAATTTCTGACTAGGTGAGAAACCAGAATTGGGGGATACCCAGAAACAATGGTTGGACTCCTTAAATATATGTTCAATACCTACTTCTAGTTCTTTTTTGCAGAAAAGAGTGAAATCATGAAAACCAGGGAGGTAGATGGACAAGCTCACTGGCCAGATAGATTTAAGAAGAGCTTCTGGGGCTCTGGACAGTGGTTTGGTCTTAACCTTGGAATGTTTCCAGAAGGTTCCCCTAATCCCTCACTCTCTCCACCTGTCCCTCCTCTGATTCTCCCACGTGCTGGTCTCATGTTCACTTGTCTTCTATACGTAGGCCACAGACCACCCCAAGCCCTTTCTGCTGCTTCCCCACCCGGCAGCAATTCTATTCCCAGCAAAGTTTGCAAAGTTAGGATTCTGCCAAGAGGGCTGATAGCTTATTTACTGCTGTCATGTGTAGAAAAGGAAATTTTGACACATTGTTAAATGATAGCACATTTAGGTAAGTCAAACTGTCACGGGCTCTAATGGATGTCTACGCACTCTGTGGCTGATACGCAAAATTTGCATGCTTCAGACTATCATAAGGTTATAATATTTTAATCACATCCACGCTCTTTTCTAAACTTTCAGCCGGGAAAAACATTTCACAAAGCACCACCTCACCATCCTAGAAGTTTCTTAGAACAGCCCCCAGGCTTTCTGGCTCCTCCTGAGGGTCGCTGTCCCTATAGCTGACTCCTCAGAGAGTGGGCTTGGTCTTTTTCTACCCAGGTCTCCTGAGAGGTACCACCAGCTGCCCATTCTCTCTTGCAGAAACACAGGTGTACAGGGGGACCCTACACCCTCATGCATACTGGATGTTGCCAACTCTGGCTAGCTTAGGCAACTCTCTTTGGAGGGGAGAGGGAAAAAAAAAATGACCTGGGAGCCAGGACCCAGAGCACCATTAAAAGGGGGGGCGCAAAGGAAAAATCATAAACGAATGAATCCGGTTACACCAATAATACACAGACAAGACATAAAAACACTGCATTGCTAATGTTCACCATAAAGCCATCTTATAGCTAAATGAAATATGTCGCGTTAGCGCTGGGCGGAATTTTTATGTCTTCTTGTTTCCTGAGTTGCTAGAAGCAGAGGAAACAAGAAGTGGGGGAGACAATTAAGGGGTGCCAAGGTGGGATGCCCACCACTACCTTTAGAGTTGTTCTTCTAGTCCCCAAGATTGTCAACTGACTTCCATCCCATTGAGCCAGCTCCAGCAGGCCCAGAGAAGATACTGGAAGGAATAATGACTAACTGGACAGCTTCCATGTTTGAAAAATATATACTTCCAGAGGGCTGAGGGCTGGCTTGGCACAAGGTCACCTTTCTTGTCCTGGAGGGGGTGGCGTCAGCAGTGTGGTTCAGCAGTGGACGTGGGACTGCTTTTCCTGGCTCGGTCACTTTAAGACTCTGCAATCAGGCTATAAGAAACCATCCAACCTGAACAACCAAGAATGCTAGTCACACACTACTCCCAGGCCACCAGCTGTGGGAGAGGGAGTCCACATTTCTGGTCTGGCACAAGCCCAGTCTAGAGACCCACAGTTCCTACCTGTACCTCAGAACCAGTGGTGGAAGTTTCCTTTCCGCTATCTTCCCTAGAAGAGGAGCCAGGAGGAATGAAGACCAGAGTGTGGAAGAGGAGTTGCTAGCAGGCTGTGCCAGAAAGGATCCCTGGCCAAAGGGATGGGAGAAGATGCCCCAAAGACCCTGGGCTTCACCCTGTGCCAGGGATCGCATAGAGTTCAAGATGGGAGTAGAGAATGGGCAAATGTAATGGCCTGGGCCTGGCCTTCTGCATGCTGTGGCTGCCACGGTCATTTCTCTAGGTCTCTAGAAGCGCACAGCCTTTTCAAACTCCCTGGGGGACATCCCTTCCTCTTAATATCGACGCAGATGAGCCCCCTCCCCAGCAGCCTGTTTGTGCCAGACACACAGCCATTGTCTTAATGAGGGCTCCCACACCCCCTGTGGGGGAGAGGTCTTGGCGCTCTGTGCCCCTGTCACCTGGACAGGCCTGTCCACCACCCCCAACCTTTCCAGCTCAAATCTCCTTTTCCATCTCAGTGTGTTTTAAAACCCTAACAAAAGGCTCCCAGACCCCAGGGGGTCTGCTGGAACTAAGATTGGGGTGACCTCTACTGCTCTACAAAAGACTCCCCACCAAGACTGGGGACAGGGGCCTCCAAACATCACCACCCAGGCTCCAAAATCAGCCCCCATGGAGCCGCACCCAGCTCTCAGCCCCAGCCTGGCCTCTCCCAGGCCTCCAGCAGCCCAGTCTCCCGATGCAAAGCGAGTTATCTAATGAGAATTGTGTTAACTGGCTTTCCAGCCGACCCAGAGCAAATACCAGCGCTGTAAACCTCACCGTGGAAATTCTCTCTCCAGCCCAGAATAACAATAGCACCCGGCTAAGGGCTTCCGCCAGCCCTGCTGCTCGCGCTCCTCTCGTCTGCCGCGTTCATGTCATTCCTTATGTTACAGAACATCAATCATAAATAAAGATGCTGTCCCCCAGCCTGCCCGGGTCTCATTTACAAACATTAGCAGGGAATACGATTACCATTGGCCTTCGTGCCAAGCTCAGTGTGGCTGCCCAACTCTCTCTCTCTCTCTCTCTCTCTCTCTCTCTCTCTCTCTCTCTTGCCCCTCTCTCTCTCTCTCTCTCTCTCTCTCTCTCTCTCTCTCTCTCTCTCTCTCTCTCTCTCTCGCCCCCCGCGCCCCTCCAGAAAGGCCACTTTAACGTCATTTAAACCGGCAAGCACAGCTCACAGCCCTACCCATCTCAGCCGGCCACCAAACTGTAGCCTCAACTCGAGCGAGGACCTGGAATTGCTGGGCGCTCGCAGTTATTAGCTGCATGCCTGAGTGCCCCGATTTGTCTCCGGCTCGGTGGCTTTGGGGGAGGAGGGGAGCGAGGAGTGACTGGGAAGGAAGGGGGGATCTGGAGCCACTTATCAGAAGCAACTTAACGAGGTCTGAAGACAGATTAAAAAGAAAAAAGCAAAGTGGGTTCCTTTTTTATATCCAGAAATACCGTCACGGCTTCGCGAATGTCACGGCCAAGGCAGGATGCGCTCACCCGCGGTTATCCGCACGCTTCCCCGCCCCTGGTTATCGCTGCACCTGCCACGACTTTAGGAAGCCTCTGGGAGTGTGCTGAGCACCCCGGAAAAGACCTAAAGCTGGGGTGTGTCTCCTGCGGGGTGCTGTCACCCGCCCCCAAAACCCTGGCTCCCAGACGCACCGCAGCAAATACTCCCAACCGCTAGACACTCGGAGCTCGTGGATTAAGAACCGGGAGAAAGTGAGGGGCTGAGAAGCGAGTCGCCCGGGGAAGAAACCGGGGAAGCGGTGGGGAAAAAGAAAGGCGGGGAGGCGCAGGCGAGGCAGAGCCCAGCGAGCAGCCCTCTCCCGTGGAAAAGTTCCCAGGGGCCGGAGCCGAGTCACCTGCTTTGCGCCCTGCGGCAGGTGCGCAAAGTTGTGCGCGCTCGGGCCTCGAGCTCCGGAACGCGGGAAGGGGATGGAGGGAGGAAAAGAAGGCAGATGGAGTCCGGGATGACGAGGATCAGGTACAGGGAGAAAAGCAAGACTGAGGAAGAAAAAGCAGGCGGAGGGGAAAACAGGCGGCGGGGGTTAGGGAGCAGGCGGAAAGAGGAAAAGCAGGCGGAGGGGTGAAAGATGCACGACGCAGACACTAACCCGGAGAGTGCGGCCGGCCGAGGAGGAGCATCGGGCAGCAGAGAGGAGCACCGAGCGGCCGGAGCCCAGCAGGCGGGCGGCAGCGGCGGCGGGGGCGGATCGGGTGGCTGCGCAGCCGGGAGGGCAGCGGAGCGCGGAGGCGCGTCCTGCTCGCCGTGCTCCTGCGGCTCCGGCTCTCCGTGCTCCCGGCGCTCCTCCCCGGCGGCGCCAAGTTGGGCGGTGCTCCTCCCCGGCTCTCCGCTCCTCCCGCTTCCTCCTCCCGCGCTCCAGCCGTGGCTCCGCCGCGTCTAGGCGGCCGATCGATACGGGCGGCGAA
>NW_008350324.1:6092672-6107672 GCF_000622305.1 Nannospalax galili
GGTCCCCCCTCGGCCGCCATCTTGGGGGCGGCGGGCGCGCGCGGGCCAGGGAGCGCGGCTGCTCCCAATACCCGGGCTGGACCCCGGCCCCGGGCCCGCGCGTCCGCAGCCGCGCGTCGGCACTTGACTTTGGCTTTTTGCAAACTTATCGATAGCGCCGTGACGTGCGGATCGATGGCGGGAGCGGGCACGGGGACGGGGTCGGGGACGCCCCTCTCCACGGCAGCTGCGACTCCCGGCGCTGGGGACTTCAAAGAACAAAGTGAACAGTTTGCAATGCCTGGCTTTATTTTCTGCTTTATCTCGTGCGATGGGAGCACGGACGACACGCGCCCCCGGCCGCCGCCGGCATCCGGGTTTGAGGCCCGGGCACCGCACACGGTCCTGCGGGCTCTGGGTGGCGGCCGCCAGGGGGTGCCACTGAGCTGTGGGAATGTCACCCCAGTGCCTTGCAAGGTGCAAACCTGACCGAGGGGAGGTTATTGCCTGTGAGAGAGAGAGAGAGAGAGAGAGACTGTGTGACGGTGTTTGCTTCGAGTCCCCACAGCAGGGCTTGTTATCGTTGTTAGTATTTAAAGAGTTTAAGACCCAATCAAGGAGCACGGAGCACTCCATAACTTCACAGTGCGAGGCCCTGGGGTGGGTAGAGTGATTTTTACTTCAGGAAGTTCTTAGGCAAACCTCCACAGCACCTTTATGCCCACAGCCGGACCCGTGCTCTTGCATCGTTGAGAGGACCCCGCCCTGCTGTGGGGCCTTTGCACACCCCTAACCACTGTAGAGGCCGTGCTGTCATCTCTATTTGGGGGTCAGCCCGCCTGAGTTCGCAAGTCCTTTGCAGCTTAGCATCTCTGTGTTCTAGTTATCTTTGGGGGGACGGATCTTCAGCCTAGTGAGGGGAAACTCTGGCCCTTTGCAATTTCTCAGAGCCTGGACCCCAAAAGTGGCCCCGGTTATTATTTTACATTTTCATGTTCTCTGTCTATGCAATCTACAAGCCCCAGCCTCTCCCAGTCATCTCACCACTGACTCCCCTCCTAACCCTAGGATCACCCTCATTGCCTGACCCTGTCCACCACCCAACTTCCTTCCCGTTCCAAAAGAAGGACGTAGTCCCCTTTTCTCTGATCAAAAGATTGGCTTTTATGGACAACCATCCGAAATTGTATTCTCTTTTTATGACTCAGCTTGGACTTCTGACATCACTCTTGGTCTGGGACAATAGATCAATACAACGGGTTATAAAAAAGATGAAGTTTAGAAGAGTTGTAAAGGAGAGAGAATCATGATGGATATTTTTGATGATTTTCCAATATTTGTGTCTAGGAGCACGTGCTTTGAGGCAATTAAAGTTTTTAATGTAATGTAAATAATTGTTTCATAATGCTTTCCGGAGAATGTGTGGTCTCTTGGAGCAATCATTTGAGCTATTTAAAACCTGCACTGTGATTTAGACAAGGATACAGTATTTCTGTGACTGCCCTCATACATTTTTCTGTGGCATCTAGGCAAATATATTAACACAGGAGTTGAAAAGATTCCTCAGACCCAAAGCAGAGCTTTCCCAGGGATGAAATGAATTAGGCCAAGTTAGCAATTCCAAGTGGCCCATTTCCCTGCCAGATTAAATTGCACGTGATGTGTGGTTTATTTCAGCTCTGGATAACTTTGCGTTTAAATTACAGCTCTCATCTTGCAAAATGAATTTAGGGAAATTTCATAACTAACGCATTGCAATTTTTTTTTAAATGGCTACATTTTCTCCGGAGCATCTGTAAAGCTTGCCACTTCCTTATCTTTGAGTCTGTTTTTTTTAAAGACCTGTAATAAAAAATTGTTTAAAGTAGACTGATTGTGAGACCTTTCAAAGGCATGTTTAACAGACTAAGCTTCAGATGAAAGAGTATTTTAAACGTCTGTCTTGCCTCAGTGGAACACGTTGATGTGCTATAACTCCTGACACATTCAACCAAGAAGGACACATGCCTTGGGTTGGTATTCCTGCCCAAAGTGCAGAATCTAAATTTAATTGTGAAGAAATATCACAGAATCCCACATGGAGGGGGAATTCACCAAAATAAACAGGCTGCTCTATTCAAAAATGCCAGTGTTACACAAAACACACAGAAAGACCGAGCAAGCATTCCAGGCAAAAGAAAGCCAAAGAAATTTGACAAGCGGTTGCAGCCTACGACCCAGGATTTTCTTTGTCCCTAAAGGACATCAACTGGAGCCAGTGAGAACAAAGTAAATAGATTAGATGATAGTTTAGTATCAATGCTCATTCCCTCGTTCTAATAATTGCTCTGAGACTGTGTAATAAAATAGCCTTGTTTCTAGAAAACACACTGAAATGTTTAAGGGTGAAGAGAGAAGCCATGTCTGTAACTAACTCAATGGTGCAGATGAAATTACTTTTCTATCTGTAGGACTTGAGAACCCGAAGTTGTGAAATGCTAACATTTAAGGATTCTGTCACCTTGTGTACATTGCCTTCAGACATGGGGGAATCTGAAATTATGTCAAAATTAAAAGTCAGAGATAAATTAATGAAATTGAGTTCTGATTTTGTTTTGCCTGTTAGCACCACTGGGTTTCCACATCAAAATTCTGCCTGCAACTTTTCTCCAGTCCTCACTGAGGCAGGCTGCACCTTTGACCGAGCAGGAAATTGCCACGGCAAACATGCTTACCCAGGAGCAGCAAGGAAATCCAATAATTCAGATTGTTTTAAGTCTGTGATATTTTTAAATGACTTAATGCAGCCAAGTCTCTGAAGAATTCCAGCCATTTTAATGGTGGCAACTTGCAGTCCCACCGAGGAACGGGGAGCTACATAAATACTGAATGATCATGTCTTTCTGTCTCTGCTGAAACATATTAGCTTTGCTTAACAGCTTATTGCTTTATTCACAAAATAAATTTCAGCCGTCTCGCTCCCCGCCTCATTCAGAGTGCATCGCCAGCCTGTGCCTTATTAGATATGGGGCTTCTGTTCCAACACATCTGTAACCGTCTCCAACTCAGCAATAATGAATTAAGCAGTTAAGTGTTTACCCCTTAAATAGAGTTATCTGGGGGAAGTGATATTGTTATGGGTGGTCCTTAAGAAAGACAAGAAGCCAGGAAATTCAGACTTTTTCAGCAGACACGTGACCTTCGATTTGGACACTAAAGCAATACAGATTTTAAATGTTTTTGTGAGATGTGTTTCATGTTTTTTTTAACACACTTCTCTGTCCCCCTACCCCCCAGATATGCTGACACTTAAACAGGATCTGATTGGTTCTGGACTCCCAAAGATCCCCCGCACAGCAAGATGAGCATTAGGAAATTGCAATGGGGACACAGACGCCCTCTGGGGCAGCCCATCCGGAAAGCAGAAGCAGCCAGAATCCTTTGAGAAATTCATAAACTGTAGGAGAATCCCTGGGAAGGCATTGGCAGGTCCTCGGCCTCACACATAATGATATGCAAGATCTCGGCATCAAAGCTGAAACAAAAGGAAAGTGTCCTTTGAGAGCTCAGCGTTGCCCACCGCAGCTGCCAGACAAGGAGCAAAAAAGCAGCTTCAAAATCAATCTGGAAGTACGAAGGCCCTGGGAGAGAGTCAGGAGAGGGGACGGTCTGTCGGATGCCTGCAGGGGATGCTTCTGGAGGCTGGGCTGCAGTAAGTCCTAGACACAGCTACTGCTCTGACAGGCTACAAGGACCAAGTTCCTTCCACCCTAAGCTGGTAGCCACTGCCTTTATGAAGCACCTACTGGTTGCCAGTGCTGCCCAGGCAAATCACTAGCATGGCCCAGTGTTGTGAATTCCAACTCTGCCACTTGAAGCTTAGACATTTTGCCTCTGTGGCTTGTTTTCCTGGTGTGTGCCAGGTCACTCATAGTTTCACAGTGTGACAAGGATGTATGTGAAGCACTGTGACTGCACAGTCAGTGCCTGCCAGCTCTTGGTGTCCCAGTGCTCTCAGATTGCAGGTGGGAAGGCAGAGGTCCTGAGAAGTGGCTGGCCCCAGGCCACGTGGCTGCAGAGGGGCAGAGCAGGAACGAAAGCCTGGTTTGTTCACAGTGCTGCAGACTCCACGAGCTCCAAGGGCCTCTGAGGTTGATCGGGAGGAAGAATGAGCCACAAAACCTGGACTGGGGCCTCAACCAAGTGCCAACTCCCCATGACATGACCCATCAAACTACAGAGGAAGGGCAGTCTCTCTGGGCCCGACTGCCCTCCATTGCCAGGTCTACTCAAAGGATTCCGATTGTTGGTATGTTGAGATTTCCTCTTGGCTCCCCTACCCATTGCCTCCGCACCTGCTGACCTCAGTGGACTACATCTCCCAGGTGCTCTTGCTCTGTGACTGTCATTTCGATTGGCCAATAGGAGACCTGATAGGAGATCAAAGGGCGGGAAAAGAGGAAGTTGGGAGGTATTTGTTTCCAGTCTCCCTGCTGCCCTGAAGTTTGGGCAGTGACTAGGGCAGTCCAGAATCCAGCCCCTGACTGGCTACCCGTGTTCTGCCCACACTGGTCTCAAGAACTGCTTCCCTCGGCACCCCCTTCACGTCTGGGGTGTGATTTCTGTTTTTACTGGCACCCAAGACCTCAACATTGCCCTACCCACAATACCCTTGGTGAGGGGACACTTTCCAAGGCCCCCAGAGGATGCCTGAACCTTCCCAAGGTATCCTGTCTTTTTCTTATATACACATACCAGAGACGAAGCAAACTTTATTAGACATGCTTAAGGGTTTAACAATAAGCAATCATAAAACAATAGAATCAGTGTAATGACACACCGTCATAAAGTTAGATGAATGCGACTGCTCTGGAATTTTCCATTTGATATTTTCCGAGCTCTTGTAACCACTGGGAACTGCAACAGCAGGAAATGACACCGAGTTTGCTGGGGACATTGTGGGTCTCCTTGTTGAAAAGCCTGCCGCAGTGGGCCACAGAGTATCGTTCAGTCATTGAGGAAGACAAGGACAATTTATGTGCTGAGGCCGTGTTTAGAAATCTGAGACCCATCACAGGAAAGATGCACACAGGTTTAGTGCAGGATTACGGGCATTTTCACGTTTGCTCGCAGTGTGCCTTTTAGGGGACGCTGAAGGAAGTCAAGAAAAAGTAGACATCAAAGGGCAAAAAAATGAATTTAGGGGCCTTGGTATGCTTAGCCTTATAATTTCCACATCATCATCTTAATTAAATTTGTGCGTATGTGTGTGTGTATATAGGTTAGAGATCAACCTCAGGTGTTCCCCAGACACCATCACCACTTAGTTTTTGAAATAGGCTGTCTAACCAGGAACTGGTTCATCACTTTCCCTAGGTTGGCCAGCCAGAAAACCCCAGGGATCCACCTGTCTTCACCAACATCTTTTTGTTGTTCTAGGGATGAAACCTAGGGCTTCCTGCATTCAAGACAGGTATTTTGCCACTTTTCACACTCCCAGCCCTTAATTTATTTTTCATGAGCACAGTTTAGCTTCATCATCAGGAATCTTTATTTGGTTGGTGTGAAAGTGGGGGTCTGCTTCCCCTGGGGACCCTGTCTGGTACATACCCCACAGAGGAGCATAGTCGTCTGACATTTCTGTAAGAGAGCCAATAGGGAGCTACTGTGGTCATGGCTAGGACAAACTTCCTAGGGTGTAGGTCTTTCTTTGCCTCAGCTTTACCCATACATTCAGATTGTTCTATTCAAAACCTCAGGAAGGTCTCTTCTAAAACCTGAAATCTTTAAATGCTTATGAAGTCACAAGGGTCAAGAGGCACCAAGGCACATCTGAAGACTGTCAGGGTAGGAGAACTTTCCCATCAGATACCAAGAATGTCACCACAGCAAGAGGACAGAGACAGGGATGCAGAAGGACAGATTCACAGATTTACATACAGACAGACCAGATGCAGTGAAATAGATGGAAAGCCGGTCCTATAGACAATAAAGGAAAAAAGTAGATTTTGTCTCAGATGATGCTGGGCCAGCTGGCTAGCTACATGGGGGCAAAAACCCACAATTGAATCCCTACCTCACATCACACATGAGGATCAACTTCAGGGGGAGGGGTCTACACACCATGTCTTGATTTCATCATTCATTCATTCATTCATTCATTCATTCATTATGAGGCAGGATCACATGTAGCCCAAGCTAGACTTGAACTTCTGATCTTCCTGCCTTCACCTCCCTATTGTTGAGATTCCAGGAGTACACCACCATACCTTGTTTCACCTTGTAGATGAAAGGAAGAAATTCAGCCTATTTTTGTATCCCATTAGCACAGGATAGAGACTGAGAAACTGTATCCTTTAGTGAGCTGACTCCAGTATATTTTGTCTGGGATGCCGGGGGTTGAACTTGGGGCCTTGTGCACACCAGAGAAGGACTCCACCACCAAGCTCCATCCTTAGCCCTTTTGGTTTCTAACACTTTAATGACCATGGTGGACTGAGAGTCCAGGATTCTTTCTAGAGCTAACTTTGTAGTGAGAACCATGGATAAGTGTGCTTCCAGCACCCCCAGGATGAAATGCTCTGTGGCCACTGGCAGCTTCTGAAAGGCTTGGAAATGGGCTCCATGGACTTCTTGTCACTAGTTTGGGCTCTTCCTTGGGTATATAGAGGCCACCTCAGGGCCCGAACACCTCCTGGCTCTACATCCATACCGGAAACACTGGGTATCCAAACCACAGGACCCTCAAAACAGCAACTGAGGGGGAGCAATGGCTCAGTGGTTAAGAGTGCATACTGCTCTCGCAGAAGACTCACGTTTAATTCCTAGGACCCAACCACTTGTAACTCCAGCTCCAGGGGAATCCCACACCCTCTGGCCTCTGTGGGCACCTGTACTCATGTACATACAAACACATACAGACACATAAATTCAAATAACAAAAATAAATATATAAAAACAGAAACAGTGACTGAGGAGTGCAGAACACCATGTGACCTCCTGCTTCATCCAGATGCCAGCCTCTGGCCTGAGTGGCCCCTGCCCCTCTTGTCAGCCTTGCTTTGCACTCTCAGAAGACCTGGGCCTTCCAGAACCTCTACCCAAACCCTCACAGGAAGCCCCATGGCCTGATAAGGAACACAGAGCACGAGCAGGGCTTCCCTTCCCTGAAGCAGCTGCTCCAGTCTTGTGTGTGTGTGTGTGTGTGTGTCTGTGTGTGTGTGTGTGTGTCTGTGTCTGTGTCTGTGTCTGTCTCTCTGTCTGGTAGAGATGTGTCTATGGTATATATGTCTATGATGTGTGTGTCTACAGGGTTTGTATGTTTCTGTGGTGCATTTGTGTGTGTGTGTGTATGTTTGTATGGTAGGAGCTAAGTATGTGTATGTCTGTAGGGAGAGAGAGAGAGAGAGAGAGAGAGAGCTTACCCTGTAGCGCTTCAAACTGACTGACTTCAAACTTGCCATCTTCCTGCCGTAGCCTCCCAGGTGCTGGGTTGACAGGCAAACACCACCATGCCCAACTTCTTCTTCAGTTCCTTTCTAAAAACATTTATTTATTATCTTTTATTTTATGTGTATGAGTACATTGCCCGCATGTATATAAGTACACTTGTGTCATGCAATGCCTGCGGAGATCAGAAACTGACTGACTTCAAACTTGCCATCTTCCTGCCGTAGCCTCCCAGGTGCTGGGTTGACAGGCAAACACCACCATGCCCAACTTCTTCTTCAGTTCCTTTCTAAAAACATTTATTTATTATCTTTTATTTTATGTGTATGAGTACATTGCCCGCATGTATATAAGTACACTTGTGTCATGCAATGCCTGCGGAGATCAGAAGAGGGTGTCAGATTCCCCTGGAACTGGAGTTATGGATGGGTGTTAGTCACCACAGGCTTTGGGGAACTGAAACCAGGTCCTCTGCAGAGCAGTCAGTGCTCTTAACCACTGAGCCATCTCTCTAGCCCCCTTTATTTTCAATTTCTATTCCCTTGACTGCTCATTCACAAGATGAGCTCTGCTCTCTTGGTCTTTCCAGCTCCTCCATACTCTCCTGTCTCCTTCCCCTGTCTCTTGCTGCAGTCTGAGGGTCTCACATTTAATCCAGTCAGCAGTACTGGCTGCAATTCAAACAAAAAGGGAAGAAATCTGTGACTGCTTTGGTAAGCTGAGGAGAGTGACTCTTCCTCTAGTCTCCGTCCCTATCAGTTGTCACAGTTGCTGGCTCATTGTCGCAACTGCTATGCACCCCTGCTATGCACCAGCATTCACCTTACAGCTGTGCCCACCTCGGAGCTGTGCCCATCTGGAAGGCCCGCAAATAGATGCTTGTAGACGAAAAAGAGGTCACCCCATCGTTCAGCAGGCATGGATGCCTTGGAAGCTGGGTAGACAACACTGGCCTTGGGAGGGACTGGAGGGAAAGGGATAAAGACACTATTCAAGCAGAGGACAGCCAATGGAGTGGGAGGTGGGAGGGACAGGTCTGTCACCTTGCAGCCAACCCCTGGGTCACCCTTTGTTAGCCTCCTGGGAGCCTCTGCATTCTCAAAACTTACTGCACATAAGCCAAAAACTGGTTTCTTGGCCTCACGGGACGGAAGCAGAACCACAGCATCCCAGGCCTGCGCTCCTCAGTTCCTCACCGGGCCTCGCCCTGCCCACTGTCTAACTTTCTGTGCCTAATAGCACTTGGATGCCAATACTGACCTCTGTTTCCTAGCTGAGAAAGTGGCTCAAAGGATCAGTGGCTTGCCCAAGGTCACCCAGCCTATGAGCAAAAAGCTGGGGTCAAATATGGTTGTCTGAGGCCAGGTTCAAGTTCTTGGCTTTCAATGCCATACCCTTTCCTCTCTCTAAATCCGTTTCCCAGTTGGGATTCAACTCCCTCCTGTACCCACAGTCTGTGGCCACCCTCACCAGAACTCGATGTGTCCTGGATGAAGGTTCCAGAACTTTTCTTCTTCCCTCCAACTCCTACAACTTTGGAAGATGAAAGTGTTTAATGTGTAAGGGAACCTGTTCTATCACTCTGTGACTAGGGGTGCCTGGCAAATGTCCCATTCAGAGGAAACCCCAAGATGTCATCTGTTCCATCCCCAGACTCCATACTACCTATGAAGGAAATGCAGATGAACTCAAGACACAAGTTCAGGGTTTGATCTTCCACTTGCATTGCCCACACTTACACATGATCGTTTCTTCACATACTTGTACAAGAGCATGGAGACACAAACACACAGGGCTCTCATCCACATCTCTGTCCAATTGCACTTGCAGGCATATGTGTTTACAGCCTCTCTGCACATACCCAGGTACAGGTTTGCACATTCAAAAACACATGTCCCTTAAACCCCAGCACATAGCTCCTTGTGTAGGTTGGCATACAAGCCAAAACAAGATTCTTGGAGACAGGCCTGTGTGCACACACGTTCCACAAATGCGTGATCACACAGCGAACAGGCCGTAGACCCACAAGGACATGTGTGAGGGTGTACCTTTCTCAGTGGAGCAAGGCAGCCTCAACAGCACCTTCCCAGAGCCTGGCTTTGGCACAAGCCCCACCTGGTGGACATTGTCTGTATATGCGAACCTCCCTGGTGCGCCCCCCCACACAGGAGGATACTGGGCACCCCAGGATGGCATGTAATAACTGAATGGGCCCAAAGGAGACTTTGGGAACTTCTGCCCTTTTAAGAGCTTGTCTCTCCTATCCTTAAACAGTAGGATGGGAAAGAGCCCAAGTGGGATGTACAGCTGACTTCTCCAGGGCCTCCTCTGTCCAGTTAGAAATCCAAAGTCCAAAAGTGCATTTGGAAGAAGCATGTGACATCATGACATTGGGGCTACAAAGCAATTCCTGTGCAGATCAGGACAGATAGCCAAGCCACAGGCAGCCTCAGACCCAAATTCAACCAGAATCTGCCTCTGACCCAAATTCCAGGAGGATGCAGATCCCAACCCCACCCCTGCCTAGTTGTGTGGCCCCAGACCAACCAGTTCAACTCTGAGCGAGTTGCATCCACTGTGGATGGGTCAAAATTCCTAACAGGGCAGTTAGGAGAGGCCAGTAACATTTCAGGGAGGCTACACCTACTTCCCTTTCCCTCTGTGTCTCTCCAGCCCAGTCCAGGATGGCCACTGGTAAATGGAAGTTGGGCTGAAAATAGAGAGGCCTACTTTGAAAGGCAGTTCAAATCCTGGCTTACCTACTTCTTAGGTGTGACCTTGAACAAGTCACCCCATTTCCAGAACTCTCCACCTGCACAGCAGATACCTCTTCTTGCTGCTGTGAGGAAAATGTGTGCAGAGAACCTGCCACCAAAGAGCAGCTTGATCAGAGCAGGCGGCTGTTATCTCTGTGGGGTTATGGGAAGTGAGAGAATCCTGTCTGCAGGGTGGGTAGGTGACGCTCAGGAACCAGTCCAACAATGATAATTAATTCTAATCTCAGCACTGTGTAGAAGCAGTGCTCTAAGCACTAGTTAGCTCACCAGCTCACAACCAAACGAGGTGTGACCCCACTTCCCAGATCAGAGCAGTGAGGCACAGAGGTGACACAGTGTCAGATAAGGACAATAAATCCAGGCAGGCCAGTTCCAGAATCAGCTGTCCCACTGAGCTGTCTTGTCAGCTCTGGATGTCTAATCCCCACTGAGTTTAGAAGTTTCCCCAGGGTCTGAAACCTGCCATTAGAGGTGACTCAGGTAAGAGACACTGAAAGAGAGAGATTGGGTGTGGGAAAGGGAAGCTCCTTGCTTTATTTAAAAAGCCCTTGCCAGGCTGCCTGCCAGGACTGAGTCAAGTTGGAATCCTGAATCCTCTTGCTGCCTGACTGTGTGGTCTAAGAGTGAATGCTCAATCTCTCCGGGCTTCAGCTTCTTCCTTTAGAGAATGGGAAGGGCAGCCCAGATTTGTGGGAGAAGGCAGCATCACCCTGCCCTCTTCTACTCACACATCTAGCCCCGTCTCTACAGTGGAGTCAGCATGGGTGAGCTCAAAGCCTGTGCTCACACCTCTTCCTCTGTAGTGGCCACCCCACTGTGGGTGAGCCCCAAGCCTGTGCCCTGTGTCCCCTCCTCTGCAGTGACCTCCTCACTGTGGGTGGGGTATGCTTATTACCACTTGACCTTGAATCAGGCAATGTGACCTACTCTGAGCAATGGACTGAGGCAGGAGTGTTGGCTTCCTCTCTTGCCCTGACAGGACCCACCTGGGACATTCCCTGGTGCTCCAGTCAGTCCTCCCAGTGGCCCCACATGGCTCTGGGTTCTGGGGTCACCAAAGATTCTGTGTGAAGAAAACTTGAGATGCCACATGGCTCTGGGCCAGGCCCACCACCTCTCCCAATCTCCTACAGCCTGCATTTTGTCTCTGTTATTAGCATCTGAAATTTCAGCCACTTTGGCAAACTGGTGCTTAACTTAAATGTCCCCAGAGTGACCCTGTAAGAAGGCTGCTTTCTAAGCTCCATGCAACACCCTTGGGTGGGCTTTTCACAACAGAGGGCACTCCATCAGCCAGTAAATCAGCAGAAAGCTGCTCAGCCTCACAGGCACTAGGAAAAATGGAATCCAAATTGAAACAAAAATGAGGCCAGATGAGATGGCTCAGCAGGTAAGGGTACTTGCCACCAAGCCTGACAACCTGAATCCGATCCCCAGAACCCACATGGTAGAAGGAGAGAACCAACGTTCACCAAGTTGTCCTCTGACTTCCACATATGCAACATAGCACACGTGTATCTGTCCTGCATACAAATAAATAAATGAATAGTAAATAAATGATTTGTTTCTCTTTAAACTGGCTAAAATGTTAAAGCCCATATGATCAAGTGTTATCAAGGATGTGGAGCAAATGGAAGCTCCTACACGATGGCAAGTGCAATTGGCTAAAGAAAGACAAACTTGGGGTCCATCTCCAAAATATGTATGTGCAATGTAACCTGGAATGATTAGTATATAGTAGGTGCATATGAAATCCCTCTTAAAGGAGGGAAGAAAGGAGAAAGAGAGGTGTCCTAGTTAGCTTTGTGTTGCCATGACAAAGCACTGACCAAAAGCAGCTTGGATAGAAAAGGGCTCATATGGCTTACAGGTTTCAGTCCATCATTGTGGGAAACCAGGGCAGGAACCTGGAGGCAGGAACTGAAACAGAGACCATGGAGGAGCGATGCTTACTGGCTCACTTCCTTGCTCCTATTTATCTACCTTTCATATAGCGCCCAGGCCCACCTGCCTAGGGATGGCACCACCCGCAGTGGGCTGGGCCCTCCTGCGTAAATTAGCAATCAAGAGAATACCCCACCAACATGTCCATGTGCCAAATGGATGGAGGCCATTCCTCAATTGAGGTTCCCTGTATCCAGGTGTGTGGAGTTGATAACTGATGCCAACTCTGACAGGGAGAGAGGAGAAAGACAGAGATAGAAGGAGAGAGGGAGGGCAGAGCCATTTGAATGGCCAGGGAAGACAGGAAGACTGACAGCATATGGACCTCCAGGGAGGTCCTGGGGAGCAGGTGGTGCATATTACTGTATTCAGCTTCCTCGATGACTCAGTGGAGAGGACCTGGGTGCACCACTGTGGGAACAGCCCAAGGCAAGCCACAGTGGCTCGATGTGAGTGCCTGTTTCTGCTCTGCATCCATGGTAGTCAGCTGAGGGCTCTTCCCTGCTACCATCCTCAGCACCCACGATGATGTACCCTGTTCCTGGGGGTCAGAGAAGGACAAGCAGAAACCCGGCCACCATGTGAGGGTTAACAGGTGCACGCGCAGCCATGCCTAGCTTTTTACCTGGGTGCTGGGATCTGAATTCAGATCCTCATGTGGGCACAGCATTTGCTGTCACCCCTTGAGCCATCTTCCCAGCTCTGTTTGTTTTCAACAGGGGAGGTAACACACCTTCTGAGGTAGCAGAGTTCTCAGGACAGACATCTGCTAATCTGTGGCCAACCCAGGAGTCCCAAAGGCAGGAACAAGAGAGTTCCCATTCTGGAGGAGGACAGGACCTAAGAAGGGATGAAGGGATGACCCCGCAGAAGAAGCAGCCTGCGGCTCCTAGGTGCTGTGGGGCTGGGAGTCCTGGAGGCTGGGAAGGTCAGACAGGGACGAGCATTCTCTCTAAGAGCCTCAGGCACAAGCCTCAGATCATGGGCCAAGTGGAGAAAACACAAGGTCTCCCCAATGCTCTGCAAAACAGCTCTGCATCTACTCTATGTCTGAAGGAGAGAGGGTGACATGCTGGGTGACTGATCTTCCCACCCGCACTGACTCTACTGCTGTTTATCAAAGCCTTTCCTGCTACCCCACAGCAGGTGACCATCTGAATGAGCAGAGAAGACAGAAAGACTGACAGCATAGGGACCTCCAGGGAGGTCCTGGGGAGCAGTTCATGTGTATTACTGTATCCAGGCTCTGGGGACCACACAATGCCTGCTCCTCAAGACTCTTAAATAGAAAGAGAGCCAGCTTCTTCATTTCCTTCTTTCTTTTTCTTTCTTTCTTTCTTTCTTTCTTTCTTTCTTTCTTGCTTTCTTTCTTTCTTGCTTTCTTTCTTTCCTTCCTTCCTTCCTTCCTTCCTTCCTTCCTTCCTTCCTTCCTTCCTTCGTTCCTTTCCCCTTCTGAAAGGTTTATTGTGGATGGTTCTCTGTATAGACATGATACTTGGTGCTGGAGCAGCCATTTGGGAGCCACGTGGGGAGGATGCAGTTGATGTCACACAGCCACAATCTCAGCAAACCTGGGCTTGTCACACCTGCACTTCTTGGATGATACAGCCATGTGGCTACATTTTCATCAGCAATGGACTGCATACAGGAGGGTATCTGTAAGATCACATAGCCTATGGTGTCATAGCTGTCAGCACGACACTGTAATGTTCCATGCTGAACACCCCAGGTGATTGTTTAGTGAATATATCGCCCCCAGATTCTATGCTGCCTATGGTAAGAGGAACCTGTTATGGATATTAAAGGAAAGCAAAATCTTGAAAAGGTAATAAGATGGGGGACAGGCTTGCTGCCAAGCCTGACAACCTCAGTTCAATCCCTGAGACAGGCATGGTGGAAGGATAGAACCAACTCCTGAAAAGCTTTCCTCTGACACACACACACACACAATAAATGAATGTAATAAAAATATTAAACTTTACTTCGCCCTGAGAACAAGCAGGCAGGGCTGGCATGGGCTAGTCTGATAAGGGTGACTTCATGAAGGAGGGAGTGAAGGGGTTTGCTTTGGGTTTTTTGAGCTAGGGTCTCATGTAGCCCAGGCTGGCCTCAAACTGTATGTAGCTGAGGAAGGCCTTGAACTCCCAATCTTCCTGCCGCTATTTCCCAAGTGCTGGGATTACAGACGTGCCTCATCATGCCTGGAATGGAGTGGGGCAGCTCAGGACCTTAGCCTACTTCCCGGGTCACAGACAGATCCTCCTCCTTGAGAGAAGCCGAGGCTGTGGGTTGGGGGGTGGTGCGGAATTCTGGGGTGCCGCAGTCTCCAGCTTGTAACATTCTGGGCTTGTCTGGCCTTCAACGTGCGATTTTGAGAGTTGGAGCGAGAAGATGCAAGCTCAGAATGGCACGCGGGTGTGAAGCCGGCTGCCGTGCCAGCTATTTGCCTGTATTTAAAACACATATGGATGATATTTTTAAATATCTTTGCTGTGTGATTGAAAAACATTGCAGTTGCTACTTCGTGGACATGGGGTTTCATGCAAACCCAGGGATAGAGAGGCTGGGTGTGTTGTTCCTTGTGGGCTCTGCTGGAGAGAAAGCCCAGCCGACTAATGCCGGCTGAGTCAACCCTCACCCCATGGGAACAAGGGCCTGCTAGTGATGCACTTGTTTTTCACCGGGCACATCTTAGCTAGCTCCCCTAAAGACGGGGTTATATGGGTGCCTCCCCATCCTGGCCAATCAGATCATTCCGAGCCTTTGCCCCAGTGTTTGGTCCAGAGGCAAGCTTGGCAGTGTGCATATTTATCCAATAAGCCATCCTGGCCAAACTTCTTTTTTTTTAAAAAAAATATTATTTTTATTTTAT
>NW_008350324.1:6110172-6113066 GCF_000622305.1 Nannospalax galili
TAGAAACAGTGAGAGTTGCAGGGAGTGGAGACCCTTCAGTGGAGCTGACTGCAAGCTGTGCCCAGAGCTCCTGGGCTGCAGCTTTTGTGAGCCTCCACTGGTGCAGGGCTGGGCTTTCCAGTGAGCAGCTGCCTGTGAGTGACCTGTGCTTCTGTGAGTGACCCCAATCAACTCACTGTTTCCTAAACTAAAATTAAGGGGACTCGTTTCTTGGATCTGTCACTGATGGGGGGAGTAGATTTGCTTGTGTCTCCCCAGGAGAAGCCATGCAACAGCAGCTAAATGCAGGCCAGGAAGAAGGACTTCATCAGAGCCTGACCCTGGGAGACGTTGACTTTGGCTTGTTGCCTCCTGTACCGTCCCCGTTCACTGCAATGAGCGTGTGCTGGACATGTACAGGAAGGACTAAAGTTCATGAGCTGGGGCTCAGTCCCCAAAGAGCCTGGGACCTCGCACAGCGTTAAGACACAAACACTATCTCCCTTCTAGCCTTTCTGTTATTTTTAAATCACTTTGATTGAAGAAAAAATTATTCCGACTTCACTAAAGACCTTCGCGCACTCTCTCCCCTCTCCCCCATCTGTCCCTGGAAACACTGCATCCCTCCCTTCCCACCCCCAGGCACGGCAGGGAAGAGAAGGCTATCTGGAGAGATGACAACTGTTCTGGTCAAGGGTGCCTGTGTGAAGCCACCTTCAGTCTACCAGCCGCCAGGCAGCCGCTCCTGCTTGGGTTTTCCAGACGGGCAGCTGAGTCTCAGAGAGGTAAAGTGATCTGCCCAAGGTCACACAGTTGGGAAGTGGGGCTGGGATAACTGGAGGAGGCAGCATTTCTTTTTCTTTGAGACAAGTTCTTGCTATGTTGTCAAGGCTGATCTCAAACTCACAACAATCTCCCTACCTCAGTCTTCAGAGAACTGGGATTACAGGCATGTGCCACCATGCCCAGCTGAGATGGAAAGTCAGAGCAAAAATCTCCTATCATGAAAGGAAATTGCTGTGTACCTAGAGAGTTCTGGGGGAGACTCTGCTGCATTCCTGGGACCCCAGAAACCCCAAAGTCTCCCTGGGCAGACTTGAGGCTTGTGGGGATGGGGTGAACTGCTCTTAGGAAACCCTCACAGGAAATGTGACAGCAGCATTGTGCCATGGTGTGTCAGGAATGCTCCTAGCTATTAATGTAGTTCCAGTGAGCTCACCAACACCCACCTGAAAGATCAGGTATTCACTGTTGTATAGCATGAAACTTTCAAGCTTGATTTAGAGACTCAAGAATGTCAGGAAGGATTCGAATTCCTTTGTTCTTTACGCACTGCTCTGCTCAGACTGTTGATGATGGCTCCTTATAATCACAAGATGGCTGCCACAACCCCAGATGTCAACACCAAGTACCACAGCCATGTAGGAAGAAAGATGTGATGGGGCTAAAGAAAGCTTTATCTTCTTTTGATTAACGAGAAAGCTCTCTTTCAAAGATGTTTCCTTCCTCAGCAGAGTTGAACAGACCTCTGTCCAGACTCTGGAGCTCCCATTTCGTCCACAGTGGAACAAATGTTATCTTTCTTTCCTGGTATGAGAATGAACCTTGCTTGGCTGGTGACCTGATGGCTTCCCGAGACCATTAGTCCCCTCCCTCCATCAGAGTTGCTGCTGGACAAGAGGCCTGTATCTGTTTACTTGTTTCTGGTGGGTTTGCCCAGGAAGGCCTGGTCAGGAGCTGGGGGGGGGCGTGGCAGTGGAGATGGAGGTGGAGCATGCATTCCCAGCCTCCTTCCCTGTGAATTCTCCATCAGCTCCAGCTTCTCCCTGTACCCACCTCAGGTCACAGCAATGCCTATGGGAGCAACTTCATCTGGAGACCCAGGCCCTCATCTCTGCGATATCTAAACCCATTATACCATGATAAACATGAGTTAGAGTCTCATGTAGCCCAGGCTGGCCTCAAACTTTCTATGTAGTTGAGGATGGCCTGGAACTCCTGTTCCTCCTGCCTCCATATCCTGAATTTTGGGGTTGCAGGTGTGTTGTTACCATATCTGGTCTATTCCAGTGCTGGGGATCAAATCCAGGTCCTTGTGCATGCTAGACAGGCTATACCCACTGGGCCATATCCTCAGCCTCTGAACACTCTTCTGTGAATGCCAGTTGGAGCCATTGATTTTTTCCCTGCCAAGAGCCAGACTGAATCAAATCACTCCTTTTTTTAATCAAAACAAATTATTTGCAAATTTTGGTATTTTGTGCAAAGCAATGCATGATTTGAATCTCATCACATGATTAAGAAGTGCTGTTCAGCTGGGTGTGTACTTCACACTTGTAATCCCTGTACTGGGGAGGCTAAGACAGGAGGATCTCAAGTTTGAGTCCAGTCTGAGCTACAAAGGAGACCATCTCAAAAACAAACAAAAACACTAAAAAGAAGAGAGACTGTTCAGCAGGCAAAACATTGTCACACAAACGTGAGGATCTGAGTTTGATTCCCCGGTACCCACATCAAGCCGCAATCAGTAGCACATGTTTGTAATCCCAGATTTCCTATGAGAGATGGGAGGTGGAGACGGGATTCCTGGAAACTCACAGACAGCACGGAGGGCACAGCCACAACAGAGACCCCGTTTCAAATGAGGTGGAAGATGAAGACCAAAAACCACAGGCTGCTTTTTTCTGACACCTACACACGCACCGTGGCACACATGCATCTGCACTCACATGCAGTAATAACAACAACAATAATAATACAATTAAATTTAAATTAACTAAAAGCAAGTCACTTCCCATCTTGAGTTATTTGGCTGTTATCAAGAGTTCAATCAAAATCCTCAGAGTTATATGTGATAATGGTTTTGAGGAGACAGAGAGAGAGAGAGAGAGAGAGAGAGAGAGAGAGAGAGAGAG
>NW_008350324.1:6113098-6134630 GCF_000622305.1 Nannospalax galili
AACCCCATCTTGCACAGCCTCACGACTAGACTGCATGTGCTCAACATCCCTCACTCACACGGAAACCTCTGGCTCTGGCAGCCGTATTGATTTTGGTGGGCATATATTATTTGACTGTAAGTACCCGTGTCTGTTGTAGTTAATATACAATGGATTAATTTAAAATGCATTAGTTTAATAAAAATGCATAAGATAGAATAGAATTGCATTAGCTTCAATAAAAAATTCAATTTCATAAATATTATCTCGTGTTAAAATGCATTGATTTCCAGGAAAATATATGGGTCAGGGGTAATTTACATTGGTTGGGATGGAGATGCCCAGGTCCCACACACATGGGCTAGCTGAGCCAAACTTGTCCGGGTGTGTAGAGAGCATGTTAGACCTAAATAGATTCCAACCCTGTTGTCTTCAGTGTCACTGGATCCCAGTTCTTCTTGGTGAGTACGTATCTCATACAATACTGGGGTGTGGCACAATCTACCCAAAGGAAGGCAGGTGGTGAGCCCAAGGAATGTTCTGGAAATCCACGCCAGGCGCTGTGCTGACATCAGTAGCAGTCACATTCTCCTGGTTGTGGGAAGCGGGAGCTGGACTTGCAAGCACAGGGTCAACAGGCAACCTTTCTAGCTGGCTGAGCAGTGACAGGGCTGCCCCCCCAGACAGGAAAATGGTCCTTTGTCACCAATGGGCTACAGATTCTTCTTGTGCAGGGTGACCTGGAGGAGGGCCTGGGATGGAGGAACCTGGGGACAGGAATCAGGAGCTAAGTTCAGGTTGAGCAGGACTCCAGGTCACAGCTAGGGTTCTGAGGTTCAACCAGTTCTGAGTTCAAATCCTGAACCCACCAGTTCCTGTGTGCCCTTGGCCCAGTAGCTCATCCTCTCTGAGTCTCTGTTTCTAAGTCTCTTCTTGGGAGGCCCTGGCAGACAGGACACTAGGGGTTCTCACATGCTGATCACACAGCCAGCAGCTAGCCGGCAGAGCTCACTGGCACTGGGGTTTGGGTTAGGGCTTGTGTGGCAAAGTCCTTGCCTTCAGCCACTACTCTGCGCCCAGTGGCAAAGTGCTCAGTGGCTGCGGAAGCAATGGTGGCCCAGTGTTTAAGGCAGAATGCTCTAATCCTTGTCTGCAGCCTCCAGCCTGGGAATAGTGAGAGACAGGACTTGTCTCTGGGAACCTTGATTCTGTCATCTATGAAATGGGTCCAATGATAGTGTCTATCTCCAGGGCCCTCAGCCCAACCTCAAGGATAACACAGGGGCCCATATAGGACAAACTCTTACCCAGCAAAACTTATAGTCAACACAGCTGGTGAGTACAGGATTTCTCAGAGCCTTTAACATGCTAACACTCTTCCATAGAGGGTGAGCAGAAAGGGAGTCCTCAAGGGTTGGGGAGGGAAGGGCAAAATCAGGAAGGACAAAATCAGGAAGGATGGGAGGGTACACAGCAGCTCTTAAAGACCCTCACCTAAACATTTTTACGGTAAAAAAATTACATCAGAAAAGTAGGCTGAGCAAGCTTCCCGAGGTCTCCTGAGGTGCAGTGTTTGTTTTATAGATCCCTCTGTCTGTGTCTGGTCTGCTTTCTACCCTGAAGGTGGGATCCATCCCCCATGGCCCTTGCAGGCTCAGCTCAGTGCTGCAGCCTCCCAAGAGTCCCACTGTGACCATGTGACCGACTGTCTCTCCTGGGATTTGAAGTGTGGAATTCTACTTGGAACCTCCATTGTCTCCAGACTGTAACTCAGGGCTCAGGATCTGCCCTGGGGCCAGATGGCTTTCTGGAACACCACCCCCATCCTCCTGAAACTTTCTTGAAAGTGACATTTGAGTGTATCTGGGTGTTGGGGAAGCCAGAAGTCAACTTGGGTGGTGTTAGACAGGAGCTGTTGACCCCTAAGACAGGGTTTCTTGCTGAGCCTAGAGTCACTGACATAGCCTGAGTGACTGTCTAGCCCTGGGGATTCCCATCTCCTCCTCCCCATGCCTGGCTTTTACATGGGCTCTGGGAATCAAACTCAGGTCCTCACAATTGCATCACAATCACTTTATCCACTAAGCCAAACCCTCAGCCCTTGTTCTGGATAGCTTCAGTTGTTAACTTGATATACCTGGGCAGAGGAAACTCAGTTGAGGAATTTCCTTCATTGAAGTGGCCTGTGACCATGTCTGTGGGGGCATTTCATTGATTGTTGAATCATGTGGGAGGCCTAGCCTATTGTGGCCGGTGGCACCCCTGGCCAGGTGGTCCTGTGTTGTATAAGAAAGCAGACTGGAGCTGGGTGTCGGGGCACAAGCCTTTAATCCCAGCACTCAGGAGGCAGAGGCAGGTGGATCTCTGAGTTCAAGGCCAACCTGTTGTACATAGGGAGGTGCTACTAAGCACAGGCCAGAGGAGTAAGCCAGTAAGCAGCACTCCTCCATGGTCTGTGCTTCAGCTCCATGCTCAGGTTCCTGCCCTGAGTTGCCGCTTTACCTTCCCTCAGTGATGAACTGTGACCTAGGAGATGTGAGATAAAATAAACCCATTCTCCCCCAAGTTGGTTTTGCTCAGTGTTTTTATCATAGCAATAGAAAGCTAACTAGGACAGCCCTGTAGTGATTTTTTGGTTACGTACTTTACAGGCATCCCCCATTAGTTTTGAACATGGTGGGGAGACCACAGGCACCATGTTGGGTCCTTCTTTGTCCATCCCAAGAACAGACTCCCAGAGTTACTCTGCCCCCCATTTCTGGGGTTTGCACCCCGACTTTTTGGTAGGGTGTGTCATTGTAATGTCCATTGTCCCTTTGTGTTTTGAATGAATGATACCAGTGTGTGTGTGTGTGTGTGTGTGTGTGTGTGTGTGTGTGTGTGTGTGTGTTGGAGAAGGGTTGTAAGAGACAGGACTGTTCTGGGATCAACTGCATATGGAAGGAATAAGACACCACTGTGTGTGCATGTGGGGTGCAACAAACAGGACTGTTCAGGGCTCAACATGGGATCTTTTTAACTTTAATATTTGTATATTTATTTTTAGGCTGCATTCTATTTCTGCAACGAAAAAGTGGCATTCCATTTATAGTACCACATAAAGCTTCCTTTCCCTACACATCTATTTACTGTTCAAAAATGAATCCATTTAAAAGAGTATAGGTGGGGCATGGTGGTGCACGCCTTTAATGTCAGCACTTGGGAGGCAGAGGCAGGTGGATCTCTGTGAGTTCAAGGCCAGCCTGGTCTACATAGTGAGTTACAGGCCAGCTGAGGCTACAGGGAGACCCTGTCTCAAAAAGACAAAAAACAAACAACAACAAAAAAATCAGAGTATAAAATTGGTGATAATCATGTGGATGGCTTGTACACACAGCAACATGCTAGGAAGGCTGGCACCCCTGACTGTCTTGGGGACATAAGATGGAATGTGCTGTGGTCCCACTGAACCAATGGTAGAAGGAACCCAAACTGAGCTGCAGCCGGGCAGGGCACAATCCTGGGCTCCCTGGAGTTTCAGTGCACCTTCTGCAGCATGTCTGCCAGGATGGTGAGTCTTCCGGTACTATAAGAGCATACCTGAAGCTGGACTGAGGGGCCACTGATGACTCACTGAGTAGCCACTGATTAAACTCTCTGGCTGTCTCTTTATCAGAAATATGGGGTTAAAAATCCGTTACCTGTCTGTGATGAGATTGAAAGACAAACTCGTGCAGGTGAGTCCTGTACTGCAGTGCAATAGTTGATCTCTTCCCTCCCTGCCTGCCTCCCTCCCTCTTGCCCTTCCTTTCCTTCCTTCCCTCCTTTTCTCCTTAACCTCCTTCCTTCTTAATTTATTCTTTCTTTCACTAATTTATTTATATCTCTTACAGTCAGGGTCTCACTCTGTTGCTCAGGCTAGCCTGGAACTCCTGGGCTCAAGTGATCCTCATGCCTCAGCCTCCCATGCATGAGGACTCCAGGCATGCACCACATACCTGGCTCTAAGTTTTGGATAAACTATTACAGGGCATTGCTACTCATTTTCCTTTGGGTTGGCCATCGTCCTTTACCTCCACTTATAAATTAAACACTGTCAGTTATGTGTGGGTAGGATTGGGACCATGGGCTGGTTTAGGCACCCACTAGGGGATCTTGGAATCTCTAGCAGATAAGGGTCATACTTGTATTTTATGTGTATGTGTGTGTGTGTGTGTGTTTGTGTGTGTGTGTGTGTGTGTGTTGTGTGAATGTGTGTGTGTGCGTGTGTATGACTGAACTTCTTTCACAGTACTCCCCAGGCTTTTGCACTTCACTCCCTCCTTAGCTTGGCTCTGGGCAGAGCATCTTTCAGGCCTCTAATTCAAGGGTCACCCCCTCCAGGGAGACCGTCCTTTACTGTGCAACAGGCTTGGAAGCCCTCTCCTGCACAACCACAATCCCTGAAGCTACCAAAGCACCTGAGTCCCTGTGCTAGAATTTTCCATCTAACACAGGACATAGGCTACACTTTTCTTGTCTTCTTGGTTCCAGAATGTTCTGCAATCTTCCTGAGGTGCTTGGGGTGCTGGTGCTGTGCCTGCTCTGGGCACTAGTATGAGGGTTTGTTGAATGACTGACAGATCTATCCCCATGCTGTGTCCTCACTCAGGCATCTCACTGGTCACCCCCTGTGGAAACCTGCTTAGGTGATACTTTCTGAAGAGCCTTCATACTCTCCCAGGAGTAGACAATAGAAGATTCCAGGCCTTGGCTGTCCCAAGTGTGACCCAGCCTCTGATTCAAGCTGTCAGGCAGCCTGCACGCTCTCTCTGTTGCCTGAGCTGAGCATACTGCCTGAAACAGATTCCTGTGGCTGCATGTTTTATCTGCTCAGACAGCCTCCTTTCTGCAATCCACCACCAGCCACACCAGCACTTGAGGCTAAAAATACCCCTGACATTTGGGAAGGTCCTAGAGGGCCAGTGATGCCTCCGTGTGTGATGAACTCTGAAAATCCCAGCAAGTAGAGAGAGTTGCAGGACATAGGGTACTAACTCCATCACCACTGGCTCCCACCTACAGCCATATCCTCTCTCTCTCCCTGACCCCTGCTCCTGGAGACCTGGGGTACACTGAGTCAAGTTCCCATGCAGAACCCCATTTGGCTGTCTACATACGGGGTCTTTACAGGCGGGATTAATGTTGCATAAGGTCACAGGGCAGGGCCCAATTCAGCAGGACTGGGGGGCTTTAGAAGAGACAGCTGCCCCTCTTCCTGTACACACAGATGGAGGCCACATGAGGCTCCAGGAGGAGGTCAGGCCTCACCACAAACCAGATGGATGCATCTTGACCTTGGGCTTCTGTCTGGCAGAACTGAGAGAAAATAAATTTGTTCTTTCCCACCCAGCCAGAGGCAAGTTGTTATGGCAACCCAAGGAACATACCAGGACCCAGGGCTGGCTCTTTGTGTCTGCACACAGCCTGGTACACAGTAGGTATCCAATAACTACTGCAACGTGATAGCTAGTTCTTAGGAATAGTAAAACTGCAGCTGACCACGGGGGTGAGATTCTGGCTCTGCCCTGCTTGGTGACCTCATGCCTCCATTTTTCTATCTGTGAAATGGAAGCAGAAACAGTGCCAAGCTACTCAGGGTGCTGGAGGAACCAATGAGCCACCATAACCATGTCTTCAGGAGTAAACTCTGACTGTGGAGAGGACAGCCTGAAATCAACCACAGTTCATATGACAGTCATCTTGTTCCTCAGCAGAAACCAGCTTTCTACCTCTCCACTCTGTTTCCATCCATCACCTTCCTTCTCAAGTACCTTCTCCCTCATGGTGGCAAGATGGCTACCAGGAACTCAAGTTTTAGATCCCATCCCTCAAAAACCCATTCTAAAGAGAGCTTATGGTTTCTTCCCTCAAAGTTCCAGTGGCTTCCTTCAGCCTGGCTTTGAACCTTGACCTCTCCTTTCTCGGGTCTGGGGCTAAGGAGGCGGGTGGGCTGCTTTTGGCAGCCAGCTTAGGTCATATATTGACCCCAGAACCAATCTATTCCAGTCTGCTTTTCTGTTGTGATAAAACACTTACCAAGGGACTGGAGAGATGGCTCAGCGGTTAAGAGCACTGACTGCTCTTGCAGAGGACCCAGGTTTGATTCCTAGCACCCACATGGTGGCTATAAACCATCCTTAACTCCAGCTCCAGGGGAATCCAAAGCCCTCTTCTGACCTCTGCAGCATTGCACGACACGGGTGCACTCACATACATGCAGGCAATACACTCATACATATAAAATTTTTAAAATTAAAAAAAATTAAAACCATTGACCAAAAGCAACTTGGGGGAGGAAAGGGTTTATTTGGCTTACAAGTTACAGTCCATCATTGAGGGAAGTCAGGACAGGAGCCCAAGGCAGGAACCTGGAGGCAGGAACTGGAGCCAAGACCATGGAGGAATGTTGCCCAGGGATGGCACTGCCCAGAGTGAGATGGGCCCTCCTACACCAACTAGCAATCAAGAAGGCACCCTCACAGATAGGCCCACTGGCCAATCTGATGAAGGAAGTTCCTCAGTTGAGGCTTACTCTTCCAGGAGACTTGAGGTTTGTGTCCAGTTGACAGCTGGAGCTAAGCATGACATAATCACTGCAGGCAGGACAGCAAGTTCTGACTGGAAAGCTGTGGTACCCATGAGTGAGTCCAGGAGGATAAAGGATAAAACGTTCTTGTGGCTGACGAGAGTTCCATGTCCACCCTCGGATCCAAGGGTTCTGCTGATATCTCCCAGGTCTTAGACTGTGGTGAGAGAGGTGAAGGGTATGACTCCCAGCCTCGGGAATGCAGAAAGGGTAGGTGTTCCCAGAGAATCCTTTGCTTAGGTTACTGTTAAATGGTGGCTTGTGCTCGACAGGACACACACAATGGTGTGTGTGTGTGTGTGTGTGTGTGTGTGTGTGTGTGTTTGAGGAGGAGAATTCATATGGAAATACCTGTGTGTGTGTGTACCTGTGCATACCTGTCCCCTACAAAATACCATTTAAGATTGAGGATCATGGATCTGGAGAGATGACTCAGCGGTTAAAAGAACGGGATACTCATGCAGAGGACCAGATTTGGTTCCCAGCATCCACGTGGTGACTAACAACCCTCTGTAACTCTAGTTGTAGGTGATCTGACATGCTCTTCTGGCCTCCATGGGAACTCTGCTCAGATCCGTTGAACTCCTTCGCCTTTCTTCCTGGCCTCAGGGACTCTGTCCAGTTTGAAGCCAACCCGTTGCAGAGGCTGGTCTTGGGCACACCTTGTGGTCTTCGGCCTCACAAAAGCAGATTCAGGAGCCACAGTGCTTCCATCTTCCCTCCCCACCTGGTTCCCTCCTGGTTTCTCCTTCCACACACTGCAGTTCAGACTCTGGTCACTAGGGGCTTGTCCCCAGGACAGAAATGTCTATCTCCTTCAAACGGGGAGGCAGGGCTGCTGTCCCAGACTGGAGTAAGAAAGCTCCAAGGCCATAGTCCCAGACCCTGCGCATGCAGAGCCCCGGCCGTGCCTTGAATCTTATTTGATTGGGATTAACGGATTTTGCAGCAATTGCTATTGAATTTTATGATCCTACCCTGCAGGTGGTGTTTACCAAACACAGAATCACAGACTCGCTGGGATGGAGGAAGGGCCTGGTCCTCCTGCAGCCCTTCATAAATACAATATTAAAATGATGTCCAGAATTAATGGGAATCACCGCCAATAAATATCACCAGCTAGTCAGGTGTTCCAGGACTGCCAGTGGGAGATATTTTTTGGTAAAATATGGCTTTTGTATTGATAGGGAACTGGGGTGGGGGCAGGGCGCACAGGGCATAAATCTACACTGGAGAAGTATCTTTTATGATTATTCAATTCCACTGAAGCTCTAAAAGCCTAAAGTAGATTCATATTTACAGTTTCTGGAAGCACCTGTTTTATATGTTAGGGGAAGGATGAGAGTTGGGTTTCTGCTTGTGAAGCTCTTGCAGGTGTGTACTGGGGACAGTCAGGAAGTAAGGGAACCACTTGCTGGAATAGTCCATGAACTGACTTAGTGATAGTGGTGCTCAGAGAAAAGGAAACAGCAGCCAGGGGCCAACAGGAAGATGCTCAGGGAAAGGAGGTCCTAGTTAGAGCCTGCGCAGAGGGAATGGGCATCCAGTGAGGGGTACAGGAACAAGAGCGGAGCAGACTGGAGTGAGAAAAGTGCTCAAGACCGCTGGCTAGCTACAGTGTCTGCGATAGGAGTGTGCCTGGGACTAAGCCATAATATGCCCCACTCTCTTCATCTGCAGATCCCTGCCTCTTCCCTCTGCCTATGGGGCCCAGGCCCTCACAGGAGGAAGGGGTCCAGTTATTTCTATTCATTTCCATGCATGGATATTAGCTTAGTTTAAAGCCACACCTCAAGATAGAAGAGGTGCAGGCCAGCAATCCATTAAGTCCAAATTCTACAGTCACCAAAGGCAGCAGCAGGCTATCGGACTGACTGGAGGCTTTCTGCTTTTCCCTTCACTTCGTCCATGGGCATTTCCATCTCCCCCACCCAATCTCCATTGTCTGACTTGAGCCAGCCCTGGCTAAGAGGGCTCCATGCAGCACAACATCCAGTGTATTTCAGGAGCCAGAGGTGGAATTCTGAACTACATCTCCCCAAGGTGTCAGATGAGGGGCGAGAATTGAACTAGCTCTTCATACTGTGGGGCGGGAAAGCCTAGGAAAGGACTGGAAAGTTCTCTCAGACAGAATGTTGGTAAGGCAGGTTCACATTCAAGGAAGAAAACTGGCTATGAAGGTGGTCAAGAACCCAACTGCTCTTGTCACTAAAGATGGTCATTTTAATTCCACTCACATGGACAGAGCCTGCGGGGCTGGACCTGGCTCATGAAAGACAGGCGCCTACTGGGAGCCATGCCCCCAGCTCCTCACTGGGGATTCTAGGCAGGTACTCTACCACTGAGCCATCTTTGGTGAGCAGAAATCACAACCACCTTTTTGGTGACCCCCCCCAAGTTGGACAGAAATGGTCTTTCCTTCCCTCCCTCCATCCCTCCCTCCCTCCCTTCCTTCCTTCCTTCCTTCCTTCCTTCCTTCCATTCTTTCTGTCTTTTTTTCCTCCTCCTTCCTTCATCCCTTTATTTCAATTTTTTTTGTGTGTGTGCATGTGTGTGGTGTTTTTTGCTTTTATTTTTTGTCTTTTGAAACAGGATTTCACTCTGAACTTGGAGCTCACTGATTCAGCTAGACTGACTGCCCATCGAGCCCTAGGTCTCTTCTATCTTCCTAGTGCTGGGGTTACAAGTGCACACCACCACACCCAGATTTTTACATGGGTGCTGGGGATCCAAATTCAGGCCCTCATGCTTGCACAGCAAGTACTTTCCCCACCAAGCCATTTCCCCAGCCCCTGGAAATTTATCTTTTGAGTTAGCTTTATGTTACTATGACAATGTACCTAAGAGAGTCAACTTTACAAAGAAAGGAGGTTTGTTTGGGCTCACAGTTTGGAGGCTTTCTCCACAACCCATAATCTCCACTGCTTTTGGGCCTATGATGAGAGATAGTACATCACAGCAGAAGAATAGAAGTTTATTTGGCCCATGGCTCTGGAGGTCCAATTGCAGGGCGTGGTATCTGCTGCTTTGAGTGACACCTTCAGCTATAGCTTTGACCAAGGGAGAGGGGTGGGAAGAGGAGGGAAGTGGGTGTGTGACAGAGATGAGGGGATACACCAGCTCCTATGAGCCACTCACCAGAGGTAACCCATCCCCCAGCTGACCCACTGTCATGTGTGATGTCACTGTGATGAAGAGTGACCTAACTACCCCCTAAATTCTCATCACCTCATGTCAGCCCATGTGAGAGATGAGGTCAAACCTTACTGAACTGAGCAGTGCTCTGTATGAGTGTTCCATTTTAATCAAAAGTGATAAATGCAGCAAGTTTCTTTCTAGTCTGAGCCAGCCGGCGATTCCTCTGGGCTCTGGTCTATTCTGTACTCCTGTCTTGGCTGACAGAAAGGTGCTGCTGTCCTTGCCAATCACATCACCGAAAGAGAAACCCAGGACTGCGTCCAAGCCAAGTAACAGGCTACTGTAATAGTCCATGCAGGAAATCGTGGAACCAGTTAAAGAAGAAAAGAGGAGCTGACAGGAGTCACAAATAAGGTGACTGACAGGTATCAGGAGCAAGGACTGAGAAGGAACAGGTGCAAACAGGAAGTGAAGGTGTGCAATGGGGTCTAGGCTCCGAACCCCCAGTTTCCCTCACACCAGTTGATGGTTTGAGGCAAATTTCTTGACCTTATTACCTGGCATCAGTTCAAAGATAAGAAGAGGGCAGCTTTGCAGAGGGTATGTTCTTCCAGACGTGTGATGATGAGGGCTCCCATTACATGGACAGAGTGCCACGAGCTCTAGAAAACCTCTTGTGACATCTGGGGTGCAGTCAGCTCTTGGTGAAGGGGACTTGGTATAATTATTTTTATTATCATTATCATCATTCAGGAGGTGATTCAGAATGTCTGGGGGTTGGGGAGATGGCATGGGGACCCGAGTCTTATCCCTGGCACCCACATAAAAGCCAGATGTAATATGTCTGTCCTAGATCTGGGAAAGTAGAGGTAGGTGGATGCCTGAAGCTCACTGGCCAGCCAGCCTAGGGATCAGCCAGTTCCAGGTTCAGCAAGAGACTCTGTCTCAAAAAACTAAGGTGGTGAGCAATTGAGGAAGAGCATACTGATGACCTCTAGTGTGCATGTGTGTGTACACACACACACACACACACACACACACACACACACACACACAAAGAATGTCTAAAGCTGGGTGTAGTGGGCACAGCTGTATCTCAGCACTCTGGAGGCTGAGGTAGGAACAATGTATGTTTGTGGCCACCCTGAGCTACATAGCAAGACCTCATCTCAGAAAACCAAGGGCTGGAGATGTAGTGCAGTGGTAAGGTATTATATAACATTTCCAACATCTTGGGTTCAGTTCCCAGAAGCCCCAGCAACAAAGGAGAGGGTGGGAAAATGGGCTCAGTTTTCTCTTCAGCAGAAGGTTTAAGAGCCAGCACACGGCTTACCATCTTCTCTTTCCTTCTGCCATGTGCAGAGTGATGTTGCAGAGAGGCTCGTCCATCAGCCCCCATCCTAACCAGAAAATGACACAGCATGAAGCCACTGTTAGGGTTCGGATCTACAGCAACCCCCTCCCCAATGCAACAGGGCCTCACAGTTTTGCAAGCCCTCTGGAATTATAGGAACTGAGTTAATGAGCACCCTGACCATCTGCAGACAAGATAAAATGACTTTCTACACCCAGTTTTTGCCAAGAGCCGTTTCAGCACAACTTGCTTCCCCTTTGATAATCTTAGAAGGCAAACAGGCCCCTGCACTCCTGACCCACTGTTGTAGGAATTGTCTCAGTACAAGCTATTTTCCCCCTGATAAGTGTCACAATGTATAGACCCCTTATCCCATGACCCAGATCCTGGTTGATGGAACGGGACAGAACGGGGTGCTTTGACAGAGGTTGTCCTCTCCTGATAAGCTCTGGACTCTCTTCCCCATGTAACTTGTTTTAAGAACTATCTTCCTGCCTTCTGCATCCCTCAAAACCCCCTATAAGACCTCCCAGCCAACAGCCTATAAACTGACAGCTCCTCTATCCTGAATGGGAAACTGTCCTGTGCCTTTTCTCTGCCAATAAACTCTATTCTGCTGGAGTTCTTGTCTGTATCCTGGTGCTTTCTCCCGATTTGGACCCAGATTTTTTTTACCTATCAGCCACCATCTCCCTGTGGTCACCAGGTAGCCTGAGTGAGAAATGAGCTGGTGGGTTACAAGCTATGGAGATTTGGGGTATGTTTGTTACTGTGGCATACCTCAAGCTTGCCTGACTGCTACAGAAGGCAAATGCCTGCCTGGGATTAAAGCTGCTATAGTAACAGGGTTGAGCCCAAAGTGCTTCTGGTCCCTCTTGGAGAGTTCACAAAGGCAAGGCTAGCATCCTAACAGTTATAGGATCAGACTGCTAGCACACACCATGGGGTGTAATTTGGGTGGGGTGGGAAGATGCTCCGAACCCAGTATTTTCCTGTTTAGGGAAAATTTGCAGAGATTTGGAGAATTGGGTGCTGTGTGGAGTAAACACACCGACTCTTCAGCTACAACACAGCTGAGCTCCAGGGAACAGGGTTTAGTCATGTCAGCACAAAGAATTAGACAGAAGCCTTTTTCCAATGTCTATGAAACACTGTCAAATGAAAATTGTGCCTGCAGTTGTTTTATAAAAAAATAAAAAAGTGATTTTCCTAGTCAGTGTGGCTAATATCTCATTTTGTTAACTGCAAAAGATCTTTAAAAAAATATATATATATTAATTTTATGTGTTTGAGTGTTTTGCCTGCATGATGTAAGCACACCACATGTATGCAATGCCCGTGGAAGCCAGAAGAGGGTGTTGGATCCCCAGGAACTGAAGTCAGAGATGGTTGTTAGCTGTCATGTGGGTGCTAGGAACTGAACCCAGTTTTTCTGCAAGAACGCCTAGTGCTCTTAATTTCTGAACCATCTCTTCAGCAACAAAAGACCTTTAAAAAAAAAAAAAATCATGGCCAGCCATGGTAGCACAAGCCTTTAATCCCAGCACTCGGGAGGCAGAGGCAGGTGGATCTCTGTGAGTTCAAGGCTGGCCTGGTCTACATAGTGAGTTCCAGGACAGCTGGGGCTACAGGGAGACCCTGTCTCAAAAAAGACAAAAAAAAAATCTTTCAGTGACTTTGCACTGACCTGAGCATCAAGTTGAAACTTTTCAAATGACCTCCAGAGCCCTCATGGCCCAGACCTATGTCTCTATCTAGCTTGTTTGTCCTTCTGCCTTGTAACCGCCTGCCCCACTCAAGGATTACAAGTCCAATAGAAGCCATATCCACTTTGCCTCTGAGCCTCCAGGCTTGCTGTTCCCTCTGCCTGGAGTACTCTTCTGACTGTTGAGAACTGGTTCGCATTCAGAGGTCTGGTGCTGAAAACGTTTCCAACACTCTAAATGTCTTCTAAAAACCTCTTGATGGTAGAGAAAAATCACAGTATATCTTAAAGTGCCCTTGGGACACATTTTGCTGGGTAACAAACTTCTCTTTTGAGGGGCACATGAAGCACCTCACAGTCTTCTTTGTGCTGAGTCTAAGGTGACCTCCGTTGCCCCACCTGGATCCTGACATCCACCCTGGCTAATTTCCTGTTCTCACTAGGTTTTAGAGTAAGTGTAACTTCCTGAAGGAACCCATGACCTCTCCCTCCACCTAGGTCAAGGCCACACACACACACACACACACACACACACACACACAAACACACCATACAATACACACACATACACCCATACCACCCACACCCACACCATACCATACCATATACAAACACCATGCCATACACACTCACAAAAAATAAAAAAAAATAGACTTTCAAAAATAAATAGCTGGGATGACTATGGGATATTCTAGAATGAAAGCTTTCTTAGTGTTGTAGACTCTTCTGGATTCCCAATAGATGCTCTCTGGTCCTTGTCTGTCAGGGACCTTTCTGAACATGGACATTTCCTGAGAGCGATGCACTTGTAATGAAATCACCTAACGTCCTTGTGACTTGGGAATCCAGGGTTTTCATCCTTATCTCCAAAGTGCCCATGTTTTACATGAAAAAGCGTTTCTAATTAATAGGCCAGCCTCTCTTGAGTTGGATAAAAACAGGAGAAAGGGATTTGATTAACCAGAGATCTTTTCAATTTGGAGGGTTCCGCATGAGTGAGGCCTGTCTCCACTGTGGAGCTGAGCTGCAGCCCGTGATAACATTCTTCCCTTTGTGCCTGGCCTGATGCCCCACTGTGGCCAGAGGGGTGGAGGACCCGGCTTCCAGCCCCTACGGCTGCCAAGGCAATCTGGATTCTGGACACTCGGAGTCACACCGTGGGAGGGGAAAATTACAAAGGACTCCATTGTCTCTACATAATAAGATCCGTCTTCAGCCTGAGATGGAGGTGGAAGGTTTGGGCTGAGCAGGGCTGGAGGAGCCACCTAGAAGGTCAGGGACAGAGAGAGGACAGTCCAGCGTAGTCGTTTCTCACGTGGTGGCCTAGTGTCTGCTGGCTCTTGCTGCTCTCCTTGGGGTGGGGACCTCGTTGCTGGCGTCAAGATGGGCATGAGGAACAGCTGGCTGAGTTTTCCTCCTGGGGGTGAGAAAATGAGAAACGTCTTTCTCTTCTCTGCTGAGAGAGGCAGGCAGGTGGCAGGTGCCCTTTTCTAGGTGTGCATGCGTGCGTGCGTGCGTGCGTGCGTGTGTGTGTGTGTGTGTGTGTGTGTGTGTGTGTGTGTAGGCCAGAGAGCAACCTCAGGCACTGAACTGTCTACCTTGTTTTGTTTATTTGAGTGCTGGGTGGGGCTCAAGCCACAGCACACAGCCTTGGGTGTCATCCACTCCTTCATACAGGGTCTCTTGTTCCCATGTGTACGCAAGCTTCTGGGCAAATTCTGCCTCTGCCCCTCATCTCGCTGTAGCAGTGCTGGACTTACAGGCAATTTTTTATGTGGTTCCTGTGATCTGAACTTAGAGCCTCACCCTTGTGCTGTCAGAGTATTAGCCACAAAGCCTACCTGAGCCATCGTCCCAGGGTTGCTCCTTGGGCGGAGCTTATCAGTCCAACTAGACTGGCTAGCCAGCAAGCCCCGGGCATCCTTCCATCTCCACCTCCCCAGTGCAGAGATTGTAGTCGCATGCCACTGTGTCTGTGTTTTGTTTTGTTTTACGTGGATTCTAGGGATCAAATTCAGGTCCTCTTGCTTGCAAGGTAAGCATTTCTCCAACTGAGCCTCCTCCTCAGCCTGAAGAGGGTGAGGCTTTAAAACACAACTCTGGGGCTGGAGACACAGCTCAGTGGTTAAGAGCACTGACTGACTGCTTTTGCAGATGACCTGGGTTCGATTTCCCAGCACCCAGATGGCAGTTAACAACTGTCTGAAACTCCAGTTCCAGGGGATCCGACACAAGGGATCTGACATCCATGAGCATTGCATGGCATGGGTGCACTTACATGCATGCAGATAATATACTCATACACATAAAATAATGATAATGATAATAATAATAAAAACATAACTCTAGGTTCATTGCCAGTTGGCCCATGAGGATTGAGGGGAGTCTCTGCAGTGTGCCCTTAGATCTGTGTGGACACATGACCGTCGCCATGCCAGACAGGCCATTAGAAGCTTCAGCCAGGGCCTGGCAGAGTGGGGCCTGTGAGTGGACCTTTTCTCTGCGTCTGTGTTTTGTTTTGTTTTGTTTTGTTTTGTTTTGTTTTGTTTTGTTTTGTTTTGTTTTGTTTTGTTTTGTTTCGGAGCCACCCAGATCCCTCTCTCCACAGCCCAGGGAACTTATAGAGAACCCTGCAAGCTGAACCCTCCCTATGTGGACAGCACCCACAGCAGAGAGATAGCATAGATTGCTGGAGACCTTGCAGCTGAGTTTTGAGATGGTTTCCACAATACCTGGGATGATAGAAGTGTTGTAGATGGGTCTTTGGTTCATCGCTGGCTCCCGACCCCGGCTGGAAAGGTGAATCAGAGGCTTTGAAAACAGTGACTGCTTCGGTCTAAGACACACTTCCTGAAGCTCAAGGTGGTATGACTTTATAAAGTCAGGGTGATGGACAGTCGCTCTCAGCTTCTTGGGGCTGGGAGATAGATTGGAGTTTCCATGCTGCTCAGTGCAACTGTCCCCAGTGTCCCCAGCTGAAGTCAGGCTGGGTGATGGCTCCAGGTGATGTGTTGGGCCACATGTGTGCTGTCAGTCTGTAGGACTGAAGTCCTGGTTAGAACAGTTGACCTGTGGGACCCAGAACAGTGACTTCACAGCTACATACCTCTCCCTGGCTGGGGATAAAGGACAGTGCCCACTTCTTTGAGTCACTGGGAGGGTGTAGAACCACTCTGGCAGAGGGCCTGGATCACCTCTCTATCCTTTGGCATTCAAAGTCCCTTTGTCATTTTGAAGAACCCTCCCTGGCTGGGACAGGCACCGAGAGTAGTGTGCTAGGCCATACCTCTCTTTAGAGCTGCACCCCTCTTTGATGTTGCAAGCCTTGTGTTTGCCTCCTGATCAGGGGCATAGCATGTATCACGAACTAGAGTTCAGAATGTTTGTCCTTCAGGTGACACCAAACCACAATGACATGCCTGAAACTTTCGATGGCCTGGCCAGGAGCTTTGCAAATGTCTCAGCTGTTCAACCCAATCCCCTGTCACTGTACAGATCAAAACTTAACCCATGGGGGCTGGGAAAGTGGCTCAGTGGGTATAGCACTTGCCTAGCATACACAGAGTCCTGGGTTCTATCCCCAGCATTGCATAAACTAGGTGTGGAAACGCACACCTGCAATCTCAGTCCTCTGGAGGTGGAGGCAGGAAGTTCAAAGTCATCTTCTGCTAAGAAGCAAATTTGGAGACCAGCCTGGCCTACATGAGACCCTGTTTAAAAAAAAAAAAAGAAAGAAAAATCCAGAAGTTTCCCCCAGACCTTTTCTCATCAATTGCCATGCCTGCCAGCCTCTTGACTGTCCTTGCTGGGGTGGTATCAGCTCATCCCAGCCCCTTGTGTAGCTGGAACCTCTGTAGAAGGCATCCTCTAGGTCTGGGCTTCTTTATATAAGATTTTTTCCTATTCATTCTTCTAAGAGAGCTGTAAGACTCGGTCCACAATGTCTCATCACCTGCTGAAAGATGAAGAGCCAAAAGGATAAACAGTAAGAGGTGGGGCCCCAGCCTGGATCAGGGGTTTAGTAGACAGAGTGGGAGATGTTTAGCCCAATGGCAGGAAAGAGACTGTGCCCAAAGCAGGATTCTGACAATAAGGAGAGAGAAATGGGGTGTGTGTGTCTCAAAGGTGACCCCAGCAGAGTCCCTGTGTATTTGATATCATCTTTTATTTGACGGCTTTCTTTAAACCAGTTCTTTTCGTTTTACTGAGGATGAGCCCAAAGACTTTGTACATACTAGGCACACACCTCTCTTGTTACTTTTTCATTTTGAGGCAGGGTCTCACTAAGTTGCTGAGGTTGACCTGAAACTTGCTCAAGTCTGGCCTTGAACTTGCAATCCTCCCTTCTCTGCCTCCTGAGTGGCTGGAATGACAGGCCAGTGTCACCATGCCTGGCTTTCTAGCTTTTCTGCAGTTATGGGTGTTTAGAAGCAAAGAGCAGAGCTAACACAGTATTCTCAGGCTCCCCGGAATCTGGGAGGGGTCAGGACACTAGTCTCTGGGTGATTTGTCCATGAACTGTGGTAGGCAGAGGTCCCAGGCACTCGTAATTTTCTAATTAAAAAACTCAATGTGGCGGCTGGCAAGAGATGGCTTAGAGGTTAAGAGCATTGGCTGCTCTTGCGGAGGACCCTGGTTCAATTCCCAGCATCCACATGTCAGCTAAGAAACATCCTTAACTCCCGTTCTAGGGGATTTGATGCCCTCTTCTGGCTTCTTCAGGCATTGCACCCATGTGCAGACAAAACATGTAAGTAAAATAAAAATTTAAATAAATAAAAACATAATAGTCTCTGGAGATGGTTTACTTGGTAAAGTGCTTGCCTTGCAAGCATGAGTTCTATTTCCAGAAATTGTGGAAAAACACTGGGCATGGTGGCATGGACCTGCAATCCCAGCTCTGGGGAGTCAGAGATAGGAAGATCCATAAGGGGTCCTGCATGAGGCCTGATCCATAGACCCCAGGCCAGTGAGAAACTCAATCTCAAAGGAAGTGGGTGGCATTCCTGAGGCTGACACCTGGGGTTGACCTCTGGCCTTCACACACATGTGCACCAGGATGCATGGGACCATACACACATACATGCGCACACACATGCATTTAAAATAAAAAACCTTGATGGTGGTGAGTGGGAGCCACACTTTGGTCTAGCGGAGGAAGTGAGACAGAGACTAGATATGTGTTGCAGGCTTGCTCACAGGCAGGCTGGAGGTCGGGGCTCCAGGTGGGTTCAACCACCAGGGCTCCTGGGAAATGAAGAAAGACTTTAGCTGAGTTCAGAAACAGTTGTTTATCTAACACTTCGCATCCTGGTGGGATATAGACTCCTGGGGTTATGAAGTCATCAGTTCTGGGGCCTGTCCCATACCTGGGCCACTATCTTGTGCCAAGCTGTGTCATCTACACACAGGCTTCCAGCCTGAGAGAGACAAGACATCTCAGCAGTGACCAGCCATTGATCTCTCATCTAGTGCACAGGGGTCAAAGAAAACTCCAAAAAGAGGGGTTGTGACATCTCATTTCTCTCTCTCTCTCTCTCTCTCTCTCTCTCTCTCTCTCTCTCTCTGTCTGTGTGTGTGTTTGTGCACACAGGTGTACGTGTGGAAGCCAGAGGTCAGTCTTGGTGTCATTGCTCAGGAGCCATCTACCTTGTTTTTTGAGGCAGCGTCTTTCACTTCACTGGGGTCTGAGGCTCCATGATTAGGCTAGGTTGTTTGGCCCGTGAGCCCTAGACACCCTCTTGTCTCCACCTCCCCAGGGCTGGGGCTACAAGTGTGCATCACCCTGCCCAGCTTTTTAATGTGAGCACTGAGTTTGGAATTCCGATCCTCATACTTGCACAGTAAGCACTTTACCAACCAAGCTATTTCCTGCTCCACATCTCACTCTGTCATGTATCTGGCTACCTCGTGGGAGTCCAGTAGAGTGGCTAAGGAGGGTGAGGCCTGGTGTGAATGGCATTGATCTGTGGGATGAGCCACAAGGCTGATCAGGGGGACTACAAAATGCCCTGAGTAGGCTTAGAGTGGAGATCCAAACCTAGCCTTCCAGAAGCTTCCTAAGGATCTGGTATAGACTCCTATGCTAGAACTGGGTCCCCCAGTTCTCCCAGATCCTCTGTGGTTTCCTGAGGGCTCCCTGCTGTGGGCTCCAGGGCTTGGACTGTCAGTCTGTGAGCTGAGGCTGAGCAGCAGAGCAGACATGGTGTCGCAGACTTGTGAATTATACATGGCCATCTGGGGTGGGTGGCCAGGAGCCAGCCCGGCCTGCAGCCATATGGAGTCATATGTTCTTAGTAGCAGTGCCCACTGCTGGCACCCAGCCATCCCTCCACCACTGTGCCAGGCAATCCCCATCCTTGTGATCCTTACCAGAGCCCTGGACACCTGTCTTTGTGGGCTGGGCTTCTCAGGAGGACAGTGGCTGGGCTATTTTTCCAAGTTTTCACAATAGCTCCTTTCGTAAACTGGGTGTGGTAACTCATATCTGTAATCCTGGCACTTGGGAAGATGAGGCAGGAGGATTGCCATGAGCTCTAGGCCAACCTAGGTCACATAGTGAGTTCCTGGCTAGATCAGGCCGCAAAGCAAGAACAAACAAAAATTTCAACTAAAGGCCCTTTTGTATCCCTCAGAAGGCCTTTATATCCAGCACTGCATTTAATAGCAAACGATAAAATATGGGTGCCTCATACGGTGGCCTTCAATGAACTCTCTCTCAAGGTGAGTTGGAAACCTGCTTAAGCCCCTTTGCTGACTCAGCCTCAGCTCCCATATGTAGGATGGGTATGGCCAGGGTCTACAGACAGACACGCTATCTGAGGGGAGAAGGCAGCACGGGCCAAACCGTGTGTAGCCTTGGGGTACTGGAGGTTGCTCCAGGCAGGCAGAAACCCACGGTCATTATTTTAATAACTGTGCTTTTATTTTGAAGGTTACTGTCTGCTCTTGGCTAGTTTCCCATTGATATCAGTGATCTAAAAGTCCTTTTCAAAATCAATGTTTAGAAATGAAGAAGGAAGCCCTCTTAAAGAAAAATGAAGAGGTGAATAGAAGCAAAGTGTGGTGATATGTATGGGTGAAAAATCTTATCATGAGAGCCACTGAGGGTTCAGCAGGCAAAGGAGCCTGCTGCCAAGCCTGACGAGCCCCACCCCCACCGGCCACATACACACAATAAAAGAAGTTCAAGTTATCCTTTACTTCGTAGCAAGTTCCAGGCTAGCCTAGGAAACATAAGACTGTATATAGAAAGAAAGAAATGCGCAAATGAAATGCTTTAAAAAAAGAAAATCTCTTCGTGAAACTCATGCCTTTGTACTTTTACATATATATGTATATATATGCATATATATATATTTGAGACAAATTCTCACTCCTTAGCCTTGAGTGGCTTGGAATGCGCTACATAGACCAGGTGGGCCTCAAATATGTAGAAATCCACCTGCTTCTGCTTCCTAGCAAAAGTATGCATGGCAAAAGATTTATTTTACGTGTATATGTATACATGGGTATATGTATGTGTATTATATTCATGTAAAATCCTGTAGAGGCCAGAAGAGGGCATCAGATTTCCTGGAGTTGGAGTTACAGGTAATTTTGTGGATGTTGGGAACTGAACTCCAGTCCCCTTCAAAAGCAGCAAGTGCTCTTAACAGATGAATCATCTTTCCAGCACTCCCTAAATTTTTTTCAGTAAAGAAAATAAATATGATGCTGTCCTGATGAAGATCACACATGCTCACTGAAAGAGTAGAGAATGGCTGGGCATGACAGATGCCTGGGACCCCAGCTCTGGGGAGGCTGAGACAGGAGACCATGTTTGAGACTGTGGAAAGGAAAAAGGAAAGAAAGAAAGGAGGGAGGGAGGGAGAGGAGAAAAGAGGAGGAGGGGATGGGAGAGAAAAGCAAAAAGAAGCAATATGGAGTGGACATTGGCTGGGCTGGACAGAAATGTGTATCTTGGAGGGAGGGGACTGGAGGGAGGGAAGGTGCTGGAGGGAGGAAAGCTGTTCATGACCGACACTCTGGCATCCAACAGTATTCCAACACACAGCAGTTCAACGCACAGGTTCTTGGGGAGGCACAAAGCTCAAGGGAAATGCCTCAGAAGCCTGTTCCAGGGGCATCACCTAGACTCAAGCCTGCCGTCTGGTCCTCTCCCTGGGTTGGACAGCTTTCCAGCGGCCCCTCTTGCCAGCTGTTAGCACACCAGCAATGCGAACAGAACAGCCAGGGCAGAGTTCTGAGGAGGAGCTCTCACAGTGTTGGCCATTTTCCCTTGGGGACTTGGGGACGGTGTCTTCCCCAGAATGGATAGCCAAAGACCACCAAACCCAGATAGCTTTAAAAAGATTTTAGCTGGGTGTGGTGGGTGGCACATGCCTTTAATCCCAGCACAAGGCAGGCGGAGGCAGGCAGATCTCTATGAGCATGAGGCCAGCCTGGTTTACATAGGGAGTTCCAGGCCAGCCAGGGCTGCAGAGTGAAACCCTATCTCAAGAACTGCCGAACGCCCCCAAGCCCACCACGCTTGGGTCTTCAACAAGAAAGAAACTCAGACAAAAGTCTGAAGTTTTCTGAGGAATTTATTTAAAGGAACGCAGTTACAGGTAGGGGAGTGATTACACAACGGCTTTTTGTTGTGGGGATCACAGATCTTATATAGGACTCAGATTTGGGGTAACCAAGGAATCACCAAGGAATCACCATAGATATTTTACTAACAGAAAGTAACTATGGATGCATT
>NW_008350324.1:6134678-6193946 GCF_000622305.1 Nannospalax galili
CCAAAAGTAAGTTTCTAAGAAACCTGATTTATCATGGAGGCACAGCCTGTTGGCTCTGGCTGCTGAAGCGGAGAGCTCAGAAGCTCTTAAAGAGGCACTCTTACCAATGCTTAAGTCAAGCATGGCTCCCGACAAAGAACAAAACAAAATAAGAAACAAAAACAAAAACAAAAACAAAACCCCACACATTTGGACTGGAGAGACGGCTCATTGTTTAAGAGTACCTCTGGGTTTGGTTACCAGCACTATGTCAGATGGCACAAAAATGCTGGTAACTCCAGCTCCAGGGGATCCATCCCCCTCTTCTGGCCTCCATGGGCACCTGCACTCATGTGCATATAACCACATACAGACACACATACATGCATATAACTAAAAGTAAAATAAATCTTAACATTTTTTGGCTGGGCATGGTGGTGCACCCCTTTAATCTCAGCACTCAGGAGGCAGAGGCAGGTGGCTCTCTGTGAGATCAAGGCAAGCCTGGTTTACACAGCAAGTTCCAGGCTAGCTGGGGCTACGGGGAAACCTTGTCTCAAAAAAAATTAAAAATGCGTAAAATAAACAAAAACAGGGCTGGAAAGATGGCTCAGTAGTTAAGAGTGCTGGCTGCTGTTGCAGAGGACCTAAGTTGGGTTCTCAGCACCCATATGGCTAACAATCATCAGTAACTCCAGTTCCAGGGGATCCGATGCCCTTGTCTGGTCTCTGTAGGCATTGCATGTGTGAATGTACTTACAAACATGCAGGCAAAACACCCACACACATAAAAATGAACAAATCAAAAACAAAATTTTCAAGTGTATGTGTATATGGTATATACACATGTGTAAATATGTGGGTTTGGACATGCACCCCTGCATGTATGTGTGGAGGTCAGAGGAGAATGTTGGGTGTCCTGCTCCATCACATTCTGTCTTACTCCCTTAAGATAGGGGTTCTTGCTGTCCTGGAACTCCCTAGTTTTTGGCTAGGCTGGTGACTGACAAGCCCCAGGGATCGTCCTGCTTCTATCCCCCAACCCCTGCCAGTCCCCCTCCCTGCCCCCTGCCAACACTGGGCTTACAGGTACACAAATGGTCATGCCTAGTTTTACATGGGTGCTGAGGATCCAGAATCAGGTCTTTATGCTTGTGCAGTGAGTTTTCTTCTCCACTGAGCTGTTATTTCAAACCCTAGATAGATTTTAAAGAGCCAGAAGGCTTGATTTTTCGGGGGTTTACAGTTAATGGATTGCATCAAGTCTCAAGAGAGACTTTGGACTCTGGACTTTTTGAATAGTGTCAAGACTATTAAATACCATGGGGACTATTAGAGATGAACCAAATGCATTTTGCATTTTGATAGGGTCATGAGCCTATGGGGGTCAGGGAGTAGAAAATGGTGATTTGACTGAGATTGTCTCCCATAGACTACATATATTTGGACACTTGGTCCCCAGTTTGTGGTGCTTTTGGGGGGAGGGTCAGGGAACCTTCCTAGATGGTGTGACCATGCTAGAGAAACACATGCCACTGGGGGCAGGCTTTGAAAGTATCAAGTATCTAGCTTGCTCACATCCAGTATCACTCTCTCTGCTTCCTGTGCCTGATTGAAGATATGAACACTCAGCTTTCTGTTCTGGCCACCTCTGTCTCAATGTGTCCCACCATAATGGACTCTCTGGAACTGTGAGCCAAATAAACTTTTTCTTCTATTTTTTAAAAAAGCCAGAAGGGAGGTAAGTGGAGCTGGCAGATGTGAACCAAAGACCCTAGTGATAGTTCGTCGCTGTAGGGGATGAAGACCCTGCCCTGAAGTGATAGATTCACTGAGTTCTTTAAGACATGACTTGAGATTTTGTATTTGCTTGGTGCAGCACTAGAACTCAGATTGGAGCTTGAGAAACAGCAGCTCTGATCATAGCCCATGTCTGCCAACCGCAAGTGAGCCCTAAGCCGAAGATGGCTGAATCGCAGAGAAATGATTTCCCTGCATTGGCCACCAGAGGAGTACGGAACACGGTGAGGAGAGCCCGAGGTTGAAGGGAAGGTAAGTTCAGGTCCTGGTCCCTTGCAGATGACGTCTTAGTCTCCATAAAATCCAGATTTTTTTTTGATACACTCTCATCGTATAGTTTAGGCTTTAGTCTGACATAGAACTCCTGATCCTCTTACCTCAGCCTCCTAAGTGATTTGTGTTTCACATCCAACAAGACTTGAAAAAGATTTGTCCTAGTCTGAGTGTCTATTGCTGTGATAAAGCACTGACCAAAACCAGCTTGCAAAGAAAGGGCTTATTCCATCGTATAAGTCAGTCCCTCAGTTTGGAACTCAGGGCAGGGACCTGAAGACAGGAAGCAGAGAGACCACAGGAGAGTGTTGCTTACTGGCTTGCTTCCCTTGGCTGGTTAATACAGCCTAGGCCCACTGCCCAAGATGGCACTGCTTATAAAGGGCTGGGCCCACCTACGTAACAGTTAAGAAAACCCCTCGTAGACACGGCCAAGGTCAATCTGAAGGAGGAACTGTCCCAGGTGTCTTTCTGTGCCAAGTTATCAAAAACATCCTGTACAAGATTTAAATGCCTTTTCTGGATGAGACAAAATCCCTGCTACCCTTGATGCTGAGAGAGAACGTCAAATTGAGAGATTAATGTGCTCAGCTATATTAAGACATTTAGACTAAAAATAAAAAAGCAATTGCTAACTTTTGGAAAAACAAAAAGCTGTAGTCAGAGTACACAAAATGGTACAGATATATGGAATATAAACAGTCATCATATAAACATTGAATATTAATTCAATATTTTTTGAGACAAGGTCCCACTATAGCCCTGGCTTGCCTGGAACTCACTAAGTAGACCAGGCTGGCCTCAAACTCAGGGACACACCTGCCGCTACCTCCCAACTGCTAGGACTAAAGACATACCACCACACCTGGCCTAATTAATATTTTAAAACATTTTTCTCAGGACAGTCTTAGATTTCCAGAAAAAAAAAAAGGTACACAGATGGTTTGAAACTCCATAGCCTTTGCCAGTTTCCAGAACCTTACATTATTCTGGGAAATACATCAGTGAATAGAGGATTACTGCCACATTATTACCAACTGTAGCCCATAGTTGATCAGATTTCCTTAGATTTCCCCAACTTTTTTTCCTGTTGCAATATCCAATTCTAGCTTTATAGTTAAGCCTCACGTCTCCTTAGGCTTCTCTTGGTTGTGAGTTTCTTGAACTTCCTTTGTTTTGGATGAACTTGAAAGTTAGTTGTTGTTTTGTGTTTTTTTTCTTTTAATTTGTGAGGTAGGGTTGTTACCTACATCCCTACATCTATGCTGGGATTTTGTCTGGCTGGAGCTTGCATGTATCTTATGCATTCTGTCACCATTGCTGTGAGTTCATGTGAGTAACTGCCAAGATGTCTGGAATAATCTGTTTTCTTGTGGTCATCCACCACCTCTGGCTTTCAATCTTTCTGCCCCCTCTCCATAATGATCCCTGATCCTTGGGAGGCAGAGGTTTGATACAGGTGTTCCATTCAGGGACAAGCGCTTTGCAGTCTCTTATTCTCTGCACATTGACTGGGTCTCTGTGTCAGGTCTCCCTATATAGCCCAGACTAGTCTCAAACTTGGAATTCTCCCCATGCCCCCCCAAGTATTGGGATTACAGGCTTATGCCACCGTGCTTGGCCCAAATAAAAACTTTATATAACAAGCTGGTGTTTGGTTGCAGTCCAGAGGCTGCCTGGCTCATATGGAGCTCCTTCCACATACTGCCTGAGGCTTGATTCGCTTTCCAGCCACCCCCCCATCCCCAGTCCACAGATATCCAGTAAGCAGCTTGAGTAGAGTCAGGCTGGCCTCTGGGCATGGTGGTAGGCCTTGTGGCAACCCAGCTCTTTGTATCTTGACATCTGTGTGCTATAAATTAAGATACTTGTGCAGGGGCTGGAGAGATGGCTCAGTGATTAAAGCATTGGCTGCTCTTGCAGAGGACCTGGGTTCAGTTTCCACATGTTAGCATCCACAGGTGGCTAACAACCATCTGTAACTCCAGTTTCAGGGTATCGGATGCCCTCTTCTGATCTCCTTAGGCATTGCATGCATGTAGTACACTTATATACATGCAGGCAATACACTCATACACATAAAATTAAAAACAAAACCCAAAATACTTATGTAATTGTGCCAAAGTGGAACTGATTCAGTGACCCACTGGAGACAGACGCAGCTGGCTGGTTCTGGTGCTGAGCTGAGTGTGTCACTGGTGGGGCCCCTTCTCTCTCATGAGGCCTGCAGAAGCTTCAGAAATACTTGATGCTAGTTTCTCCTAAGCCCAGCAAAGACCTCACTGCCAAGACTCCACTGTCATTGGTGCAGCCCTCCTCTACTTACCCTGGGGCCCTATCTGCTTCCCTCCAGGCACCAAGTGTATCACCACATGTGAGCCAGGAAGAAACGAGTAGTGACACGCTGACATCCCCCCCCCCCACCGACTTTTCTCCAAAGAACTGATCCAAGGCAAAGATCATGAACAAGAAATAGTGGGTTTAGGGGGGCTGGGGAGGTGGCTCAGTCAGTACAGTGTCTGCCACACAAGCGTGAGGACCAGAGTTCAGATCCCCAGAACTCATGTAAAAAGTCAGGCCTGGTGCTCGATTTACCCCCAGTGCTGGTGGTAGGGAGCAACGGAGACTCGAAGATGCCTAGAGTTCCTAGGTTCAGTGAGAGACTCACTCAAAAAGTAAGGTGGAGGGCAGTAAAGGAAGACACTCAGCATTGACCTGTGGTCTCCATCTACACATGAGCACACAGAGAACATTTATACATGTATTCTACACACATACATAAATGTACACAGCCACACAGGAAGTAGTGGTTTTGGCTGGACCTGGTTGGTACACACCTGTTATCCCAGTACTCAGGAGACTGAGGAAGGAAGATCAAGACCAAAGCCAGCTTTGGATATGTAGTAAAAGCTTGTCTCAAGAAAGGAGGTTTCTGTTATTTATCACCTGTTTTTAGTCTAGACAAATTTGAGATTTTATAATTTAAAGTCATTGCGATGCTTAGCAACCAGCTTGCAAAACTCCCCAGAATTTAACAGTCAACTTTTGTGAGCCTGGGTGAACTACCTCCCTCATGTCACCAGTTTTGATCCCTAAAATCCCTAGAGAAGCTTCTAGAAAGTTAAAATGAGGAAATGCATTCAATAATGGCAGGGCACAAGGGCACAAGAAACTTTTCTAATTAGGCATGGAAAGCCTTTTATTTTTACACAGGAGGGCCTCCTTATTCAGTGACATCGGTTTCTAAGGTAGCACAATCCTTCGGGCATACCACCCTGAACATGCACAGTCTTGTCTGATGTGGCACAAGACTCTTTCTTGGATGGTCTTCAGCACACCACCAGGCTCCTGTGCAGAGCTGGAGTCCAGGCTTGTTCTTGAGGTTGAAGTTGCCTGGGCTACAGAGGAAGTGCAGAGAGGGGTCCATCTCAGTGTGGCTGCCAAAGCTAGGACTTAAAGGAGAGTCCCTGCCTTGTGAAGCCTCCACACTGTGGGGAGGCTCTAACTGGCTTTTGTAGAGGGCCCTTCGGGCTCCTTGAGTGAGACCTACAGCCTGCAGCTCCCCCTGCTGGTCCACCCTAAACTGGTCCACTGAACAGCAACACAAATGATGCTGTGGCCAGATCTGCATCCCTGAGACCTTGCCAGGACTCAGGGGATATGCAGAGTCTGGAAGCCTTGAGGGGAACATCAGTGGAGACACAAATACAGGTATTGTGACAGAAAGTTGGTGACCTGCAGCGGCCATGGGAAAGAGGAACTGTCCCCAGTGAACTTAATGACAGCAAGTGTGCAAACTGTGGTCTTCTTGCCTTGCTACCTACACCAAAATGCAGGAGGGCGGTGAACTAACTCACTGCCTGCTGAGCTGGCTCATACCTGTAATCCTAGCACTCAAGACATGCTGAGACAGGAGGATTGGTGTGAGTTCAAGGTTAGTCTGAGCTACATAGCAAAACCCTGCCTAAAAAACAAAACAACCAACCAACCAAAAACCTCCCAAGCTTGGTGGCTCATGCCTGTAATCTCACTTGGTTTGGGAGGTGGAGGCAGGAAGAACAGGAGTTCAAGGTCATCTTCACGTACCTAGAAATTTCAAGGTGAGCTGGACTGCAGGAGAGCCTGTATCAAAACGCATGCACATATGCACGAACGCACACCATCACCACCACCCCACCACAACAACAAACCTTACATGTAGAGGAGCCAGGACCTGCTGGGCTTGAAAACAATTTTTTTTTCTCTTTCTCAGCCTCTCTAGATGGCAAAAATTAAAATTCCCAGGTGAGCAAAGACCTCTTGACATTTTGGCCTGACTTCAAGGCTCACTGTACAGCTTTAGGAATCTAGACTGTGCAGTGGGGTGGAAGCAGAGACCCAGAGATCAACCTGGACAGATGGGTTCAAAACTAGACAGCCTTACCTATGGGCATTCAGTTTTCAACTGAAGCACAAAGGCAATTCAGCAGGAAAAGGCTAGCCTTCCAGTATGGCAAGCTCATCCCTATGTAAAAAGAAAACAAGGAAAAGAAAAGATCTCCTACTTATATTTACAAAGAACCTTGAACTGGATCACAGATGGGTTACAAAACCTGAAACAATACAACTTGTAGGACACAAGGAAGATCTGCAGGACTGCAGTCGCCAAGATTTGTCCTGGAGAGCACAGTGCCACAACGCACAAAAGAAAAAACTCCTGGTTAGATTTTGTCAACATACAGAACTTCTACTGTCGAAGACATGGATGTTCAAGAAATCAGAAGGTCCAGAAACCACGTCCCTAGAAGAAAATGTTGGTAAACAGGGAACTTGTGAGTGACTGTTTTCCAGAGCAAGGAGATCAAAAGAAAACTCACTCTAAGGCCAGGCGTGGTGGTGCTTGCCTTTAATCCCAGCACACTGGAGACAGAGACAGACAGATCTCTATGATTTCAAGGTCAGCCTGGTCTACATATTGAGTCCCAGGCCAGCCATGGCTACACACTAGAGCACTAGTGCGTAGGTCAGAGGACAACTCTTGGGAGTCGTTTCTCACCTGCCACCATGTGGGTCCTGGGGATGAAACCTACTGAATACCCAGCCCTGCATGGGCCATCTGTGCAGGACAAGGCAGGTCATGTGGCTCTTGGAGGTAGGTAGGCTGCCCCTAGCCATGGAGTTGGGGGGCGGGTACAGCAACCCAAGCCCAGCTGTTTGTGTCCCACCATGCAGGTATCATTCTCTGTCTCTCTGTCTCTGTCTCTCTTTTCTCCTCATCACTCTCTCCCTCCCACATACTTTCCGCTGTTTCTTCTCTTTCTCCTCCCTTTCTGAGTAAAAACTAAATAGATGCCCTGTTAGGCTGCAGAGGTCAGGAAGGGAGCCTGTGCAAGCTGTCTGCCCTCGGGGACACTGGCTACATGGAGATATTCTGAACATCATTGTTTATACAGGAAAAACAAGCTAACTGTCCAGTCATAGGGGATCAAATAAATAATTCACATGACTTCTGCACAATGGAAATTTACTGCACAAGTAAGAATATGGAAGCCCATGTCACCCTAAAGGGAACAATCTAGAGGATCTATTGTAACACAGAGAAAACAAAGACTAGAACACATATTTTAATTGAGACCTTCCCCCCATACGTAAAGTGATCTTAATTTTTGTTTTGTTTTGCTTGGGCTACAGGGTCCCTCCCTGTAGCTCAAGTTGGTCTCTAACTCCAGGCAATCCTCCTGCCTCAGCCTCTCAAGTACTGAATTACAGTGATGTGTCATCACGCCTGGCTATCTCTTCTCTATGCTGACAAAGTTCCTTTTTTGTCTAAGGGAAACCTTCCATACTGTAAACATGCCCAGAGCTGGGCTCCATGTTGACACAGAATGCCTCTGGCAAGGGATGGACACACACACACACACACACACACACACACACACACACACACACCCTTCTTTTCCTACTTTACACATTTCTGTTGGTTTTTATTTTTTAGTTGATATATATGTGCTGTTTCTTTGATAAGCTAATATTGTCTTTTGAGAAAAATTGATATAAGAAGCTATGTGTGTCCAGTGTAGAGAAATTAATATAAAAAGAAGAAAATTAAAATTGCCTCCCAGGTTGGTCTCTGGAGAGGAGCCCTGCAGATTCTCTAGGAAGCTGTTCTGAGAACCAGTGATTCAATACCAAGGTATCAGCCCAGCCCAGGCTGAGGCAGGAGGATTTTGAATTCAAGGCCAAGCCAGGGCGACATGGGAGACCATGTCTCGAAAACAAAATGAAACAACAACGATAACAACAACATGTCCTGGGAGCTATAGGGCCCCTGAAAGCCCCAAAGGCCTCAGGCTTTGACAGTGGGGCCCCCCTGCTGGATTGTGCCTCTAGGAACAAATCCTGAATCCAGAGACCATCAGAGGGTCTGGAGTGTAGGCCCTGGGTTTCATCTCCAGCACCAAAACCAACAGCAGACAGCAAAGACAATATAAAACTGTCCCATATGGCTTGGACACTGCTTAACACCTGGGCTGTGTAACATCCACACACTGGGGCCACCCTCCAGATGGCCCCTTGACCTGGTGGGTCACTGTTAATGTGGAATGATTGTCTTGTCAGATCACTGAGCGAAGAAATTGTTACACAACTGTACACTCAGTTTTGTAAAAATAAATAAATAAAAAGGAAGGAAGAGAATAGGAAGAAAACCTGGGTCTCATTTGTGTAAGTAAGAGAGAGGAGGGAGGGAAAGAAGGGGGGAAAGAAGGGAGGGAGGGAAGGGAGGGAGCGAGAAGGAAGGAAAGAAGGTACGATGGCTGCACCAACCAGCAGATGCTTTTTCTTGCGTGGACTTGGGTCCATCCTCACACCTCTGACTCCCAGAAGCCCCAGCTCGGTGAGCCTGCTGTGGCATCATTGGAGGATTGGTGGGACAGGCCTTCCCTCTCTTCCCAGCCTAGCCCTTCTCTTGCAGGCTGAGGCTCAGAGCTTGGTACAGCACTGCCCCCTGCTGGCTGACTTCAGAATGCCATGGTTGCCACAGCCCTGAAACCTGGGCAGCTGGAGAGGATGGGGATGGCCAGTGTACCGGGCTATGTGGTGGACAGGACATGGGCCTGCAGGGGGCTGTCTTAAGCTGGAAGAGGAGCGGAAAAGGGAGCATGGCCCAGCTTCCAGCCTGAGGGACCTGAGTCCAGGCAGTAATGGTCTCCAGCCAGGAATGGGCTTTTTCTGGAGAAAGATTTGGTCTTGAGAAATGACAGCTGCTATTTAAGGCAAGCTCCCGGGGGGATCTTTCCAGAAGGTCTATTTTTCTGTAGTCTTTCAGGCTTGGTGTTTAGCATGTCTACTTTTAGCTGACCCTCTCCATAAAATCAGAATTTCAAGCCCAGTTTTTACCCAGACTTCTAAGCAAGACTGGCTTAAAGGGCTCCTGGGCTAGATTTTTCTTGAGCGTGTACTATGCCCCCCAACACAGTTCTAGGTTCCTGGAGCTCACAAGTGAAAACAGGCAGGTCTCATCCCTCTTGGAGTTCTGGAAGGAGACAGGTGTTCCACACAGAAATAAACCCAGATACCTAATTCAGAACAGCAGCTGGTGCTGGGAAGAATGAAAGTGCCATTAAGGAGAAGCAGAGACAGACCAACCTGGACAGTGTCTCACCAGGAGTAGGCTAGTAGGGAGGGAAGACAGAGGGGAAAGCCAGAAGCTTCTAGATGCTCAGCCATGGCCAAGCCCCACCCCAAAGGGGAGTTATTTGTCCTTTACAGCTGCCATTTGCTCTGTGGAAACTGATTCAGCATGGGGTCCTGGTTTGAATTCTGGCTTTGCCATCGTCCTGGGTTTCTGCCTCTTCTGTCTCATGGTTATTACAGGGACTTGTGAGACTATTAAAATACCACTTTGACACAAAGCTCAAGAGAGACAATTATTCAACAAATGGTCGTTATTATTGCTAAAACTTGGAGAAGTCCTGCAACAGGAATCTGTGGCAGGCGACACGCTCTGTGGTGATGGAAACACTTTGCATTTGTTCTAGTTTGCCTTCAATTGCTGCCACAAAACACTTTGACCAATACCAAGTTGGGGAGGAAAGGGTTTATTTGGCTTACATCTGGGTCATAGTTTATCACTGAGGGAGTCCAAGGTAGGAACTCACGGGAGAAACCTGGAGGCAGGAGCTGAAGCACAGGCCATGGAGGAATGCTGTTTACTGGCTTGCTCCCCTGGCCCCTCCTCAGCCTGCTTTCTTATATAACACAGGCCCACCTGCCCAGGGTGGCACCACCCACAGTGAGCTGGGCCCTCCCACATCCCTCAATCAAGAAAATGCCCCACAGATATGGCCACAGGCCAGTCCAATGGAGGCAATTCTCCAGTTGAGGCTCCCTCTATCCAGGTGTGTCAAGTTGACAAGCTACCCAGCACAGTGTCCCTCTGTATACATTTGGCAAACAACATTTTAGTTATGGAGGGAAGAGAAAACATTATTCCTTGTCTACCCTGGACCTACTGGCCTTTGTACTTTGCTCTGGCTCATGACATGAATGGACAGTGTTGGGGTGTGTGTGTGTGTCTGTTCATATGTATGCATGTGTGTGCATGTATGTGCATACATGTACATGTGGAGGCCAGAGGCCATTCCTCAGGCATCATCCACCTTTTAAAAGATTATTATTATTACATTTTATTTATAAGGCTGTGTGTGTGAGAGAGAGCGAGAGAGTGAGAGTGAGAGAGAAAGCGAGAAAGAGAGAGAGAGAGAGAGAGAGAGAGAGAGAGAGAGAGAGACAGAGAGACAGAGAGACAGAGACGGCAAGTGTGGAGGTCAGAGGACAACTTGGTTCTGGGGATTGAACTCAGGTCGTCAGAACTGTCAGCAAGCACCTTTACCTGGTGAGCTATCTTGCCAGTCCCATATTGTTTTGTGAGATAAGGTCTCTAGCTGGGACTTGGAACAAACCAATTCAACTAGGTTGGGTGGTCAGCAAGTACCAGAGGTTGTCCTGTCTTGGCCTCCCCAGGGCTTACAAGGCCACCATGCCTTTTTATGTGGATTCTGGGGATTGAACCCAGGCTCAAGCTTGTGTGCTAAGTACTTCACCAGCCAAGCCATCTCTGTAGCTTAATAGGTAGTGTCTTGAGCTAGTCCCTGAGAAAGTGGTTTCCTTCCAGATACAAAGTAGTCGGGCATCACAACTCACTCTAGGGTCCTAGTTTTCTGTTCAGGATCAAAAGAAGCTGGTGCCCTCCCTTTGTCTAAACGCTCCCCGGCTCACCATAGGGACAGTCTCAGCATTGTGGCCTGCCCGGGGCCAGCTCCCTTCGGAAACTCATGAGTCACCCCATAGGCCTCAGCTGGCCACTCACCTTCATTCCAGCCTCTGTCTCTCTTCTCTGTCCCATCTATTTTTGTCCTCTGTAGAACACCCTTGTCGCTGGCTGGGATATAGAGGTCTCAGCAAGTCACCCCTGGCCCCTCAGCCTCCCATCCCCCATCCAGCACACCCCAGGAACATGGGGCCAGTCAACTCGGCTGTTTCTGTCCAGCTTTTACCTAAGGCAGAATGACTTCGGCTGTCCATCCGCCCCAACCCTGAACCTCACTTCCATGGGATTCGTCTATGGTGATCACCACTGCACTTCAAGAACAAGAACCCTGGAAAATTCTAGAGGAGGCAGACTGACTAAGGTATGACTAAGAACGCAGAGAACACTACCAGAGACTGTCATTCAGTCATTCAACTTCCATGGAGTACTTACTATGTGTTGTCCACTGGAGGAAGCAATGGAGGCCAAGGTGTGCCTGGTCCCTATCATGGGCAGGTTGTCCACAGGGGACTGCAGTCCTTGAGGGAGTAGGATACATGGTCAGCCAAGGAAGAAGTCAGCCAGGGCTTCTGTGTTCCAAGAGACCAGCAGCCATGTTGTGCACAATTGGTGGCTTTTGTGGAGGTCTCTCAATGCAGAGGGTGACTGGTGGTGGCTGTGCGTCATCTAAGGGGGGGGACAGGGTGGCTCACAGGAGAGCCACAGAACTTCAAGGGGGTATCTTGACTTTTGATAGCAACATAAGGCTGAGTTTTTAGACATGGTGACATGGGGTGGGGATGTGGTCCTTAAGAGTAAGCAGGGGTTTCGGCTGCCACCCAACATGGCATGCAAGCCTGGGGAGCAGGTTTGTGACATCAGGGACACCGGCAGCCACTCATTTCTTCCTCCCGGGGACGGCTGGCCGTGTCTGGGGGATTTTCTGGTGTGGCCCAGTGACAAAGGAAAGCTGCTCATAGCTTGGGGGGTGTACAAAGGCTGCTCCGCATCCCTCCAGAGCCAGGGGGCGCTGTCCCCAGTGTCCACAGAGACAATCCACTGACTTGTGTCCTTGGCCCCGAGGCCTGCAGAGCCAAGTGTTGGCTGATGATGCACTGATAGGTGTTGATAGGTCCTTCACCCTGTGACCCCGGGTCGCATGACTGAGGAGCTGGAGCACTTTATATAGATCAGAGGGCACAGGGACCCACAGGGCTGTCATTCTGCCATGTTCTTCAGGGAAGGGGCTGCAAGGAGATCAGCTTGCAGCTGTCGCTGGCGTCAGGGTCTCCAGCAGCGGACAATGCCCTGGAATGCCAGGCATGTCATGACAGCTGGCCTCGGGCATCTCAAGGGCACTGTTAAAACAGATCTCTTGAGATTCTGCCCGAGGCCACAGGCTGAAAATACCACAGGACAAAGAGCCACAGACAGTGTCTGACTTTCCTTGGGATTGCCTCTCTGGAGTGGGGGACAATGGGGACAGCTGGATCCCAGGCCTGAGGGAGGTGCACAGAGAGGGACCCTGGGCAGCCTGGGTCTAATCCAGCATTGTCTGAGGCAGATGCTAGCTGAGCAGCTGGAAGGGAAGTGTGACCCTCTCTGACCTTCAGTTTCTTCATCTGAAAAATGGGTCTGAGCTGAACGTCTGCCTCATGGTGTAGTTTGGGGTAAAATGAGATGAGACGGAGCCTGGGCACAGTACCTGCATACTGGTAACCACCACTGGCTGTCTTTGGGACCTCAATGTAGGAAGGCTACTGTGCATGGGCTGGGGGTGCCACGGTGGGCAGCTCTTGCTCATCCCTGAAGACCCAGCATAAGCTGTACTGTCCTTCCTAGGACCCACAGCATGACCATCTGAATTCTGCTAGCTCAGGGCATCTGTCCCCAAGAGCTGAGTGTCACCAGCCAGGAATGGGAAACAGGGGCCTGGAAACTAGAGAGCAGCAATCTCTCTCTCTCTCTCTCTCTCTCTCTCTCTCTCCCTCCCTCCCTCCCTCCCTCCCTCCCCTCCATGTCTAGAGGTGTACCAGCATCTGCAGTCACAGCATACAGAAAGCATGTGACGATGACTGTTAATGACTATCGTTTAACAACCTTCTTCTAAGACTAGCACCATCATTTGTCTGTTCATTTGGTGAAGACGCCAAGTTTTAATCTGGTGAAGTCATCTGTCCAGATCCCCACAGTTAAGCAAGTGACCTGGAACCGCAGCTTTCAATGATTGCACCACTCTGGTAGGTCAAGGTCAAGTGTTAAGTGATCTTAAACTGTCAGGTCAAGGAGGGGAGACTTCCTCCCATAGTAGTGAGGAGCCAGTGAGGGTTCTAGAGTCTTCAGAGGGGAATTAGAGTGAAACAAGGAGGAAAAAGTTGGAGTGTGTGAAGTGTGGGGGAGGATGGTGAGAGAGGAGAGGCCCCAGACCAAGTGGGAGCTGCTACTGTAGGCAGGAAGTAGTAAAGGATGGGAGGGAAATGGATTTGCAAGGCATTGTGGGATGGGATAGAAACGGTTTCTCGAAGGGCAGAATCAAGATGGCTGGGGGTTTGGTTCTGAGTACCTGAGGGACTGGTAAAGTTATAGCAGAAAAAGGTTTAGAGGAGGAGGAGAGAGAAGATACACTGTAGGACCTCTGTGTCCAGCCAGTGCTTGGGAGCAGGGAGTGCTGATGTCACCTGAGCACAAGGGTGCCCAGGAACATTCTAGAATGTACCCATCTCCCATGAGGAAGCTGAGACACATAGCTTAGCACCCAGTGGTGCTTGGTGTGGGACTGGCCTATCGTCCCTTTTCCCCTCTGACTGGCTGGAGAGGCCACCCTCCCTGAGAGGTGGCTGTCACTGACACTTCAGGCACCCTGACAGGAGGAGATAGACTATCCTTGGTGACAGAGGTCATCAGCCACAGCTCTGAGCAAGCAGGGCCTTTGTTCTACAGATATGCTGACTCCTCCACCCTCCTTAAAGGGCCCTGTGCCCAGAGCTGCCTGGCCATGGGGAGGCCACTACCAGAGATCAGAGACCTATTGTGGGTGCCTTTCCAGGCCTGGCCTACCTCCATAGCAGACAGACCAACTCTTGGCTCTCCTGCTGGTCACTCATGACTGTCAGGCTCTGCTGAGAATTTTACAAACTAGTCACACAGACAAGAGGCCTTGCTTCTGACTGCAGGACCACAAGGCTTAGACTCAATTCTGGCAGCTGACAAGGGACGGCACCTGCAGAGAAGATGATCAAAATCTGCCCCAGGCCAAGTTTGGTGGTACAAGCCAGTAATTCCAACTCTTGGGAGGCTGAAGCAAGAGAATCACAAGTTCAAGGATAGTGGAACTGTCGCAAGCAAACATGGGAGCAGACAAACCGATAAAGGAAAGTCGTGGACAATCCTTGCTCCCCAAAGTCCCCCATTACTTAAGGTTTATCCCAAATTCTGTCTTGTTTCCACCTTTGCTTTATTTTTAATTTTTGTTTATTTTTGCGAAAGCTGGGAGTGACAGCCTCCATCTTTCCTCAAGGTCCCCACCCTGCCGCCCTCCTATATCATTCAGAAATGAACACTATTTTTTTTTAACAGACCCCAGCAGCTGTGGGCTGCCAGGCAGGGCCCCGAGGTAGGGTCCAAAGGTGGCATTCCTGTCCCCTCTTCCACAACCCTCTTTGAAAAGCAGAGCCTGGCGAAGGTGCAGGTCCAAGTTTAGTCAGAGGCTTTGACCCTGGGCCTCTGTGGTGCCCACAGCATGGTCAATAGCTAGTGGAAAGAGGGTCCTCCTGCCTCCCAGTTTGCCCCATCTGATCAGACCAGTTTCCAGGCCAGGGAGAAGAGTTAGAAAGTCTCCTAACCCTCATGGGAGGCCACTACTCACAAAATAATCACGATGCTGACACTTCCTGAGCACTTATTATACACCCTCTGATTTCATCCTCAAGACAACCCTGGGAGGGGGGATACCATCATCAGGTCTACTTTGCAGATGAAAAAACTGAGGCTCAGAGGGGGCAAGAAGCCTGCCTGATGGCACACAGCTGGCTGACGCCAAGGCCTTGAGGTAGAAGGCTGGGTTCAGGCAAGGAGAATCAAAAGCAAATATGTGCCTGGCTCCAGTCTAGCAGGTGATGGCTACCTTGTCACACTTGGGGTCTGTGAGATGGAGTTCTCTGTCTTCTTCATCTCCCTAGAGACCAGGAAGTTCAGGAGCAGGCTGAGTCTCCACCTGACCATGTCCTTCTGCCTGGACCCACATCAGCTGACCTCGTGATTGGTCAGGACGCGCACTGGTGTATTGTTTGCCTGTCCTGTTTTTGAGCTGGGAGAGTGGGAGCCTTCAGTCCACAGTCATTTTCCACTCTGCTGACTGCCTCTGTGTGGCCCGCTGACTCTGTGGATGGAACATTTCTTGCATCTGTCCATCATTTTGTTCTCAAGAGCCATTTTTTAGCCCAGTATTTGGATTGAAGCTGGAACCAGCTGTTCCTGTAACCCATGTTCTCAAATTTTAGCACACAGGTCAGGACTGGAAGCTCTAAGGGTGTTTTGGGGTTTCATTAGAATTTCCCTAAAGTTTGGCATTTGGGGGGGTTGTTTGGTTTGTGTGTTTGCTTCTTTAATAGACTAAATCAATAATTAGGTTTTAAAAATATTTTATTTATTATTTTTATTTTATGTGTATGAGTATATTGCTTGCGTGTATGTGAGTGCACCCGTGTCGTGCAATGCCGTGGAGGTCAGAAGAGGGCTTTGGATTCCCCTGGAACTGGAGTTAAGGACAGTTCATAGCCACCATGTGGGTGCTGGAATTGAACCCGGGTCCTCTGCAAGAGAGTCAGTGCTCTTAACCGCTGAGCCATCTCTCCAGCGCCGTCAATAATTAGGTTTTTAAAAAAGCAAAAATGTTCAGTAGATTATCTCAGCACTCAGAAGGTGGAGGCAGAAGGTGGTATCAGGAGCTCAACGTCATCCTCAGATACATGGTGAATCCAGGGCCAGACTGAGCTATGTGAGGTCCAGACTTAAAACAAAACAAAACAAAACAAAAACCCAAAACACAAACAACCCCCTAAAATTCCCCCAAACAACCACAGCAACACAAAACCCCAAATAAATATTAATGTCCTGCTACATTTTCAAACGTGAAGATGGTTGTACTGTATACAGTGGAGTGAGTGTACATTCCCACATGTCCCAAAGTTAATCCCCTCTGACTTGGTTATTGGTGTTGCTATAACACACCACAGACCACATCATTTACAAAGATAAAAAGCTTATTTCTTGCAGGGCTAGAGGCTGCTGGGGATGATGGGCATCAAATAGCCAGAGCTTGCAAGCCCACACAATGGCTTCTTCTTTTCTTAAGCATGAAATGCCCTCCCAGCCACCCCTGCTCAGTTGCCTCCCACAGCCTCCACCTCCTAGTGCTGTCAAAGAAAAAAATAAAAATTAATTTAAATTTAGGGACTGAATTTCTAACCCGTGAGTCTCTGGGGGACACACATAGACCCCCGCATTGCATTCCTGATGCCTGATGTCCACCAGGTCTTGTATACAATAGGTCTCTAATTAATACCTAAATCAAAGTTCTTAGAAGTGGGTTCAAATTAGTCTTGGATCTGTAGATATGACCCACATTTTTCTTCTCATCTTTTAAAATTGTTAATGGATACTTTGTGTGTGCATACATGTGTGTGCTCACCTGTGTGCTCGTGCATATGGGAGCTGAAGGTCAGCCTTGAGACAGGATCTCTCTCTCTCTCTCTCTCTCTCTCTCTCTCTCTCTCTCTCTCTCTCTTCTCTCTCTCTCTTCTTTCTAAGATCTGGGGCTCACTGTTTTAAAGCTAGACTGGCTGGCCAGTGAGCCCCTGTCTCCCTCTCCCCATTGCTGGGGTTCCAGGCTCACATTGTCCATTCTTGGCTTTTTAAATGTGTATATGTGTATGAATGTATTGCCTGCATGTATGTAAGTATACCTGTGTCATGCAATGCCCACGGAGGTCAGAAGAGGCTATAACTGGAGTTACAGATGGTTGTTAGCAGCCATGTGGGTGATCTGAATCAAACCCAGGTCCCCTGAAAGAGCAACCAGTGCTCTTAATCACTGAGCCATCTCTCCAGCCCCCATTCCTGGCTTTTATGTGGGTGCTGGGGATTGAACTCGGTTCATCATGTTTGCACAGCTAGCACTTTGCCTACTGATCCATCTCCCCAGCTCCTGAGCGGGTAATTTTCAAAAAAGTCTCTACTCAGCAAAATTGGCCTGTTTTTTGGGGCGGATTGGTTTTGTTTTGTTCTTTGGTTATTTTTCCATGCATTTTAACATACTTAAACTTTATCATTGTGACTACCATCTCATAGCTCTCCACCTGTGCCCCCAGAGTCTTTTTTCTTTTTAAAAAATTATTAATTAAAAAATTTCTCTGTATGAGCGTTTGCCTGCACACACACACACACACACACACACACACACACACACACACACACACACACAAAGTGCAATGCCCTCGGAGGCCATGTGGGTGCTGGGAACTGAACCTGGGTCCTCTGCAAGAGCAGTCAGTGCTCTTAACCACTGAGCCATATCTCCAGCATGAGTCTTGTTTCTTGAGGTATGGAAGGCACTAGAAAGATTCCCTGAAGATGCTGTTGTCCCTGGAGCCCCTGACTGCCCATAGCTAAACAGTCTTTGGAGACAAAATTGACCTCTGTTTCTTTGGGGGGATTGGTTTTGGATCTTGGGGTATGGTGATGGCCTGGGTTCCCCCCAGGGGACTGGTGCAGTCACAGCATTCTCATAGCAATTCATGAAGGACACCAAGCAGCCAGAGAGGCAGATTCAGTGGCTGCACTGATGAGGGTGTGAGCCGAGGAATGCTGGCAACAGCCAGGAGCTGGAAGAGATGGAGGAAGGGATTTGTCCCTAGAACCGCAGCAGGATGCAGCCGTTGGTGTTTTCTATTTCGGACCTCCAGCCCTGCTGGGTAGTGAGCCTGGCTGCTCTTGAGCCCATGGTTTACAGTGGTATTTTTATAACAGCAGTAGGAAAGTGATACTCTTGCTTTGTTCTTGATTGCTCTAGAAGTTCCTCTGTTTCACCCAGGGCTCTGTTCTCTGACTTCTGGTTCTCTGGGCTCAGTGGCACTTCTAGGCTGCAGAAATCTCCTAAGCAGGGAAGAGCTGGGGATCTCATGGAGGGTCTGGAGGGGGAGTCACAGGATGGGTGTCAGCCACCAGCCTAGGTGGTGATGGGGATCAAACCCAGGGCCTCCTGCATGTTAGGTAAGCACTCTACCAGTGGAGCCACATCCCAGCCTCAAGCTCGTTTCTCCAAGGCTCTTTCAAGGCTCTTTCAGGGCAAACTGGTCCCACTCCTGCGCCCAGCTGTACTCTACCAGTGTTCCCTGGGTAGCTCATCTTGCCTCTCAGAGCTTCATTTTCCCGTATCTGTAAGGTGGGTGCACAACTGATAAGGTGGCCTCACCCTCAGGGTGATGGAGACAAATATGAGTGTGAGCTGCATGTTGTTTCTTCAGTTGGTCAACAAGGGTGTGCAGCCCAGAAGTTTCAGTGTGCAGAGCAGGAGCTGGGAGCTGAGGGACAGGGGGACAGCCAAGAGGACCCCACCCTCATGAGCTGACTGTCCAGACCAGAACAAAATAAGTAGCAAGCGAACAGACACTGTGTGCTTAGAAGCAATGAACCCTGGGGGGGTGAAGAAAGGAAGGGACGTGAAGGACAAGAGGTGAATGACATTGGACAAAGACAGGACAAAGTCACCTATCTGGTTGATGGAGAGATGTGCAGATGCAAAGGCCCTGGGGTACAAGATGACTGGATATGGTGCAGAATGCTCCCTCCGGCCTCCCCCTTCCCCCACACCTCTTCCAGGCCAGCCAGGGAGCACACTGCATGTCTCTCTCCTAGGCTGCACCCCAGCCTCTGTCTCTTTAACCTTGAAGGCATTTTTGGGTCTCACGTGTCATGGGGCTATGGCAATCAGTGAGCGGCTTTTACTTCAGAAGAACTGGCATAGGGTGGGGGTGGGGGGTTAGGTGGCCAAAAGTGGTCATGGGGTTATTTTTAACCCCAAGCAAGAGGTATTTATTGTTCTTCAGAGGCAGGCCAGCCAGCGTGTTGAATTTTCCCAAGGCTGCAGCCAGCTCCCACCACCATGGTGAGTGGCCCTGGACCCTAAAGGGAAGATTCTGGGTGGGAAGGAGACCTCCTTACAAGGACCCTAGTGGAAGGGGAGGGAAGCACTTGCAAGGTCCTCAGCCCTGAGGACATAAGGTGCCAGGCACATAGAGGGACCCCAATCAATAACCCCAAAGGATCAAAATAACAACAGCTCCCCAGGACTAAGAGAGTTGGCTTTTTATGGCTTTCTTCCTGACTTCTCCAAGAATCGATAACTCTAACTCCTGGGGCTTGCCACATGGGATTGTAGGCTTTTAAGGATCAAATTGTAATTTGTTTCTTTCATTCAGGAAGCCCAGGAAAAGAATCTGTTTTCACCTTTTGAACTGCAAATGTAAAAGAGTTTCTCTTGTATTGTTTGGGTTCAGCGTCTGCCCCCTTTCCTTAGCAGGCATCCCCCCGCTTGGGGCTCAGAGTGGGACAGTGGCTATAGACACAGACTGAACAAGTTTCAGTGGCTGCATGAGCTGCGGTTAAGTCCTAACCTCTCTGAGCCTCTGTGAAGCAGGGATGAGAACTGGATGATGAACACAGTGTTGGAGGCTTCCTGCTGTTTTGTAATCTCAGAGCTGGCCTGGGCAGCAGAACCCGGTTCCCTATGGTCCTGCCTCTGTGGTCCACAGCTTCTCTGGATGCCAGCATCTGCGGATCCCAGCCTCTGCCATGTCTAATGCACGCTTCTTCCCCAGGCACCAAAGAAAGCCAAGAAGAGGCTAGAAGGCGGTAGCTCCAATGTGTTCTCCATGTTTGAACAGACCCAGATCCAGGAGTTCAAAGAGGTTGGTGTGGTAGGGTCCCCAGGAGAGACACAGGGACACCTGCCCAGAGGAACCACCTGCACCTCCCTCACACGGCCAGTCCCACCCAAACCGTGTGTGAACCCCAAAAGAAATATTTGGTTTTCGTATCTTCTGCCAGTTATCCCCCCAAAAGCACATTCCTTGTTGAAATGTAGGGAATTTTCCAGAAAAGTAAACAGTCGATGCTGTACAGCTATTTGGCCACGGGAAATCTTGGCTCAGGGTAGTTTCCACCAGGGTTTTGGTCACCTGTGTCCTGACCGCTCAGCTGGTGGTGTTACTGCTTGTGTGATACAGAGAACTCGCCTCTGAGGGCTGTGCCTCGGTGGGAATTCCCAAAAGCTGAACTGCTAGTGTCTGGAGCCCAAGGAGTGTGAGGAAAATGGGAAGGAGAGAGATAGAAATGGAGATGATAGAGATGAGAGAGAGAGAGAGAGAGAGAGAACAGAGGAAAGGAGGGATGGAGGGAGGACCACATGGAGCCTCTGGTCCTCAGGTCCTGGGCTTCTCCTCTCTTGCCTGATCTCCTGTTGCCTTGGGCTGCTGGGCCTGAGCGCTAACAGTGGAGATTTTCCTTTCTACCTGCTAGAGAGGGAAGGGCAGGCCTGTCCACAGCCAGGAAGGACAGGCTCAGAGTCAGGTTCCAGTGGAGCCCAGTGCTCACCACTCCCACCTGCTCTTGTGGGGGAGCTTCTAGATGGGACTGGGCAGACTTTGTCCATTAATGTTCAGAAGGCAGGAGTGCAGCCTCCCTTGGGTCACTAGGGAGGGGGGAATTCCTGGGATGGGATGTCATGTCCTAACTTGAAATTGCCACCATCCAGGAAGCAGTAGACTCCCATCTATTTGCCCTCACCCTGCCCCATCCTGGGAAGGAGACCAGCTGCTGTGTGCCTGGGGTTGGGGGGTGGGTGGGGGGTAGGGTTGGGGAGGCTGCTGCTAGTAGCTGAGATGCCTGGTTTGTGACACAGGGGCCTTGGGAACCTACTGGAAAGACACCAGCCACCCTTCCAGGCAGCGCAGGCCTGAAGCTAGAAGCTGGAGGAGACCTCTCTTTAGCTTTAAAACAATCTGAGTTTCCTAGCAGCACAGTTCCTGTAGAAAAGTCTTTTTATGTTGAGTGATGAAATCTGAGGATTTTTTTTTTCTGTCTTTTTGAGATGGGGTCTCCTTGTAGCCCCAGCTGTCCTGGAACTCATTATGTAGACCAGGCTGGCCTTGAACTCACAAAGAAACACCTGCTTCTGCCTCCCAAGTGCTGGGATTAGAGGCGTGTGCCACCATTTCACTCTCATCACCACTGCTTAATCTCAGGGTACTTCTGCCGCCCCAGAAGAAACAACAGACAGAGATCGCGTCCCATCCTCCCCTCACACCCTGTACCCCAGCAGCCAGTGGCCCCTCTCCAGGCCGCCTTGCCCACTCTGTACACACCACAGAAGCTGCTGTGTAAGGTGCAATCTCCCGAGTGCAGCCTCCTTGGCATTCAGATTCTGCCCTCAGGGTTCATCCTGGCTTTGAGAGCCTCAGAAGACCCTTGTTTTCCGGGGTGGTATCATACTTCACTGTGGGCGCCAACCTCACTTGCCTTCTCCTTCCTCTCTTGAAGGATGTTAAGGCATACCTGGCCTGGGGTTCTCATCATCTACAATGCTCTGGAGAAGTTTTTTGTTTTTAAAAAGATTTGATTTTTATTTATTTTTTAATATAAGTGTATGTGTGTCTTTGTGTATACATGTGTGTGCCAGTGGAGGCCAGAGAAAGCATCAGGTTCCCTGGAGCTGGAGTTACAGGTCTGATGTGTGTGCTGGGAATTGAACCCAAGCCCTCTGCAAGATTACAGACTCTTAACTACTAAGCTGGCCCATGGATGGGGTTTTATGGGGACATTTTTTTCATTTCTCTGGGTGTGAACTTAACAGTGAGACTATAGTTTGAGGAACTTGAACCTTTCCCAGTTCTTGAGTCAATCTAATGTCCTTCAAGCTCCCCGAAGTTTCCAGGAGCCCCTTCCCTGCCCTTGGCCTAACCTCTTGCCCTTGCCCTGTCTTGGGCTGAACAGCAACCCTCCCCACAGGCTTTTACAATCATGGACCAGAACAGAGATGGCTTCATTGACAAGAATGACCTGAGGGACACGTTCGCTGCCCTGGGTATGAGGCACTGAGTGCAAATGTCTTCTCCCACCTCCCACACTTGGGGTGGGGGACATCAGAGAAGGCCGAGGGACGGTCATTCTCTAGAGAAATAGCACGGCTGCCATTGGCCTTTAGGACAAACTTGAAAGAAGTGTTCGGTCTCTGAATGTTGGTATGCTTTCCTTTGAAACAACTTCTCTCCCTCTCTCTCTCCTTCTCCCTCCCTCCCTCCCTCCCTCTATTTATAAGATAGGGTCTCATGTAGCCCAGGCTGGCCTTCATCTCAGTATGTACGAATGTTGGTATGCTTTCCTTTGAAACAACTTCTCTCCCTCTCCCTCTCTCTCTCCTTCTCCCTCCCTCCCTCCTTCCCTCCCTCTATTTATAAGATAGGGTCTCATGTAGCCCAGGCTGGCCTTCATCTCAGTATGTAGCCAAGGGTGACCTTGACCTTGAACTCCCGATCCCCCTGCCTCCACCTCCCCAGTGCTGGGATGACAGTGCATAGCCACACTTTATCCTGCAGTGCTGGGGACGGAACCTGTGCCTTGGGCTCGGCAAGCACTCTACCCACTGAGACACATCTTGTCTTGAGACACTATTCTAACCAGTCCACTGAATATCAGTTGTTGGCTGGCTGTGTTAGAGAATATCCCTGGAACATCTCTGACCCCACTACCTCCAATGATGACAACACATGCTGACGGCTGTTCTCTCCCAGCTCTGAGTCCTTGTGTCTCCCTGCTAGGACGTGTGAATGTGAAAAACGAGGAGATCGATGAGATGATCAAGGAGGCTCCGGGTCCCATAAACTTCACTGTGTTTCTGACAATGTTTGGGGAGAAGCTGAAAGGTAAACTTACGTGTGTGCTTGTGAGTGTGTGTGTGTGTGTGTGTGTGTGTGTGTGTGTGTGTGTGTGGTTCACCTCTGGGTATCAATTAAGCACTAGGAGGGACAGGATTGGCAGAAGGTAGGCAGCTCCTAAATGAACAAGGGCCCATTGAAAAACAGCATATCAATTAAGCACTAGGAGGGACAGGATGGGCAGAAGGTAGGCAGCTCCTAAATGAACAAGGGCCCATTGAAAAACAGCATAGAAGCAACTAGGGCCTACTCTTCAGCAGGGGACTCCTCCAGCAGGGGTAGGGGTGTCACTCCAGCAGTGGGGGCACCGCCAGTAGGGACAGGGAATATTACTCAGTAGGGGTGTCACTCCAGCAGGGGCCCCTTCCAGCAGGGGTGCTCTCCCAAGTCCTCTACCCAGCTTTCAGCTGATCTGCGTCTGGGACTGGCACAGTTCAGAGCCTTTGGGAGACAGCTCTACTCTAAGCTCAGGCCATGGTGGGGAGCTGAGGCTCAGAGACAGAAAGCCACTTGCTGGAGGGCCCTGGCCTGCAGGTTGCAGAGCAGGACTTTCATGCTGTATTTAGAAGCTTTTCAGCCCTCCTTCCTTCCTTCCTTCCTTCCTTCCTTCCTTCCTTCCTTCCTTCCTTCCTTCCTTCCTTCCTTCCCTCTCTCCCTCCGTCCCTCCCTCCTTCCTTCCTTCCTTTCTTTTTTTTGAGACAGGGTGTCATGTATTCCAGGCTGGCTTTGAACTCCCTATCTAGCCAAGGAAGACCCTGAACTTCTGACCCTTCTGCTTCTACCTCCTGAGTGCTAAGATTATAAGACTACCAAACCTGTTTTTATTTTATGTTGAGGACTGACTGCAGGACTTGTGCATGCTAGGCAAACACTCTATCAGATGAGCTACATCCTCAGCCCTGTTTGATGTCTTTATCCCCCAAATACCTTATGCTTGGTAAGCATTCTATATGTGAGTGCCTTCAAGTATAGAACATTCACAATATCACTTGTGTCTACCATATGTGTGCAGATGCCCATGAAGGCCAGAAGAAGGCATTGAATCCCCTGGAGCTGGGGTTACAGGTGGTTGTGAGCTGCCCAATGTGGGTGCTTGGAACCCGACTCTGGGCCTCCGCAAGAGTAGCAAACACTCTTAACCACTGAGCCATCTCTCCAGCCCCCTTGGCCTTCTCTTTCAAAACCCAGGTCTCCTTCTGAGGTAGCCTTGCCCTGACCCTCTGGCTCTGGGGGACTTGGGTCTGCTTGCTGGTGCCCCTGGAGCTCCAGCCCCTGCAGATGGCTGAGTGCACCTTCTGTTGCAGGGGCAGACCCAGAGGAGACCATCCTCAATGCATTCAAGGTGTTTGACCCAGAAGGCAAAGGGTCACTGAAGGCTGATTAGTAAGTAGATTCTGGTGGGGGGTGTCCCTGCTGTCTACTTCAAGCATCTATCAGCAACTCTGCTTTCCTCCCCTGTAGCGTCCGGGAGATGCTGACCACACAGGCTGAGAGGTTCTCTAAGGAAGAGGTATGGGGTTCCCGATGTCCCCACCACCCTGGTCCCCATTTAGGGGCTCTGTGTCACCTGTGCTGTAGATCACCAGCCCCACATGGAGAGAACCAGCTCTTATCCCATCAGACATGGACAAGCTCCTAACCTCACCATGCATCAGTTTCCCCATCTGTAAAGGGAGAATGAGAATCCAGCCACACACACTGTGAGGCTTGCACAGGTTAACCAGTACATGATGCCATCATGGGGCTAGGGCAGTGTCCCTGGGTTATCACAAGCCCAAGCCAGCTGGGTCCGGTGTTGCAGGCCTGCCATCCCAGGAGTAGAGAAATGGAGGTGGGAGGATTGTAAGGTTAAGGCCTGCCTGGGCTACAGAGTAAGTTAATTCCGGGCAACTTAGTGAGACCCTACTGAAAAATTAAAATTTAAAAGGCAGGGCCTGTAACTCAGTGGTAGAACACTTGCCTGGCATGCAAGAAGCCTTGGGTTCCATCCCCAGAACTGCAAGAGGTAGAGAAAATAATAATAATAATAAGCATCTAATACTGATTTTTTGGGTGTCCCCTTTGAGACAGGGTCTCCTTATGTAGCTCTGGCTGGCCTGGAACTTGCTACCTAACTAGGTTGACCTTGAAATCCTGATCTTCCTACCTCTGCTTCCCAAGTGCCGAGGCCTGTGTCACCATTCGGGTTCATCCAATACTTTTAAATGGAGAAGCTGCACGTAAAAGAACAATTTAGATTTTTTATTTTCCCTCACAGAATATGACCTCTCTGGCCATGTGGCCACATCCAGCTGGCCCCAAGAGCTGGTCACATCCCAGCATCCAGCCCCGGTTCCCACCAGACCCTCTCACATTCCAGCCTGACCTGCCCAGCACCTCTGCAGGGTTGGGGGAAGGGGCCAGAGGATGCCCTTAGGGAGGCAGGGTTGGGGCTAGCAAGGATTCAGGAAGACAGAGAGGGAAGTGGGGTCAGGAAGGTGGCCTGGGCAGAGTCCCCAGGGAGTTGGGGACTGGATCTTCTGGGTCTGCAACCCTATTCTCTAGGCATGGCTGCAGCTGCTACAGGAAGTGGGGGACAGGGTCCTTTCCAATCTGCCCCACTGTCCTCAGCGTCTCAGCACCATGCCTGTCTGTTTTCCTTACAGATTGATCAGATGTTCACAGCTTTCCCTCCTGATGTCACTGGCAATCTAGACTACAAGAACTTGGTACATATCATCACCCATGGCGAGGAGAAGGACTGAGGGCTGGCCTGGGGTGCCTGGTTCATACCTTACTGTTCACCATACTCCCAGTCCCTCCAGCCTGCAGGTGCACACCATTGCAGGCCACAAGCAAATAAACAGAAGCTCATGTACCTGTTCATGGTGTCCATCTGACAGACATACACACTTACAGCGTGGCCCTTGGCACACTAACCCTGAGTAGCAAGTGACAGTGGAGGTATTTGGGTCTGTTATGACTGAAGGAAAATCTCAGCTGTAAAAATGAATAGGTTCCAAGAGCTGGGACGTCTGTGGGCTTCAGGCACTGCCGCATCCAGAAGCTGCCCATGGATCCAAGGCAATCTTCCCTTTCTTTCTGGGGCTTGGGGTTTGATGATGGCCAACAGGCTGGTGCAGCTGGGTGTGGTAACACACAACTTTGAGCCCAGAACTCAGGGGACAGAGGCAGGAGATGCTCTGTGAGTTGGAGGCCAGCCTGGTCTACATAGTGAGTTCTAGGCCAGCTCCCAACTCACTTCCTGGCCTTCATCAATCCTGGGGGGAACCCAACATTTCTGTCCTTCCAATTCCACACAAGTCAGAGCAGGACCCGAAGGGATCACTCAGTTCCCAAACCACTGCTGACCTGCGTGGTCACACAGTCCTGTCGCTGAGGTCCCAGTTATGTGGCTCAGGGCTGGGGGGTTAAGCCCCACCAAAGATAAACCCAGAACAGGGAAGTAGCCCTCAAGAGAAATCACCGGGGTCAGGTATTCGCCTGTCTGGGAGAAAGATGGAACCCCATAACACCATACTCAGGGTCAGACCCAGGCCTGCAACCAGTGAGGTCCCCATGACCCCCTTGTGGAAACCTGGGAGAGAGGGGGTCCTGAAAGGTCAGAGTGCCACCCCCAAGCCCAGGGTGACTATCACACTCTGCCAGTGAGGGTCCCCAGGGAAGCTCATTCCTTCCAGAGGCAGGGAGGCTGTGACCTGGGTACTTGGGCTCTGCAGAGAGGCAGCCAGGTCTTTGGGAACCAGTTCAGCTCTATGGGGATCCCCACCCACAAGACAGACAGACAGACAGACAGACAGATAATCACATGCATACTCAGAGCCTCCCTGGCCCCTGGTTCCCACTGTGAGTGTCAGCCTCACCCCAAGAAACCCTGGAGTCTTACAATCAATATTTTAGCAGTCATGTGCTAAAATATCATGTGCTAAAATACCATCTCATTTTGCCCCTCACTGTGCTGCTTTGTGCTCCATCTCACAGACGTTATTGGGGGCCTGCTGGCCACCATCTTGAGGTCCTCTGGGGCCAGCATATACTTCGGGTGACCCTTCCTCTATAGCTATTTTTGAGCCTGGCCCTTCTTGTCCCCACCCCATTGTGGAGCTGTTTTCTGACGCTGGCGTGCCCAGCATGTGAGAAGGCTCTGGGGTTCTGGGAGAAAACATTTATTCTTTCTGGGTGTGGTACACAGGCACCCACAGCTCAGCTCACCACCTTCTTCTTGGGACTCAGCTCATCCCCCTTCTCTGACAAGTTGTCTGAGTGTGGGTCTTTGCTGTGGTCTCTTTGAAGGTAGTTTTTCAGCACCAGCTGCCAGAGGCTGCTGTGGTCCAGGGGATGATCCACTGAGCAAGGACACAGCACTGTGAGCTTGGAGTCCCAGCTCAGAACTTCCTTTCCAGGGACAGTTCACTCTGCCCTGTTTGTGACTGCACGAGGCTAGTTTGGGGTCCCTCCACAGGGCTGAATGTGGAATGGAGAACCCTTAGAATTCCAAGCAGAGATACATCCTCAGTGCAGCCCCAGAAAAGAATGTGAGGCACGCTTGGTTTAGGATCGAGGAGACCAGGCTATAATGTGCAGCTGTTTAGGGTGTGCACTGTGCAGACACTTGAGGACAGAGGTAACTTGGGCTGAAATCAAGCCTCCAATTGATCACTAAGCCTTTGCTGCCCAGAGGGCTCCTTCCTCCCAACTGCATGCCCAGAAGCAGGTTATCTCTTCTGAGTACGGAGAGCTACTGGCCTCAGAGAACCCTGTGTTCCCTTGCATGTAGTAAAGGCCATTAGTTGTATGTACCTGAGCCAGTGAGGGTGGGATGGCCTGCCAAACAGCTGTGCCTGACCTCTTGCAGGGACACCAAGCGCTAAAGCAGCACTGTTAAGGTGGGCGGCACCTAATCATCAATATATTGCTTCTGGAGCTAGAGAGCTGGCTCAGTGATTAAGAGCACTGATTGCTCTTGCAGAGGACCTGGGTTCAGTTCCCAACACCCACATGAGAGGCATCCTTAACTCCAGTTCCAGGGGATCCAATGCCCTCTTCTGACCTCTGCGGGCATTGCTGGACATAGGTGCACTTACACACATGCAGGCAATACACTCACACATAAAATAAAAATAATACATAAAAATTTAAAAATATATTACTTTTGCTAAGCTTCAGGTGAATCAAACAGGAACTCTGTGTGTGTGTGTGTGTGTGTGTGTGTGCGCACATGTGTGCACTATGTTTTTAGAAAGATGGGATTATACCACAAAACTTTCAAATTTACTAGATTTTTTTCTTTTGCTCTAAATACTGCTAAAAGCAGTTTCCCACAACAGCTCATATTGCCCTGGGCATTATTTTTAGTGGCTGCATAGTACTCCATTGCTTGTTTGGGTAAACTTTGACTGACCTAACTGTGAATGGGTGGTTTTCCTGTTTTTGGTTTGGGGCAGTGAACATGTTACATCTCACCTTGGACCCCCCTCAGTTTTTTTTTATAAGGATCAATTCCCATCTATGTTTTCAAACAATGAATGAGTTAATTTGACTGTCTCTGAGGAGTGACTCTGGCCTCTGGGAGAGATGAGGGAGTAGCTGGGAGGAAGTGTGCTACTTCCACCCTGAGCTTGGGGGATATGGAGGAGAGGGGACTGAGGAGGAGCTGTGGAAAGCAAAGACGGTCTGGGGGGAAAGGTCATGGGCTCAGAGAGGTCTTGAGAGCCTGGGATGGGGGTGAGGGCCCTGCGCCCTGTGCAGCACACCTTGCCACTTTGGAGCATTTCAGTCTTTTCAGGTTCATTTTAAACATTCACAAAGTTACTTGTGATTTTTTAAAAAACTTCCTGAGTAAGCAATTTGGGGCCTGAGCTGGGACACCCTGGCCTTGTGGGGAGAAGAGTCCTGGTAACCGTGTATGGTGGCCACCCTGGGCTAGTAGTACCAGTGAAGTGATGGGAAAAAGGCTCAGCCTACTGACCCTAGAGGGATCCAGGCTCCTTAGGGACCTGACCCAGGGACCTGCCTGGGTGGCAGAGGGCAAGAACTCACCCTCTTCCAGCTTGTCGCTGAAGGATTCCACCCCAAACACAGGAAACAAGACCTGAGACTGCTCAGGGGGCTTGAGGAGGGCTGAGCCGCCCCAGAAAGGGTTGATGAAAGGCCGGGGGACCTCAATGTTGGGATTCTCCAAGTCCTGCAGGCGCCGGAAGGACTCCAGCAGGAGCAGGTCATTGGTCTTCTTTTCTATGATGGCTGGGGGAAGAGGGGCCAAGGTCACAGACAAGGTCACCGCTGCCAGCCTAGGTAGGCCCTTGTCGGGAGGGAACAGGGGTGTGGTACTTCCAGAGCAGAGCCTTTAATTCATTCATTTGTTCATTCATTCACTCATTTACGGGGTCTCCTTAGAAAGCTTTGGTGTCTTCAGAGGGACAGAGAAGGACATACTGGTCAGGAGAACCGATGCACAAAGATGCTCCCCGCTACCTTGAGCTTGTTCCCTGGACTCAGTGGCTACTGGATTTGGAAATTTCTTTTCTTTTAAAAAATCTCACACTTGGGGCTGGAGAGATGACTCAGTGGTTAAGAACACTGGTTGTTCTTGCAGAAGACCCGGATTCAAATCCCAGCACCCATGTGGCAGCTAACAACTGTCCGTAACTCCAGTCCTAGGGGATCTGATGCCCTCTTTTGACCTCTGCGGCATTGCATGACATGGGTGCACTTACCTACATGCAAGCAATACATGCATACATGTAAAATTAAATAAATAAATTAATTAAAAACAAAAGCCTCACACTTGCCCAAATGTTGACATTCTGGCTGAAAGTTGGGGGCCCAAAATATCTGCAACTGACCCTTGCTATTAGCTTTCAGGCATCTGACAGAGGCCAACAGTGACAAATGGGGGGTGTCAGATCACAGGACCACCACCGGTATAGGGGGTGCAGTCTTGGGGTGGGGGGACAGCTTGAGGGAGGCCTAGCTGGGAGAAGGCAAACAGATCTGAGAACAAAGAGGAGGGGCCATGGAGAGAGTCTTCCAGGAATTTTCCAAGCCAGAGCAGCCCTGAGGTGGGAATGAAGCTCAGTGCAGCAGAAGGGAGGAGAACTATGTGGCCGGAGGTGACCAACAGGGCAGGACAAGAGGAGACAAGCCAGAAGGGACCAGGTTGTGCACAGGCGAGCTCACAGAGCAAGCCTGAGGCCTCTCTCCTTGGAAAGACCACCAGCCAGGCTAGCCTCAGAAAGAGTGGATTTCCAGTCCCAGTTCCTTTTATTCTTTTTTCTTGCTTTATTGCATTGGCAAGAATCACCAACAAGGCACTGGATAACCATGGTGGTTATCCGTGCCCTGTTCCTAATCCTAGAAGAAAAGAGCAGCTCTGACATGACATGACGTGTGTGTGTGTATCTGTGTGTGTGTGTGTGTGTGTCTGTGCATCTGTATGAGCGTGTGTATCTGTGTCTGTGTCTGTTTGTATGTGTGTGTGAACACCTTTTGTTCTAAGAAAGCACCCTTCTGTTTCTAGTTTTTCTCATAAAGAACATTTAATTTTATCAAATCCCTCTTCTGTGTCAACTGAGATCATCATACACTGTCCATTTTCCCCATCCTCCAAGAACCTTTGTGGCTCCTGAGTTGACCCTCAATTGGGAGATGAAGGTACTGACATCCAGAGCAGCTCAGAAACATGCCCAGAGTCCCATAGCTAGTCAGTGCAGAACCAGGATTCAAACCCTAGGCTGGCTTTAGCGCTCACGTGCACCACCACCATGCCCACTCCCTGTGCCTGGTCACAGGAGATGCTAGAAAGGGCGCCTGTGAGCTGGGCAGGGCCAGCTGAGCTTACCAAAGTACTGCTGCAAGTTGATGTCTGTGATCTTCCCGGTCTCACCCAGCTTCCCCAGGATCTCGGTGGCATCACAGTTCATCTTCTTGAACAGCTTTTCTACTGAGTTCTTGAGGTGCTCCAGGGTCTTGCTTATCTCCTTGTATCTGTTCTCGAAAACATCTGCCTCCTTTGTGGTCTTCTTCAGTTTCTCCTGGGGGCAGACACCAGGTTCCACCTGGTCAGCATAAGGGCAACCGGACTTCTGGGCAGGGGCCTGTGGGACACTTCAGGGCAGAGTTCCCCAAAAGGCAGGTTTTCAAACCTTGGATGGTATGAGAGCAAAACAATGGGCTTCCCTTCAGCATTAAGCCAGGTAATGAAGAAAAAGCAAACAACAGATTCTGGGATGTGGGTCAGCTGGCAGAGTGCTTAGCTAGCATGCACCAAGTCCTAGGTTCCATCCCCAGCATGGCATAGACTGGGCATGATGGTGTCCACCTGTAATCACAGCCATCAGGAGGTGGGGGCAGGAGGATCAGAACTGTAAGGTCATCCTCATCTACATAGCAAGTTCAAGGGGCCAGCCTGGGTTCCATGAGACCCTGTCTCCAAAAAAAAAAAAAAAGGAGGAAAGGTGAGACAGAAGGAAGAAAGAGAAAAGACAACCATGCATTTAGGGCCATTGGAGTAACGTCTTTTAATAAGTTTGTTACACTTACACATGCATTCCAGTCTTCCGTAGGTTGAATCATAGTATTTTTGTTTTGTTTTGTTTTTGAGGCAAGTTCTCACTATATAGCTCAGACTGGCCTTGAACTCAGAACCCTCCTGCATCAGCCTCCTGAATGCTGGGATCCCAGATAAGCTCTACGACGCTGCCCTGCATACCTGGGTCTTTATCAACTTCTACGCCATACTGAGACACTATGCTCATAAGAACCCCAGCCACCCTTGTGGAAGGCTACCCTTGACCTTATAGCCATCTGCAGCCTTTAGCCATCTGCTGCTGTCACTGGTCTCCACGCCCAGGATAGTCCCACCAGTGGGGAAGGCTGAGATCAGACAAGAAAGGGAAACTGGGTTCAGTGACCCTGTATCAGTTCATCTAAGGACTTGGCTTGGCTCATTAATTGAGCAACTATTTAGTCCTCAGGTAGAGGGAATTGGGTTTTCAGGCTTACAGAATTGATGGATTCTGGATCCCATTCTATCTTCAAAGACTTGAGTAGTAGGTGGGAGCCCCAGAGGTGTATTTCAAAGTCACATAGTTAGGAAGTGATTGCTCTGGGAGCCCTGTGTACAGGAGATAGTAAGAGGGAGGAATGGGGAAGGATCTGAGGGGCGGGTGAGACAGCCGAGTGGGAATCAACTGAGAGCCTGTCAGTACTGGAATAAATTCTCCTGCTTGGGGTATTTGGGATGGACCCCCATGCTGCTACCCCCGTGAAGACAGGGAACAGAATAGAGAAGAGGTCCCGAGACTTCCAAACCCTGACAGAAGGCACCACCAGTCCCAGTTCCAGGGAAGAGTCTGGACTCTGGATTGCCCCAGGGGGCGATGTGGGGGCAAGTGCGTAGAGAGGGCCCTGACAGGTCCTGCCAGCTTCCCAGGCCACCACCGCCAGGAATCCTAGCTCCTCTTTCTTGGCCTAAGCTTTTCTGCCCTCCAGTGGCCAAGTGGAGAATGGCACCACGTGCCAGATGTAGATGACGGAAATGAGCCACAGGAAGAGGCCAATCCGGTGCAGTCCTGGAGCTTAGAACTGCCCAATTGAACAGGAGTAGCCCTGGCTAGCCTTGAGTTCTTGATCCTCCTGCCTCAGCCTCTGAGCACTGGGATCACCGGCTGGGTTCATGTCTTGTCCAGGCTTTGCTATCCCATTCTGCCTGATACCTTCATGACAGAGCCCTGCTTGCACTGGGGGGTGTATGGCAGTGTGACCAGCTAAAGTCTAATTTCCAAACTTCTCTTGCAGTGGGGTGGCCAGTGATAAGTAAAAACAAGTCATTGGCCTGAAGTCCTGGGAAACACCTGTAAGCTTCCCCAGTCCTCTCCTTTCTTCCTGCCTGAAATGTGTGTGTGTGTGATGGCTGGATCTGTGGCAGATGACATCACAAGCACCCACCCTACTGGCCCTGAACTGCCAGCTTTCAGGCCCATTTAACAACAATAACAAAATGTCAAACTTCTAGCTTGCTCAGGCGATTGTTGTTTGGATCCCTGAATAGAATTAATGCCACATTTACAACTTAATGCACCCATAATATCTCCCAAGCAATTTTACCTCTGCCAGGCTCAGTTTCCTTCTCTAAAATGAGGGTGAAGGGCGACAGGAGAAAGAGAGAGCAGAATGTATAGCCCTGTGTTTTCTAGCTAGTGCCTAGCCCAAGTATTTGCATGCTGGGGCCCGGCTGGGGTTCAGTGGCAGAGAGTTAACCTAGCACTCCGGAGGCTCTGGGTTTGATTCCTAGCACAGGAAGTAACGGAGGAAGGGGAGGTGAAAGAAAGGGAGGGAAGGAGGGAGGGAAGGAGGGGGCAATGAGGGAAGGAGGTGTTATTGTGGTCTATATTATTGGTAGAGGACTGTGCAGCCAGGACAAAGGGAGGAAGAAATTGAGGTAGAAGTGTGTCAGGCTGAAACTGTAGCCCCAGGGCCTGGGTTTGACCCTGACTTGTCTTTATGATATAGAGATACTAAGGACAAGATTCTGCAGTGATCCTGGCCTGGGCCCCAGGCCACCTCAAGTCATGGGGCAGACTCCAGAGTCAGGCTACCTGACAGACAAACAGACAGATAGATGTGGGATGGCCTTAGTTCACCTCCATCTGTTTCAGGATGCTCCGAGTATTGTCATGAGAGAATTGTTGCTGGGAACGCAAGTTGATAATGTCATCCTGAGAGAGAGAGAGCCAGAGAGAGGGAGGGAGAGAGGGAAAGAGAGAGAGAGAGAAAAATGAAGAAAAAACCCAAACAATAACAAAGTCAGGAGCTCCCCTCCCCCACCGCACCCTCCTCCAAGATTGAATGACACATCAAGGAGCCCTGAGCCCCCTACCTGCCCCTTCTATGTCCCAGGAGGGTCTTTCTGGTGTTTCTTAGTTAAATGAGCATTCAAAGCATGAAAGCATTCAAAGGTGGCATCCACCCTCTCTGAGAATCATCTAGAACAAGGCAGTCAGTATCATCCTTAACATCCTACCTGCCCTGATTATGTCATCATGTGGAGACTTGAAATATGGCTCTGGCCACTGGGGAGCAGGGATTTCAACTGGGATTCCATTGTAAGGAATTTAAAGTTAAATCGCCATGTGTAGCTAGTGGCTACTTCACTGGACCAAACAACACAGCCCAGGATTCCTCAAACTCCCACAAGAATTTGAATCACCTGGTCCAAGGTCCTGACTCCTAGGTCTGGGGTGGAGCCAGAGAACCAGCCTTTCTGAGAGTTCCCAGTGCACTGTTTGAACTCTTTGACAGAGCAGTTCCAGCCTGAGATCTGGTCTAATGGAAATCACAGAATATACCAGTGCAGATGGCTGTCCCATCGAGGGCAAAACCTGATGCTTGTTGAGATGTGATGGTCTGTTTATTGGGTAGGGGAGGTTCCACACGCATACATGGCTAAATGCAGACTGCTGGCCCATCTGCAGGGCCATGAGTGTGAGGCAGGGCCTGAACATGTGCAGACACTTGAGCTCTGAGATGTAAATGGTAGAGCTCTATAACAAAACTAAACTAAAAGAGCTTGGTTTGAGCATCGTGGTAGGGGTGGGGTGTTGTTACTGCATCTGAGCAAGAGGCAGGTGCAAACCAGGGGTGAAGGGGCTGGAGAGTGGCACCAGGAGGACTGGAGTCTGTACTGGACAGGTGTTCCAGAGGCTGTTTATTTCTGTTCTAAGGAGAGAGGAGCCCTGGGAACCAGTCAAGCATACAACAGAAGTAGACAGGTTTCTTTCCTGCAGAACTTGACTTTACTATGCTCAGAGCACTGGCCTTGTCCAAGATGATGCTGACCATTCCCCTGTCACTCCGAAGCCATTGGTCAACAAGGGATCAGGACCTGAGTTTGGGCCCCAGAACCAACATAAAAAAATCCAGGTGTGGTGGTATGAGCTAGTAATCCCAGCACTGGGGAGGTGGAGACAGGAGGATCCCTGGGGCTCACTGGCCAGCCTAGCCTAGCCTAATTGGTGAGCTCCAGGTCCCAGTGAGAAATTCTGTCTCAGAGAACAAGGTGGACAGTGCCTGAGGAGCCACACTGGAGGATGACCTCTAACTTTGTCCCCGCCTGCCGTCAGACCTGGGCACTGCCAGCCGCGCACCTGGATCCTCTGGGTCTTCTTGTGCATGGCCTCCATGTCATTGTTGAGCTCCGTGACGTAGGTGAAGCGGGCGAAGTTCTTCTCCTCCTTGGCCAGGAAATCCTCCGTGAGCTGCTCCAGGTTCCCGTTCTCCGCCAGCTTCAGCAGCCGCAAGTGCGCCACTTCGTAGCTCTCGAAGCTCTCGCCCTTGCTCTTCTTCCTCTTGACTGTGGAGAGAGGAAGGGCTTGAAAGGAAGCTGCGCCGCAGGGTTGGGGCACCACTATCACTGCGTGCTGCGGAAGGGGCTGGAGTTTTCCAGATGAGCCCCAAGGTTTGCCCGTTACCCGTGTCAGAAATACCTAAGGAAGGGCTGGGGAGATGGCCCCAAGGGTAAAGCGCCTGCCGCTTTGCGTGAGGACATGAGTTCTGGGCCCAGAGAAGGGGGTGTGGTGGCATGTGCTTAAAATCCCTGTGCTGGGCAGGCAGAGGCAGGAGGACTCCTGGGGCTCACTGGCCGCCAGCCTAGCTGAGCTGGTAAACTGCGGGTTCAGTGAGAGACCCTGCTTCAAAACAAGGTGCTGCTGGAGGTATGGCTTCCTGCTCTTCCAGAGGACCCTAGTTCAGATCCCAGTGCAATCACTGGGTGGGTCACAACTGCCTGTGGCTCCAGCTCCAGGGAATCCAACACCCTCTTTGGCACTCCCACACATGTGGCATATATTCACAGACACACCCACATACACATAAGTAAAAATGAGACACAAATTTAAAAAATTTAAAAAACAAAAACAAAACACAAGGTGGATAGTTCCTGAGGACCATCACCTGAGGTTTACCTGTGGCTTCCAGATGTACCAGCAAACATGTGCAAGCACATCTGAACACATGTGCACCCACATACATGTGAACACATACCCCATACACATGCACACAAATAAGCTAAAACAACATGAAATGAACTTCCCTGGACAGGAACCCATGACACAGGGACAGGCTCTGCTGAGAGGAACCTGAGTGGGGCAATCAGACATGGGAACAGAAGAGCTCAAGCAAACAGAAGAGGAAGCCCACTGATACTACTGTGGCTGGGGGGAGACACACTTTGTGCCTAGATGTGAAGGCCTCTCTGTAGAGGAGACATTTGAGCAGAATGAAGGTCAAGTAATGTCCAAGGACAGCCTTGGACAATGAGTTCTTTGGAAGGCTCAGAGTTTGGCCAGTGCAAGGACAGTAGAAAATCACAGCCTGCCAGGCATCACATGGCCAGAAGGGCCTAGAAAGGTCTAGAAAGTTCTCTCTGGTGCTGAAGTCAAACCAGAGAGAGAAGACTTGGGTTCCAGAGAGCCAGGACAGCTGCAGTTTCCCGGGTTGGAGAGGGTCTCCCTACCATGATGGACTCTCCTTCTGGAACTGTAAGCACAAATAAACTCTTCTTTCTATAAGTTGCCTTAGTCATGGTGTTTTAGCTCAGCAACAGAAAATTAACTAATACATTGTGTTTCTGGGCCTGAGATGTAAACCCCACGTCACAGAGGGTTAATTTTGCCATTGCTCACTGCTGTGTCTTTGGTTTCTGGCAAGAAGCTCATTTCAAGGTAAGTGACTAATAGGGTCTGTTGGAAGACAAGGACCATATCAGACACTTGGATGATTGCATCCACAGGTCACAACAATGTGACCCTGGAGGAAGATCACTTGTAGGGCAGTTTGGAACAGGACTCTGGTGGCAGGAAGGACCCCATGGAAGCTTTTAGAACAGAAATGATGGGGATGATGAGGGACTGAAGCAGTGGTAAGAGGAAGGGGGCATGTGTGGTGAGCACCCAGATGACCATCTGGGTTGGCAATGAGAGGCCTGCCTGGCCTGGGACACAAGTAGGTGATCTTGAGGCTGTTCACAGGAGTAAGAGTGAGAAGAGGGTCCCAGTGCCAGGGAGGTAGAGACAAAAGGGTCTCTGGGGTTGCTGGCCAACCAGCCTCATGCTACTTGGCAAGTTCCAGGCCAGTAAGAGCCTCTGCCTTGAAGAAGAAGGAGAAAGAGGAGAAGGAGGAGGAGAGGGAAGAGGAGGAGGAGGAGGAGGAAGAGGAAGAGAGGGAGGAGGAGAGAGGGAGGAAGAGGAGGAGGAAGAGGAGTAGGAGAGGAAACACGTATGAACATGCACACACAAAAAAGAATGAGAAGAGGGTAGTATTAGGGACCCTGGGTTTGGGGTAGGATGTAGACACATCTGAGGACTCCTGTATTTACCACTTAGTTACCATGGGCCTTGTCTGTGTCAGTGGTAAACTCTTGGCTGCAGGATCCTTATCTGAAACTGAGGTCTTAGCAGGAATGCCTACCTGTTGGGACTATCCTAAGGCCATATGGAAATCATGCATGCCAAGCACCTGGAAGATGGCAAAAGCCTGCTGTGAATGGGTGGACATGTGATTGGTAGATGTAAGGATGGGTGACAGGACTGATGACTGGGTGAGGGGGTGAGTGGATATGGATGAAAGAAGGCCCCAAAGGCAAAATCGCTCTGGGTGTTTTTGTTTTATTTTAGAGAGTAAGATACACAATGGAATTTCTCAGAAACACTTCTGTCAATACAATCCCAAGTGATAAGACAGGAAAAAGCAGGGACACTTCTAGAGTTCCAAGTGATAAGGCAGAGAAAGGCAGCAGACAGCACACATGTAAGGGGATAGCTGTGTGGATCAGTGGTAGAGTGCATGCTTAATATGCACAAAGCCCTGGGTTCAATCCTCAACACTTCAAAAACAAAGAAAGAACATGGGGCTTTCAGAAGAGCTTGGTGTTTTTAGTCTGTTGGGTAAGGAGTTACATGGGCAGAGCTAAATAGGCTTGCTCATAAAGTTGTCTCTTGGCTGGCATCTGGAACCTGAATGGTTAACAGCTCCTTACACTGATATAAAATGTCACCCAATTGATAGGAGTGGCTCATGGTGCTCAGACTGCCTCAGACTGCCCAGACAATGTGGTTTAAACATAGTACCCATGTCCCTCTGGGAGCCAAGAAACTCAGTGTATACCAGATAGAGGGTGCCCACACTATCTGTCTTCAGTAAGAAATAAGGGCATTGAGCCTCTAGTGTGCACCCACAGTAGACAAAGCTTCATGTGTGTGGTCACAATTAGATGCTGGAGGAATTCTGGGACCCCTGTGACTCCATGTAGACGCTGACATGTGGTTTCCTTTGGCCTTTACCTCTTTGTGTCTTTCCCTTTGACCATTTTGCTTTGTAATTCTTCAGCATAGCATATCGCAGCCATGAGTGTGATGAGATGCTGACTCCTGACAGGACCCTGTAGCAAGCCAATCCTAAACAGGGCCCTGTAGACCCCTGACCCTCACGTCTCCCCTAAGTGATGGACAGAGAATCTCACAGTGAAGAGACATTCTTCTGGTTGAAGCCGGCAGGCAAAATAGTTATCTATGAATTGCAGGGAAGCAATACATTTCCAAAAGCCTAAATATGCTCTCATTAGAGATAAACAGTTTTATATGAGTATATACTAAATTCGGTACGGACATACTTATCCTAAAAATGTATTCATTGTTGTCTAAGGTGTAAGTTTAACTAAGCATGCTGCAATTTTATTGTTTAGTAACCCTACTACAAAGGAGGAGGAGGAGGAGGAGGAGAGGAAGAAGAGGAGGAGGAAGAGGAAAAGGAGGAGCAGGAGGAGGAGAAGGAAAAGGAGAAGAGGAAGAGGAAGGGGGAGGAGGAAGTAAAGAAGAGGAAGGGGGAAGAAGAGAGAGAACCTTCGGAATGTACCTTCTCCCTTCTTGATGGGTTCCTCATATTCAGTGCGGTCACTGAGCTTGACAAGCAGGAAGGACTTCAGCTTGGTCTCATGGGCATACAGGCGCTCCAGCTCTCGGATCTCCAGATTGTACTGAGAGATGTCCTTCTGCTGGCGGTCCTTCACGGCAGCCATCCGAGCCATGGCTTCCACTCTGTGGGGACATAGGGCTGAGTGTCCAGAGGCTCCTCCTTTCCTCTTCTCTTCCTCTCTCTGCTAGTCCACAGACCTGGCCAGAGACCACCAGGCTGTTGTTTTTTTTTTTTTTGGCAATTTTTTTTGGTGTTGGGGACTGAACCCAGGGCCCGTCTTACCTGAACAACTGGAGCTGTGAGTCTAGACCTTCCTTGGGAAGTGATTTTCCTGCCACTCTCTCCATTGTTATCATTACTGCCATCACAATCTCCACCAGCATCACCATCACCATCACTATCACCATCATTACCAATATAATCACCACCATTACCATGTCCTTTATCATCATCTCCTTCATCACCACCATCACCATCACGTTCATCATGAGCATCACGATCATTACGCTATCATGATCATCACCATGATCATCACCATCTGTATCACCATTCTTTTACTTTTTCTTCCTTTTTTTGTTTTTCTTTGTTTTTTTGAGACAGGGTCTCCTACAGCCCCACCTGGCTTGGAACTTCTATGTAGACCAGGCTGGCCTCGATCCTACAGAGATCTGTCTGCCTCTGCCTCCTCTGGGATTAAAGGTGTGTACCACTATGGTTGGCTCTCAGTGTCACCAGTCTTATGATCACCATCACCAGCATCACCTTCATCGCCACTTTATCACCATCATCTTTATCACTATCATCACCATCACCATTATTACCATCATCATCATCAACACCATCTGTCCCGCCAAATGTTCCTCTGAGAGACCCGTGTACACTCTCTGGGATCCCAGGGTCCCACGGTCTGATAATCCACCACAATGTTCCTCTTAAGTTACAGTTTGGGGAATAAGAATACTTATTTGGGTTTTCCAACAAGGTTTATGCTGTTTGGGAGAGGGTCACTTACAAAGACATGAAACTCTTGTGGGCTCTTTCTCTCCCATATTTGAGATCCACACCATCCAATGTGCCCAAGGTCTGCCCGCTCTGTTCCAAAATGGCAACCACCCCACCCTTCTTTCAGTGTCCTTGCGCTTTCCAGCGTTCTCAGTGTCTGTCCTTAGACACCCCTCTCATGCAATTGAAGCTGACTGATTGGGTGGGAGGAGTGACTGTCTCAGAGGACATGCCTACTCAACACCATCATCATCATCTTTATCACCATCACCATCTTTATAACCATCACCATCATCACCACCATCATCACTACCTTCATCACCATTATCATCACCTTCATCACCATCACCATCTTTATAACCATCACCATCATCATCATTACCTTCATCACCATCATCATCACCACCTTCATCACCATCACCACCACCATCATATCACCATTAGCATCACTATCTTTATTATTATTACCATCATCACCATTATCATCATCACCACCATGATCATCGTCAGTATCACTGCCACTATCACCACCATCAGTCACCATTCTTATGACCATTACTATCATCACCCCAGCCACCACCATCACCACTTGTCACTTGCATTCATGGATTAGTTCATCTTCTCTACCACCAATAGGGATCTTATAACAATGTAGAAGTTTTGAAGAGAGGAGCTGATCCCTTACATGCCTGACTCTAAGGCCTGTTCTCTCCCCAGCCCAGCTCTATGCTAGGAGAGACCTAGATAAAGACCCCCTGGACAGGAGCAGGGTGCATGCAGAGGACAGAACAGAAGAGCTGGAGACTTGGTTCTACTGTCTGCATTCTCCTACACAGCTTCCTTGTCAGGTCTGGGAAGTGAGGTGATAATAGTTCCTCAGGCTGTGGGGCAGATGATGGAGGCACTAGGGTGCCTGGTGCCTCGCTAGGTGCATAGTCAGTGTCTGGGGTTGGTACCCTTGTAAGTTATAGCCCATAGCACCTGAAAGGAGCAGGAAGGACTTGAGCCGGTGCTGAATCAGGCTCCGGCCCTCTCCACAAACCTCTGCTCATAGGCCTGAGCAGACTGCTTGATGGCCATGTTCATGGTCTTCTTCTGTGCCTGCAGGCGCCTCTGGAGTTGCTGGTAGACATGGTCATAGGTGGCCTTCTCGAAAAGCAGGTCCTCTATGTCCTGCCGGAGTCGGGTGTTGTCAGTCAGCATCTTGTCAAAGTGGATGGTGACCTGCAGGAGGCTGTGCGTCAAACAGGGCTTATGTGGGCGGCAGGCATGTTTCCAGGCCACCCCTCAACCCCCACGTCAGGACCATGGAACCAAAGCGTGCCAGGTGAGAGAGGCTTCACTTGGCTACCAACTGGCCAAGTGGCCTTTGGTGGATCCTTCTGGATTTCAAATTGCACAGCTACTTTGAAAACTGAGTTTCCATTCTGACCATCTACAGAGAAAGGATCAAGCTACTGGCACCACTGGAAAGAGCAGTCAGATCATGGGCAGAACTTCCTTGGGACAGGGCTGGAGGGAGTGAGGACTAGGTGGCGCTGTGGGTAGCCAGGGGTTCACACCATAGCCCTTAGTTTCTGGCAGGATGGTGTGGATGTCCTGTGGTGTAGTCACACTACTGCTGCACACTAGATGCCAGCAGCACCCCACTCAGCCTGACTGTGATAGTCATGTCTCCTTCATCCCATTGGAGACAAACCACCCCCTATTAAGACCCACCAATCTAGATAGAAGAAATGTAAGAATTCAAGAATTCTAGGGATCTTGATAGAACCAATCTTTAAAAGATGTTTTAGATCCAGCCAGAAAAAGTTAATAGATCAAGTCTTGAAAATCTTAACAAAACGTTCATTTTGTAAGGAAGAAAATGTTTAAGTAATAAACCTGAAGGATTTTGGAGTAAAATCTCAGGTGCCTTCCCTTAATTACCTTAAGTGAGGTAAATCATTTCTCTTAAAATATTTCAGGATAGAAACAAAGCAGCAATTAACGCAACATGTTAACATTATTAATCAAAGTGATAGGTGTGTAGGTGTCTGTTATTTTAGTCCCTACTTTCTATATGTCTGAATAAATTTATCTTAATTTAAAAAAAAGTTTTTTTTTAAAGGTGACATTGGTTATACTGTTTATGGGAATGTAGACTGGTTCAGCCACCAGGGGAAAGAAGTGTGCAAGTTTCTAAAGAAATTTAAAATAAACCAGCAGGGTAGATGACTCACACCAGTAATCCTGGCACTGGAGAACTGGAGGCAGGGGGATCAGAAGTTCAAGGCTAGCCTCGGCTACATAATGAGTTCAAGCCAGCCTGGGCTACAGGAAAAGAGAGAGAGAGAGAGAGAGAGAGAGAGAGAGAGAGAGAGAGAGAGAGAGAGAGAGAGAGAATATAGAAAGAAAGACAAATTTAAAACAGAGCCAGGTGTGGTGGTGTTTATCTTCAATACCAGCATTTAGGAAGCAAAGGCAGGTGGATCTCTATGAGTTTGAGGCTAGCCTGTGCTATATAGTGAATTCCAGACCATCCAGGACTGCATAGTGAAACCTTTTCTCAAAGAAACAAAACAAAACATAAAAGAAGGAAAAGAAATTTAGAAATAGAATCTCAACAGGAGTCTCTTGTGTGGAGATAACGTCACCTGTGAAGACACACAGTGTTAGAATCTTCGCAGCACTTTCCACTACAGCCAGGATATGGAAACAGCCCAGGTGTCCACTGACAGAGAAATGGATAAAGAAACTGTGAGGTAGGTGCGTGCGTGCGTGCGTGCGTGTGTGTGTGTGTGTGTAGGAGCAACAGAATACTACTTAGTCTTGAAAAAGGAGATCCTACTATTTGTCATGATGTAGATGAATCTGGAAGACATACTGCTAAGTGAAATAAGGCAGACTTGGAAAGACAAGTAGCTCCTGACCTTGCTTAGATGTGGAGTCTAAGAAAAGCCAAATATATAAACAGAGAAGACAGCAGGGGTGACTGAGAAGAGATGGGACTGATGAGGTATAGGTAGGAGGATACACAGCTGCATGTATGCAGGATATTCAAGTATAGGGAGCTAATGCACCTTGGGAAGTTCCTGTTCCCAGCCATATGCTGTGCAGGATTCTTGCTGAGTCACTTCTAGGCCTTCCTGTCACAAGACTGTGGGTGACCATGTGAAATGATGGCTATGTGAACTTGTGTCACCATCTTAGCTGTGAGTACTCCTTGGTATCATGAAGCACACCTCACATATCCACAAAAACCTCATTACACAAAGTGAAATAGAGGCCAGGAATGATGGTATGCCTGTGATCCCAGCACTCAAAGACAGAGGCAGGAGGATTGCCATGAGTTCCAGACCAGCTGAGACAGTGTAAAACTGTCTCAAAAAAATAAAATAAGGGAGCTGGAGAGATGGCTCAGCAGGCAGCTCTTGCAGAGGACCTAGGTTCGATTCCCAGCACCCACATGGTGGCTAACAATCGTTCATAACTCCAGTTCCAGGGGACTCTAATACCCTCTTCTGACATTGGTGGGCATTGTGTGACATGGTTGCACTTACACACATGCAGGCAATACACTCATACACATAGATTAAAAATAATAAATAAAATATTAAAAACAATTTTCAAGCATTGGGTATGGTGGCTCATGGTTCTAATCCCAGCACTTGGGAGGCAGAGGCAGATATATCTCTGTGAGATTGAGGCCAGCCTGGTCTTCTTAGTGAGTTCTAGGCAAGCTGGGGCTACAGGTAGACCCTGTTTCAAAACAAAACGAAACAAAACAAAACAAAACAAAACAAAACAAAACTTTTAAATGGCCAGGCGTACTGGTGCACACTTTTAATCCTAGCACTTGGGAGATAAAGGTAGGCAGATTTCTGTGAGATTGAGGCCAGTCTGGTTTACATAGCAAGTTCCAGGTCAGCTGGGGCTACAGGGAACTCGTCTCAAATTTTCAATTGGGAACACCCAAAAAAAAAAAAAAAAAAAAAACAAAAAAAAAAACCAACCAAAAAACCAAATCAAAAAACAAAAAACCAAAAACCAAAAAAAACCCAAAAACTATATACAGATAAAATAATTTTAGCAGTTTTCTTTAGCAGGTGATATGTGTGATATGCGCTCCCCCACCTCCATGCTGGAACTGCTTGACATATACTTTTTTGCTTTTACATTCACTTTTAATAAACCTAGACTTTTGCTACTGAAAAAATAATGTGATGCGAAATTCTCCCATGGATGCTGGAAAAAATCACCTGGAAAACAGATCCCCACCAGTAAAAGATCTGAACTCAGCAGGGGTCTTCCAAGGTGTTCTAAGAAACCTTGGGTTTTAGAAGGGCTGAATGGCAAGAGAAGGCAGGCAGCCAGGTCTCAAACTTCAGGAGGCACTTTCTGCTAGGCCTCCACCCTGTATTTCCACAGACCCAAGAGTGAGAACCTCCTGAATTTTGCATCCTGTGCTCTTTGCTTCTCTTCCATAGACTCAGTCAGGGTTTCCATAAAGCAATTTGTTTTGTTCTGTTTTGTTTTGTTTTGTTTTTTGAGGCAGGGCCTCATGTGGCTCAGGTTGGGCCTGAACTCACTATGTACCTGAGGATGACTCTGAACTCCTGATCTTCCTGCCTCTGCTTCCAGAGTACTGGGATTATAGATGTGCACCAAAGCACCTGGCTTGAACACAGCGTTTGAATTCCGTTTTTTTGCAACTTTCACTTACTCTTAGGAAGACAAGTTATCAGTCATCTGTTTTTTAAAAAATATTTTACTTATTATTTTCATTTTATGTGTATGAGTGTATTGCCTACATGTATGTGAGTGCACCCGTGTCGTGCAATGCCATGGAGGTCAGAAGAGGGCTTTGGATTTCCCTAGAGCTGGAGTCAAGGACAGTTCGTAGTCGCCATGTGGGTGTTGGGAATTGAACCCGGGTCAGTCAGTGCCCTTAACCGCTGAGCCATCTCTCCAGCCCTCAGTCATCTTGTTTTTTAGCATGAATTTTACTCCAGGCCTAGGCATGCTGCACAACCTGTGATTATGGACTACGGGGCCTGATCCATGGGGAAGGACTCTCAGGATCTGGTGAGTATGTGGAGGAGGTGTTAGAGTCCTGAGGGATTCTGGGAATCTGAAATCACCTTTAGGGATGACTTCCTAATCTAAAAATACAGATTCTGGGCTTACTAGATGGTTTTGCAAGCTAAAGGCTCTTGCTGCTAAGCCTGATAACCTGAGTTCGATCCCTGGAATCCACATGGTGGAAGGAGGGAACTGACTCTTGCAAGTTGTCCTCTGACTTCCACACATCCTCTTTGGCCCATGAGGTTAGACACATACACATAAATAAATGAATGCAAGGAAAGAGTACAAAGGCACAGCCATACTTGGTCAGGGATAGAAGGAAGAGGGGACCATTTTAAGATGAAAAAATACCCCCAAAACCAACAACACAGAACTCTTAGATATGTAAGTGGGACTATTACTATAGACCCCACAGAAGAAGAAATAAAAACTGTAAGAGACTACACTTGGAACAGCTATTGCCCAGCAGATTAAGACAACTTAGGGCCAGAGACATGGTTCTGTGGGTAAAGGCGTTTCATGCCCGATGACCTAAGTTCAAGATTCAGAACCCATGGTGGAAGGACAGAGCTGACTCTTAAAAGATGTCTTCTGACCTCCATATGCACACTGTGGCACAAACCCATAATAATAATGAGAAATAAAATAAAAGTCAACTTTAAAATAACAGATAGAGTGACAAATTCCTGGAAAGAATCACCAAAATTGACTGAAGAACAGACCATCTGAATAGACCAATCACAGAAAAGCTGAGCTCTGGGGACAGGGCGTTGTGAACCTGTATGTGCAAGAATTAGCCCATCTAGTCACTCAGCAATTGCTCACTGAGCTTGCTGACAGCACACCAGCCACTAACACTGTGACTCAGGTTCTCTGGGATTGTTAACAACAGAGCTGGTACAGGATGCAATACAGGTTCTAACTGGGGAACTCTGGAGGGGGTCCAGGAATCTGTACTCTTCCTTACATTCATTTATTTACATGTGTGTGTCTGTGTCTGGTCTCATGAGCCATGGAGCATGTGTGGAGGTCAGTGGACAATTTGCAGAATTCAGTTCTCTCCTTCTACCATGGGGGCTCCAGGGATTGAACTCAGGCCATCAGGCTTGGCAGCAAGAGCCTTTAGCTTGCTGAACCATCTAGTAAACCCAGAATCTGTATTTTTAAAGTATGTCTCGGGCCTTGAGGCACAGCTGAAAATCCCTGGGTATGGCCATGATGGAGACCTTGCCTTGCCAGCAGGGGTACACATCAGATCCATTAATTCCAACCATACCTAGAGGTTCAAGCTTGGGGGAAGTGGAGAGCTGTGTGCAGGGAGGCAGAGGCTCTGCCCTCCAAGTCCATTTGCCGTCCTTCGGCTGTGTTATCTGAACTCCACATGGTTGACGGCACTGCCACGTGAATTGGCCTTCCTTCCTGCTCTTGTTTGTCCAAAGCTGGCCACCACCCCTTTCTGTCAGTTCATGTAATTCAGAAGAGGCTTTCCTCCCTGACTTGGGAAGGAAAGGAATGGTCCACGCATTTCATTGGTTCAGGGATGGGCATGACCCATGCTGATCCCATGGGAACCTGCTGGGATACGTCATGATAAGGGTTTTCCAGAACAAAAAGGCACTGTGACCTAATCAATGTCTATGAATTCATGAATGGCCCTGTCACAACTCTGGTACAGAACACCTAATCAGCATGTATGTTACCATACAGAGGAGACAAAGGGACTTAAATGTAAAGAGAAATGGTCAAAAAGTATACGGGGCTCACACTTCGGCTGTGAGGTCACTGAGCCAAGTGCTGGCATGAATAAATGCTGCTTCTTGGTTGAAAACTTCTGTGTCTGTCAACAATGCGATTAAACAGGAAAAAGTTGCTCCCTTTCAGTTAGCATTTGTTCACATGGGGGAGGGGAGTTGCCCAAGAATGAAATTTACCCAAAAGAGAGAGGGACAGAGAAGTAGACCAAAGCACATATTTGTAGCACCTGGATCCAGCTCTGCCTGAAGGCCTCTCTTCCACCTGCCTTCTACCTCCTTTTAAGTCACTCTGCCATCAGAGAATTGTGTTTATAGCAAATGTCACGGTGAACTGAAACCGATTAGAACGCATGCCTTTTCCCATGATGAAGTTTGCATGTGTGTGCTTAACACTTTGTAAGAGAGGAACCGACACCTACAGGCGTGAGCAGCCAGCCAGAGGAGGAGGGTCTAGACCTGCCTAGTGAGGGACATTGTGGGAGCTGCTCTGAAAAACAAGCAGGAGTTTCTGAAACAGGAAACTTATGAGGAGCCCCCTGGGGCATGGTGAGGCCTGGGGTCAAGGGTGGGGCACAGCAGAGAAGCCAGTGGATGGGCAGGGTGGGTGTATGCACCCTCGGTCCACCAAGGGAGCGACTGTGTTCTGCAAATGGCTCAGGGGTCACCTTCCTTCCCCGGGAGTGGAGGTGAGCAGACAGAGGCCGCAGGGAATGCCTCAGTACCAGGTTCAGCCGGGTTTCCAGTACATGGATCTGCTTCTGCAGTTTTCGGGGGTTGTTGGCCTCCTGTGTTTTTAAGAAGACCTGCCTCTGGTTTTTGATTTTCTTTTCCATCTGAACAATCTGAAAGAGAGGGAGGGAGCGAGAGAACACACCCAGCTGTGTTAGATATTGGGGCGCACGTTCTACAGTTGAGGCAGGGACGCTGGTTAAAGCAAAAGTGGCATGAGACCATCCTGTCCTTAGAGGAAACTTGGCTTGGCTCCCCACTGCCTGCTCTCCTCAGATCCCATCTGGAGTAACAGAGGCAAGTTAGAATTCGGGCTGTCGCCTGTGTGTGAACTGTCCTCACTCGTGGGCATACACTCTCTGCACAGCCATACTTTCTAGTGGAAATGGCATTGGGCTCTGTCATGGTCAACACTGACCATCAACTTGACTGGGCTACTACGCACATAGGGGATCAGTGCAGGACAGTTCTGGATGTTTCCAAAGGGGTACAGCCAGAGCTGATTAGCTCCTGGGGGGTCTAGCCAGGTCAGTGGATTAATCCAGGGATAGATTCTTTTTCTTTTATTTTTTTGAGACAAGGTCTCTCATTGAACCTGGAGCTTGCAGATTCAGTGGGGGTTATCTGGCCAGTGAACTCCCAAGGATCTAGCTCTCCGTGGCCACCGGATGCTGGTGACTCTGTGGGTTGCTATCAGCTGCCTGGGCGAGTTTTGTTTCAAGCTGCCGGATGCTCCCTCTGTTTACACGATCCGCTGGCCACCAGATCACGAGGGGAGGTGCAGGAACAGCGAAAGCAAGATCTTCCCGCTATCAGCTGCCTGGGCGAGTTTTGTTTCAAGCTGCCGGACGCTCCCTCTGTTTACACGATCCGTTTGGCCACCAGATCACGAGGGGAGGTGCAGGAACAGCGAAAGCAAGATCTTCCCGAGTGGTTGTTTACTAAGGGACAGCCCCCTCCGGGGAGACTGAATCGTAGGCAGTAAGACACAGGATACAGCTCAGTCAGGTACAGCTCCTTTATTCAGTGATTCAGCTCAGCTGGATGCCCCATTTACATGTGGTGGTGGGCTTCTATCAGGCTGTCAGACAGTGCCTGATTATCACACAGGAAAAACCTGGCAGTTTCTGTGCCAGAGGAAATGTATCTGTGACGGGCACTTCAAAGGTGAGTCAGGAAGAGAGTACGAAGGCGCCCCACTGAGAAAGGGAGTCTCTGCATAAGAACGCTGAGCTGGCTTGCGGCTATCCAGACATGGAGAGACTACGACCTAAAACAGCAGGGGTCCCCAACACTTGCACAGCAGGTACTTTATAGATGAGCTGTTGGCGCAGCTCCATGAAAGAATTTATGATACCATGGCATTGTGGGAGGTGGTGGAAGGCAGGAAGAGGTAGGGCCTACTGGAGGAACTAGGTCGCCAGGGAATGTTCCTTGGCTGCATCTCATCCTGGTTTCTTCCTACAATCCCTCCCTCTGCTTCCCAACTGCTCTGCACAGGTTCCCTATGAAGTCTTGGCCTAAGTGCTTATGGCCAAATCACCATGGACTGAACTGATGAAACTGTAAGCCTAAATAAATCCTTCTTCCCCTTAGGTGGTTTCTATCAGATGATAAGAAAGGTAACTAATTCACCCTCCAAAGACTCTGGTCATCTTGTAGGATGGTTCTGTGAACACTTCACAGGAGGATCACACCTCAAACAGCCAGAGCGTGTCCCCTAGTCTTTGGGACTTCTCAGTGCCCATCTGGACCTCGCCTGCGTGCATACCCTTCTTACACTTCTCTGTGCCCATGCAGAGATGGGACTGTGCATTTTTCTTCTCAGTACTAACAAACACTGAAGTGATGGGCATGGATCACTGTACAAATCAAGGGAAGACTGTCCTTCAGTTTGTCTGGAGCTTTACCAAGAGTCAGTCCCCCACACTGGAACTCATGTCACCAGCACTACTTAGATGGTGTCCTTTGAGTTGCACACACCAGAAGCCAGCATCCAACAGCAGCTCTGATGGCAGGACTGCAAATATAGCCCTTGGGCAAATTGGCCCATGACTTATCATTATAAATAAGTTTTATTGGAACACAGTGAAGCCTGATCATTTTTGTGCTGTGTGTGACTACTGTCTTGGTGTTACACAGCTGGAGTTTAGTCTCCATAGAGATCATGTGGCTCTGAAACTTGGCTATTACTATACGGTCTTTTGCTTTGCAGAAAGAGTTTTAGATGTCAGACCAGACTATTCATGTATCAGGATGCATTCCATTTTCAGTGTAGTTTTTCCCTTTATTCATACTTTATATTCTAACTGGGGTACACGTGGTGGTTTGAATGAGAAATGTTCCCCATAGGCTCAAGTATTTGAACATTTGGTCAGTTGGTGGCTGTTTAGGGAGGGTAATGGAAGCTTTAGGAGGCGGGCCTTGCTGGAGGAAGTATGTCACTGGGGGTGGGCTTTGAGAGCCCATAGCCTCTTCTCATTTCGAGTTTGTTTCTCTCTGCCTCCTACATGTGCTTGAAGATGTGAGTGCTCAGCTTTCTGCTCCAGTCACTTCCCACCATGCATCCCCACCATGATAGACTCTTATCCCTCTAGAACTGTAAGCCAAATAAATTCTCCCTTCTATAAGTTGCCTTGGTTATGGTATTTTATCACAGCAACAGAAAAAAGTAACTAATACAGCATATAAATAATAAATAAATTAATAAATGGGTCAGAGAAACAGTTCAGCGACAGAGAGCTTGCCTAACATGCCCAAGACCCTGGGTTCCATTCCTAATACCACTAAAAATGTTTTAAAAGAATAATGATGAGAACTGGAGAGATGGCTTAGCAGTTAAGAGTGTATACTGCCCTTGCAGAGGACCCAGGTTCAGTTCCCAGCACCCCCACCAGGCAGCTCATAACCACCTGTAATTCCAGGTCTAGGGGGATCTGATATTCTTTTCTAGATTCTGTGGGCACTGCGTTTATGTGCAACTCCCCTACACATAATTAAATATTAAATAAAATCTTAAAAGAAGAGCTGGGAGTGGTAGCTCAGGCCTTTAATCTCAGCACCCAGGAGGCAGGGGGCATGAAGATCTCTGTGAGTTTGAGGGCAGCCTGGTCTACATAGTGAGTTCCAGGCCAGCCAGGCTTATATAGTAAGACTCTGTCTCAAAAACTTTTTAAAAAAAGAATAAGGGTAAAAGATGAGATCCTCCATGACTCACACTTGAGGATGGCTGAGTGGTAGCTCAGGCCTTTAATCTCAGCACCCAGGAGGCAGGGGGCATGAAGATCTCTGTGAGTTTGAGGGCAGCCTGGTCTACATAGTGAGTTCCAGGCCAGCCAGGCTTATATAGTAAGACTCTGTCTCAAAAACTTTTTAAAAAAAGAATAAGGGTAAAAGATGAGATCCTCCATGACTCACACTTGAGGATGGTAACAGGATATTTATTTCCTAATGGAAGCAGGCGCTGGAGGCCAGGCATGGTGTCACACACCTGTGTGTTGGTTAGTTGTCAACTTGACACAAATTAGAGTCACCTCAGCTGAGGAATTCCCTCCATCAGACTGGCCTGTGGGCATGTCTGTGGGGCATTTTCTTGATTGCTGGTTGATATGAAGGCCCAGCCCACTACAGGTGGTGCCATCCCTAGGCAGGTGGGTCTGAGCTGTATAAGAAAGGTAGCTGAGCAAAACAGGGGAAGCAAGCCAGCAAGCAGCATTCCTCCATGGTCTTCTTCAGTTCCTGTCTCGAGTTCCTGCCTTGACTTCCCTTGAAGATAGACTGTGATCTGGGAGTTTAAGGTGAAATAAACCCTTTCTTTCCCAAGTTGCTTTTGGTCACAGTGCTTATCACAGAAGCAGAAAGCAAGCTAGAACAGTAATCCTGGCACCCTCAGACTGAGGTAGGAAGATCATGAGTTTGAGATCAGCCTGGGCGAGAGAGAGAGAGAGAGAGAGAGAGAGAGAGAGAGAGAGCTGACAGACTGTATTGAACAAAAGCAGCAGACACACAGAGCCGTGTAGGAGGGGCTACTCCCATACACCGGAAATGCAGCAAACACACATCTGGTGGTCTAGAAGCTGCCTCTGTGTGAGCTGGATAAGGAGAATCAAAATAAGAAAACCAGGGCTGGTGAGAGGGCTCAGCGGATTAAAGCTCCTGTTACTAAGCCTGACAACCGGAGTTTCATCCCCAGGACACCCAGGTAGAAGGAGAACTGACTCCCACAAGTTGTCCTCTGACCTGTACATGGGTACCTCCCTCCACAAATCATGTATACACAGTAACAATAAAATAATAATTTCTCCACTCCAGCCTCTTAGCTCTTTGTGTGTGTGTTCATGTGTGGAAATCAGAGGACAACTTGTGGGAGCTGGTTTTCTTCTTCCACCATGTATGTCCCAGGGATCAAACAAGTTGTCAGGCATGGTGGCAAATGACTTTACCTGCTGAGCCATCTCGCCAGCCCAATTTCTTAGTTTTGATGACCATCCAGGGTAGCCTCAAATGTTCCTAATTGTGGGGTTACAGGTCTGTATTTGTTCCTTTTCTCCTTGCTGTGACCAAGAGAGGAATTGTTTTGGCTCACAGTTTCAATCCAGTCCCTTATGGTGAGCGGGGGAAGAAGGCAGGACCATAGGAATGGATGGCCAGGTCAGGAGGCAGAGTACTGTGGAAGCTGGTGCTCAGTTTGCTTTCTCTTTTTTCTTTTTCAGTCTGGGAATCTAGTCACACATGTTCAGAGTAGGTCTTCCTTCCTCTAGTAGACCTCTCTGGAAATACCCTCACAGACACACCCAGAGGTGTGCGTAGGGGTTTCTTCTTGTTTGGTTTTTGTTTTGTTTTGTTTGGTTGTTGGGACTGAGTCTTACCACATAGCCCTGGCTGGCCTCAAACTCACAGAGATCCACCTGCCTCTGCCTGGGATTAAAGGCCTGGGACACCATACCCAGCTGCCCTAGGTGCTTCTTATTCTAGTCAAGTTGAAGGGTAGGTGAACCATCACATGTCTGCTCCTCATCAACATGACATTCAGTCAGATCCCTTTAAACCACAGCACTCCATCCCAGTCCTCATGGACTCAGGTCCATCACCCAATGCTGAATGCATCTAGTCTCCAATGCTCAAAGTCCCCATCATCCTTTACAGTCCCAGTATTATTTAAAAGTTGACAAAAAATTCTTCACTATAAACCCTGTAAAGTCAAAGAATAAGTCACCAGGCCAGAGAGATGACTGAACAGGTAAACACACTTGCCACCAAGCCTGACAACTAGAGTTTGATTCCTGGCTCCCACATCGTGGAAGGAGAGAACCAATTCCTTTAAGTTGTCCTCTGACCTCCATACATGCTTCATGGCACACATATGTGCACACCCACACCACCCCCCCCAATAAAGGAATAAACATAATTTTAAAAATTAAAAAACAAATCAAGTCACATACTGCCAAGCACACAAGGTTGCAGAGCAAGGACTCTGCCTCTTAAGGGGAGAGATGGGGCATAGCGAGGGAGAGGAGGCCAAAGCAAGACATGGTCAGCACCACCAGAAAGTCTTAGCTCTGCCTTTTGTATGTGAGCAGGGCTGCACTTAGGTGTGTGGAGTACAGTGACTATTTTGTGTGGGGTCACTCCCTCTCCTCATGGGTCGTTGGCCACTGGTCCACAAGGACAAAGGGAGCAGAAGGGATGAGTGGGGTCAGGATGGCCAGTGAGCACTGACGGAAGAAAGCCCTTCCGGGGAGGCATGTTCAACAATGCAAACAGCTCCAGATTCAGTGAAACAGCTCTGTTTATTCAGTGGGAGAACTAGGGAAAATATAGTGTGGAGGCAGTAGCCAATGCCTCAGCTGATAGGTGCTCATAGTGTGCTTTATTACATGTGGCAGTAGGCTCCTATCATCCGACTACCAGGCAATGCCTGATTATTGTTAGAAAAAACCTGGGGATAGTTTTTACTCCAGGTAACTATGCCAAAGGTCATGTTCCAAATAAGGTCAGGCATCTGTGCTTGGTGGCACTTCCAGGTAAGTCAGGAAGAGAGCAGGATGCCCCCTGCTGAAAAGGGGAGTCCTTTCATTTGGCGCTGAGCCCCTTAGAGCTATCCAGACATGGAGGACTACAACCCTAACAGCAGGGTTTCCCAACAATTTTGAGTCAATGAGTCATGCTCAGAAGTGACATATGTATTCACTGGCCAACACAAGACCTTCTAGAACCCTCTTCTCCTGCCATAATACCTGTCAATGTTCTCGAGGGATGCTACTCCATCAGCCTAGTCCCAGAATGAGAAGATATGGGACCCCTCACTAACCCATGCACAGCACAAATGAGGGAGTAACCAGCGCTGTTTGAAGCTGAGGGTGATCTTTGTTACTGAAGCAAAACCTTGCCCATACTGGCTGATACCAAAGATACACAGGTTAGTTTGATCCTCGAGGTGGCAGGGGCAAGGAGAGAAGTTGATGGAACTGAGATCCCATACTGTGTCTGGTTCTGCCTAGGGCAACACAGTTCGCCATCCCTGGCCCCTTGCTCTGGTCCCACTCAGCCTCCCAGGGAAGCCTCACCTTGTCATCCAGCTCCACCAGCAGCATCTTCATGGACGTGTTAAGTGCCTCATAGTCCCCCTTAGTCTGTAGCAGGAAGCGCAGCTCCATGTAGTTCTTCTGGTTCAGATCCAGGTTCTTCGGGGACTTCACGAGGCTCAGAAGCAGGGTGGTCTCCTCTTGCTCAGCTTTCAGATTCTCGATTTCCTTGCTGTGGGGAGGCAGCTCTGGGTTAGCCTTGCAGCCCCTAAACTGCTTTCACAGAACCTTCAGGGCGCCCAGCTCCAAAGGAGCCTGGGAGATGGCTTCACCCAGGCAAGGGAAAAAGGCCTTTCCAAGGGTTCAGATCTGGAACCCCACTGCCCTGGCCTCAGTCATTGCCACGTCCCTGTGTCACCTTCCCTGAGGGATGCATGTTTTCCAGGGAATGGTTGCCCCCATGCTGTCAAAACCCACCCCTGAGGGGCTGGGGAGTGTTTACTGTGTAAGCATAAGGACTTGAATTTCAGCTAAGGTAGAAAGCCAGGCATGGCCACATGTGCTTGTAATCCCAGTTTGGAGAGGTGTGGGAAATAGGTAGATCCCTGGGGCCAGCCAGCCTAGCCTACTCACTGAGCTCCAGATCAATGAGAGACCCTGTCTCTAAAAACAAGGTGGGGGCTAGCAAGAGGGCTCAATGGGTAAAAGCTCCCACCATGCTTGACAACATGAACCTGGAACTTTCATGGGGAAGGGAGAGAACTGACTCCTCCAAGTTGTCCTCTAACCTCCTTACCTCCATACATGTACCTAAACACACACACACACACACACACACACACACACACACACACACACACACAATATCACCAAGCAAGGTGTGGTCATGCATTCTGACAAGGCTGGCAGACCGGTCTGATTTTGTAGCCAGCTTTGAAGATTCCCAGCCACTTCTCCCTGGCCATGAGACAAGCCCACAGGCAGGCAGGACACTCAAGTTTGCAGCAACAGAGCCATGCAGTAATCTTGAACCCCTGCCAGGGCAGGGAGGTAGGTCTCTGGAGCTGTCTGGGTATCTGACACTGATGGTATGGCCTGCAAACCAGTGCCCACGGCATGAGTAGAAGCTTAGAGGAGCCCAGGATCTCAGACCCCAACCAGGACCCTCCCTGCTTCCTAACAAGCTCCTCAAGTGAGCCATGCCCATTCAGTTGTTGGGAGTGTTGCTTCTTTTGTTAAAGAGCATTCTAGAACAAGGGTTAGCAGACTTCTATTAAAAGACCGAGTAAATATTTAGGCTTTGAGAGCTACAAGGTCCCCATGGAACTCCTCAATTCATCTCAGAGTGGGAGAGTCACCATAGGCTATGGGGACAGGACTCACTTGGCTGTGCCAATAAAACTTTATTTATAGAAACAGACACCAGTTGGCCATGGACTGTGGATCACATTGCGCAGTGGAATGATCTACAAGGGCAAGAATAGGAATGCTCATTCCTGAACTATTTGGAACATCCACCTCAGCTCACGAGGCTAGCGAGCCCTTGAGCCAGTCCCAGTGTGACCTGACAGCCAAACTCTTCATTTTATTTAGTCCACTACAATTTCAGTGGCCACATGTAGCTACTGAAGAGAGCAGCTAGGCTTCTCAGGGGCTGCTAGGACTTTTCTCCTTTCTCAGCTCCCTCCCTGAGGGGAACTTTGTTAAGGTGGAAGAAAAAATGAGAGACAGTTGACAGAGGGACATGGTTAGGATAAAAGATGTCTGTTTTGTAGGCAGGGCTGGGCCTGGGTGAAGGGAACAAAGGCCCTGAAATTTAAGGAGGTGCTCACACTCAGAGTGTAAGTTTTAGTTAAGGTGCCTGATGTGGGTTCTGGGAACCAAACTCGTCCTCTTCAAGAGCAGTACCTGCTTTTAGCTGGAGGGTCAGCCCTCCAGCCGGGAAAAGTACTTCCTTAAATACTGTGCTTCTATGAACACCAAGCATCCTTAAGTACTGCACCCAGACACTTTACCCGGTTCCCGCCCTATTAAATCTCCACTCTTCCAGCCAGGAAACTCTAAATCACATGGGTTGGCTTAGAGAGAAACCAGGAAAGAAGCATTTCCTCACGTCCACAAGGCACAGGTTAAGAAACAGGATGTTAGGCATGGACAGATGTGTGGGTTGTGGACTACAGATTCCCAGGAACACCAACAAATATTGCTGACTTGTTTTATTTCATGTTTCTGGAAGACTTTTTATTTCCTTAAAAAAAAAAATTTAGCCAGGTGTTGGGCATGCCTTTAATTCCAGAACTCAGAAGGCAGAGGCAGGTGGATTTCTGTGAGATGGAGAACAGCCTGGGCTACATAGAAAGTTCCAGGACAGCTGGGCCTACAGGGAGACCCTGTCTCAAAACAAAAATGAAAACAAAATCCAACCAACCAACCAACCAAACATTTATTTATGCGTGTGTGTGTGTGGGGGGAGTGGTGTCTGTGTGTCTGTATGTCTGTGGGTTTGTGCATGTCACATCTTGCATGTGGAAGTCAGCAGACAATTTGTGGGAGTCAGTTCTCTCACCATGAGATGGAATTCAGGTCATCTGACTTGGCAGCGAGTGCCTTCACCTTTACTGGTTTGCCATCTTCCCTGAAGAGACACTCATTCCGGGGTCTATATAATGATTGCTTTCCAACAGATGGCAGTAAGTGCTAAAATGGACAGGGATGTCTCCAAGGGACTAGGCCAGCCCTCAGTAAATGGCTCTGTAGAAACATAAAGACCCCTTCCTCTGCCTCCTCTGAACTTGACGCCTATTCTAATGTGGGAATCTCTTTGCTAAGGCCAGTTTTTGCTTTGCAAGCATTACAGATGTGGCTAAGGAATTACACTTCCGTGGAGGACATCCAGGAATACCCGTTCAGAGCTTGTTTATTCAACTCCAGGGAACAACTGTCTTGCACAAAGGTCCCTGCACAGCCCCGTTTTTAGGACAGCCCAATTTCAAAGGCTCTGCAGTTCCCACAAGGCCACTCAAATGGAAAGCACTTGGGCGTGACAGCTCCACAGGCTGAAGTCAGAGCATAGGAACTCCCAACTTCCTGGTATGTCTGCAAAATAGCCACTCCCATTGTGCATCCTCTGGCTCCGCCCCCGTGTCACAGCTGGTTGGACAGGAGTAGCCACCTGAGCCATTCAGAGTCCCCCTCTCCTGGGACTGGGATTGGTTGATGAAGGTCTGGCAGCTCTGGGAGACAGACAGGGCCTGGTTGACACCTGTCCTCCGGGGTCCCCAAGACCCTCTGGACCATCATCATAAAGTGGCCTCCCACTGAAGCCAGGTCTAGAGAGTCAGGATAAGATGCCACCGGTCCCCAGCGAGGGTGAGAAGAATGAGCCGCCCGAGAGCCTGAGAGGTCACCCCTTGCTGTGCCTGACACTCCCCACAGTGCCCCACATGCCCCTCTTACTACTGGTTGGCGATCATCCTCTGGTTGTGGAAGTTGAAGGACTTGCGGCTCTCCACCATCTTGTGGAACTGCTGCCTGAGCTTCCGTAGCTCTGCCTCAGCCAGCTGCTCCTTGACCTTCTTGGAAAGTTCTGGAAGGGGCCCGGAGTCCTTCCTCATGTGCTTTTTGGACTGGGAGAGATGGGGAGAGAGAGGAGGACTGGTTGTCCCGAGAGGCCTCTAGGTGGCTCTCCCAGTAGAGAAGGAAGCCCACCACAGGGCGATTGATGTCAGTCAGCCACTGGCCTGTCACAGGCTAGATGGTCCTGGAGCTGCCTGGTGACAGGTAGCACACCTCACTGCTGAGGTGCCTTGATGTGTTTACAGAAGGCATTCTTTGGGGGATCCCAAGTTCAAATCCTGCCTCTTCCCATTGTATGACTTTAAGTCACTGAATGTCTTCAGGCCTCATGTCTATAAAGTTGGTTCCCAGAGATGGGGTGTAGGGATCAGATGAGCTGACAGCTGAGTGACCAATTATTGTCACCTACCAGTGGCATCATGGAGGAATGGAGTTTCCTTCTGCTCAGACACTGGGTCCTGAAGGTCAAAGGTGGCAGGCTCACCTCTCTCTTCTCTCTCTCTCTCTCTCTCTCTCTCTCTCTCTAATGTCCTGCTTGGAGTGAAAAAGGAAGGAAAGATGGTGGAGAGCCATCTGGTTGAGGATCATGACACCTCCCCCTTCCTATAGACACCTCCTCCACTCACAGCTTGGTAGGGGGGATATGGCAGATGGCTGCTGGATGTGACAAGAGTCCCCCAAAACCACAGGTGCCTGGAACTTGTTCCTTTCCCTGTTTATCACTAGGATCTTTACAGATGGCTCCAGTCTGTCACCCTTCTCCTGTGTCCCCAAAGGCCTCAGGGTGACCTTGTGTTCTGATGGAGCTTTTTTGGTTTCCAGTTTTGAGACAGGGTCCCATATAGACCAGGCTGGCCTCAAACTCAATATGTACCAAGGATGATCTTGAACTCCTGGTCTTCCAATTCAGTTACCAAGTGATGCGATTACAAGTGTGTATCAACACACCTGATCTATGTGGTGCTCGGAATTGAACCTACTCTACCTACTGAACCACATCCCCAGATCCTGGATGGATTTAAAATGCAATGTATCCAGTCTGTTTCAGCTCCTGAATTTCAGAGCAGGAGCCATCGGCCCAGAGGGGCATCTTGTCACATCAGAACTTGAACATTACCCTGCGAGAGGCACTCAGAGGAGGGGACAACATGAAACTGACCAGCCCCACAGGGCTGTGAACCAGTGTGCCCCAGAAACTCCAGGTTTTCCCGAACACCAGCTGTCTGTCTGCTCAGATTTCACCCACCACAAAGGATCCTAGGTCAGCGTCGGCTTGTAGCCCAGGGAGATGGCAGAATTGTTCTAGACCAAACAGC
>NW_008350324.1:6194533-6227883 GCF_000622305.1 Nannospalax galili
TGGAAGCAGGAGGATCAGGAAATCAAGATTATCCTTGACTACATGGAGAATTCGAGGCTAGTCTAGGATACGTGAGACCCTGTCTCAAACAAAGGAATGGATGAATAGATGAAGAATAAATAAGCAAATACTAAGACAGTTTGGGAAGAAGTGGTACTTGTGTTTTGGGGGTTTCTCGCTATGACTTCTGTCCGCAGTTGCGGGCTTCGGGCCTGTGGGAGCCCCCAGGCTTTGCTTGTCCCTGGCAGGAGTCGCTGTGCGTGGCCAGACTTACCACCCTGGGCTCTGGTGGCTCCGGGATAGATCGCGCGAGCGGTCCGCAGGCTGCACAGTCTGCCTCGCCACCCGCGTTCTCTGCTCTGGAACGCGCGTCTTTGTGACCGCAGCAACAGGCGTCCTCCCTGGATTGCCAAGTCTGCAAGGCCTGCGGGGAACGTTCATCCGGTATACTCTGTGTCAAAGTAGTTAACAACCACATACGCTGGTGGCTGCCTCCCGATCAGAGCTTGACTGTGCTGTGTTTCTGACATATGTGAAGAAAAAGTGGTTGCAATAAAATTCACAAATGCTACACAGATTCTGTTCCTGTCCATCTCTCTTTTCAAATCTGAGAGGAACTGAAGACTTTCCTGATCCTCTACAATGGGCAGTCCCACCCAGTTCCAGCTGAAATGAACCATCAAGGAGACCATGCCAAGAGCTAGATATGTGTCTTTGTTTGGGAACTGATACAGAGAAGGAAACTGGCCATTATAACTTAGGATAAGATCAAAGGAGCCAAAGGTAAGCTAGAAGGAAAAGCGAATTGGAAAAAATATGGAGACTGAGGAACTGGCATGAAGCAACATCTCAGTGCCACACAAGTGGAGAAGAGATGTGCAGCCCAATTTTTAATAATTTCAATATTAGAGGGCTGGAGAGATGGCTCAGCGGTTAAGAGCACTGACTGCTCTTGCAGAGGACCTGGGTTCGGTTCCCAGCACCCACATGGTGGCTACAAACTGTCCTTAACTCCAATTCCAGGGGAATCCGAAGCCCTCTTCTGACCTCCATGGCATTGTGTGGCACGGGTGCACTCACGTACATGCAGGCAATACACTCGTACACATAAAAGTAATAAATAAAATAAAAAATAATTTCAATATTAGAAAAATAACTGAGCAGACGGAGAGCTGTCATTGTCTGCCACCTCCTTTCCTTTCTCCAATGCTGAGAAAATGTGAGGGAACCCCCAAGTCTCTGCTCACTCACTCTTTGAGACTATACTCAGGGAGAGATGCACAAACCAGTCTGCTCTTTTCATCACCAAATCTCCATCATCCCATTTGCCTCCAGTCTACTCTCACTCACCTGTGGAAATTTGTAGGGTTCCAGCAGTGGACCAACCTGGGTAAAAGTGTCCCATAACGTTCCAGTAAGTACTGCCACAGAATTGCTCTTGCTCCCACAGGTGTAATTAGGGATTTCATCCTGTCTCATGAGCTAAATGAAGGAACTCTCCAATATTTTCAATTTACTGTGCACGATATTGTAGAACTCATATCCCAGAGTGATATGTTGGTTCCTGTTGATCTCTTCAATGGCAAACACCAAGGCCAGTACATAGTGGTAGTTGTATTTAAACCTGTACAAGACACAGGGAAAAAAATCCAGTTGCGGGGGCAGGAGAGATGGCTCAGCGGTTAAGAACACTGGTTATTCTTGAAGAAGACCTGGGTTCAAATCCTAGCACCCACATGGCAGCTAACAACTGTCCATAACTCCAGTCCCAGGGGATCTGACAGCCTCTTCTAACCTCCGCGGGCATTGCACGACACAGGTGCACTTACCTACATGCAGGCAATACATGCATACACATAAAATAAAAATAATAAATAAAAATTTGAAAAATCCAGTTGTGACTATCTTACATGCCTGTACAGCAAACTGTGTGGCGGTCATTCTTGTGTCCCCACAAATTCACATGCTGAAACTCTGAAAATATGGTGGTGTTATTAGGTTGAATTTTGTAAGTTAATTGAAATTGGATAAAATTATGAGGTTGGGTTTCTCATGAATGAGAAAGGCTAGGTTCGTGTCCTTGTACTTACAAGAGAGAGAGAGAGAGAGAGAGAGAGAGAGAGAGAGAGAGAGAGACACAGAGACACACAGAGAGAAAGTCAGAGAGAGAAAAAGAGGAGAGAGAGAACTTGTCTCATCTTTCTGTGATGAGAAAACACATTGTCAAGGACCAAGTAGCAGGAATTTCCTTAGACTCCACAACTGGTACTTGTAAAATCCAAATAAATCTGTCATGCGATCTTCAATGTCACACCTGAGAGTATACTTGAAGGAAGAACTCAGTATATCACAGAGATTCTTGACCATCTTTGTTTGTTTGCACAACTTAGAATGGCCATGATGTATAAGCCTGGATGCCCATAAGCAGATGAATGGATAAAGAACAAGTCATGTACACAAATAAGAGTGAAGCGATGCCATTTTCAGTGAACTCGATGGAACTGGTAATTAGCAAGGTAAGCAAAGTAAGTCAGTCTGTAAACAGAAACATCCTACATTCTTATCCATATGAGCAATCTAAATTAAAATTTTTAAGGGGGGGCTGCTGGGGAAGAGGGAGGCTTTGTAGCAGGAAGGGGAACAAAAGAGGGTAATCGGGGTGTCAATAAAGAAGAATATTGTATGTTTCCTCTCATATGCGAACCCTACATGCAGATAGCTGTAGACCGCAGAGTTGGCCAGCAGAAAGGGCTGTGGGAGAAAAGTGTGAATGCAAGCAAAGACCAATGCTGCACACGCACGAAGACGCATAGTGAAATCGTTTATTTGTACACTAACTAAAAGTGAATTCGAAACTCACTAAGAATGAAATATTCAATGTTTAATGTTCCCAGTTTTCAGGGTCTTTTTTCCAAAAATTTCATTACACTTAGTATGTGTGGATGGTGGGAGCACATGTGGCATAGAACACATGTGGAGGTCACAGGACAATGTGCAGGTCCTGTTCTTTACCATGTGCTTCTGGGGATCAAACTCAGATCATTAGGCTTCGCAGCAAGCTCCTTTAACCCTAAGCCATGTCACTGGCAGTGAAACGCATTTTAATGTGTCAGTCTAAGCTAACGTGATATCCTAGTTAACCAGATAAAACATAAAAAATCTATTTAATTTATCTTTAGGAAAGCTGGACATCTAAAATCATAGAATTTACAGAAAAAGCAAATAACACCCATTTAGCACTGGAAGAACAGGTCTTGTGTATGCTGTCACAACCACTGTGAGTTCATATGTGCAATTCACCTGTCATGTCTGGAAGACACTGTTTTGTTGTAATTGTTCACTGCCTCTGGTTCTTACAGTCTTTTCTGGCCCCTCTTCCAAGATGATCCCTGAGCCTTCTGAAGAGTGGAGTATGATACAGATGTCTGATTTAAGACTAAGCATTCTTCAGTTACTTATTCTCTGCATCTTGGCCAGTTGTGGGTCTCTGTGTTAATCACCATCCATTTAAAAAGGAAGCTTTTCCAATGAGGCTTGGGAGATGCACTAATCTATAGGTATACTGATAAGTCATTAGGAGTTGGTTTAATACTGTGTCCACTTAGCAGAATTACAGTAGTAGTTTCTCCCCTGGGGTCTATGGCCTATCTAGCCACAGGCTCTTGGCCCTGATAATGGTGCCAGGTATGTATTCCATTTTGTGGGGTGGGCCTTAAGTCTAATCAAAAAGTGTTTGCTTACTCCTCAAATTCATGCCACTATGGCAGCTTTTCCCAGGCTCTTCGTAACTGTCGCTGGCAGTGTTCACAGCTGGGTAAGACTGATGACTATGTTTCTCCTCTGGTAACTTGCATAGCTCCTTCTAGCACTGTGAAGGTTAGCCAGTAGGGATGAAGCTTCCAGGTCAGTACCAGCTTGGTTTCTCCATGTTCTATGTCTCAAGTATGTGGTGTCTTCAGTAACACAGTCTTAACATCTAGTTCTGGAAGGTAACCAAGAGCAATGGCAGTCGCTAATATCTGCAAAAACAGACTCCAAAACTAGACAGAAGAGATAAGGAGGGGCACTTTGTTTTCAGTTCTTTTATCCACACTAATCTTATGCTTTAATATATTATGAGACACATTTGTACATTATATAATTAGGTCCTTCCATTAAATATATTCCTAGGAGAATATGGGTCATGACAAATTCCTCTTTCTTCATTCTCTTTTAAAGCAAACAGAGAATCTGGAAAGCACTTCTATATTGAGAAGATTATACAGATAGACCATTAAAGCCCTGTGTTCTAGGGGTTTTTCCGAAATGGTTATATATGAAATTGTTTATTTGTCAAAACATAAGTAATACACAACACAAAGTGAACCCTAATAGGATTTGTAGATTTCACTTAAGCTTGGCATTTGTCCACCGTACTTTGTCATTTGGTTTCACTTATACCTTTTGATATGACCTGACACAGCACCAACTCTTTGACATTTTGTTTACATATTTGTGAGATGAGGGTATACTGAGGTTCTGATAAGAGAGAGCAAACATCCTGGCTGTTTGTTGTGTAGTAATTTCTTCTGAATTGAAAGATCTGACCTGGAGGGAAGCAAATTAATGAAAGCCCACATCAAAACGTTCACCGACTGTGCCGGATAGCTTTGGTGTCAACTTGACTCACCTGGGTTGAGGGAGCCTCAACTGGGGAATTGCCTTCATCGGACTGGCCTGTGGCCATGTCTGTGGGGCATCTTGATTGTTGAGTGATGTGGATGGTGCCACCCCTGGGCAGGTAGGTCTGTGTTGCGAAAGAAAGCAGGCTGAGAGGGAACCAGGGGAGCAAGCCAGTAAGCAGCATTCCTTCATGGCCTGTGCTCCAGCTCCTGCCTCCAGGTTCCTGTCCTGAGTTTCTACCTTGAGCTCCCTGATGAACTGTGACCTGTGAGATGTAAGCCAAATAAACCCTTTCCTCCCCAAGTTGGTATTGGTCAGCGTGTTTTGTCACAGCAATGGAGAATCAAACTAGGACCTCCACCATGATCAAGTCAACTTCAGCCCAGAGATGCAGGCATGATTCAGCATATGTAAATCTATAAGGTTACATACTTTTAACAAAATAAAAGTGAATAATCATCAGTATACGTCTTTGAGCGTTCAAGGGAATACACTTCCCAGACATTAGGCTTAAGTCTATATAAAAAGCTATTTAGACAATTATTTCTCATTGATGATTTTGTTCCTAACCAGAAAGTGCTGCTCAGATGTAAGACTTCAAACCTTGGTCTGCAATACTGTAGTGCCACCTGTAGCTAAGGGAGACAACCCGCTATTCTAAAATGATGGATAAATTTGTTTTCTCCCCCATCTAGAAGCCTTTGAGAGGGAACTGACACTGATTCCAACCACTCCAACAGCTATCAAAACACCTGAAAGCAAATCCTGAATCTATAACTCTAGAGTCCAGCCTTGGAAGACAAAAGAAAAATGAGGAGGAACCCAATAGAGGGATGCTTTTGGAAGCCTTTGTCAAGAAATTCCAATGGACTCTCATATGAAAATTGCCCTGTTCTGAGTTTTTCCTAGTTCCATGTCTAGAACTTGTGATGCTAATTACTCTTGCCTTTACTTCTCCTTCACATCTCCCATTCATGATTCAAGGATTTTCTTTTTCCCCTAGAGATAAGAGTTATGCAATTTGGGAGTCTGATATAGACTGACTGAAGGGGTACTCCAATTGCCTCACCCTGTGTCCCTGTTCAGCATGGAAGAAGCCAGAACGGTCGGCGTCCCGATTCCCTATTGGCAATGTGGGTAACCCCTTCAGAGGATGGCTTGATAAGAATAGGAGGTAGGAACTGGCTAGGCAGTTAGGGTAAAAAGACCCCAAAGAAAAGTAGCCAGTTTCTTGGCTAAAAGTCAAAATGCCCTTCATACTGTTAGCAACATACTCCGTTCCAAAGGCCAAAAATTTCAAAAGTATTTGGGAACTTGTATCTAATCCTTAAAAGATTTTAGGGTTACCTCTTCAGAGGGGGGGAATGTTAAGAGTACCCAAAAGCCCTATAAAAATAAATAAATGAAAGAAGGGGAAAAAAAAAGAAAAAAAGTGATGGGGATATGAGGTGTTAGAAAGGAGGGAGTGGGCATGGATTTGATCAAAACACCTTATATGCATGTATGAAATTCTCAATTATGAGGTTTTTGTAAAAGTTAAAAAACAAAGAGAGACTTTGCAGAATCAAGAGATGGTTTATCAGTTGAGAGCACTGGTTTCTCTTGCAGAGGATCTATGGTTATTTCCCAGTACCCACATGGTGCCTAACAACTCTCCGTAACTCCAGTTCCAAGGTATCCAGCTCCCTCTTCTGGCCTCCCCAGGCACTGTGCACAGGTGGTACACTTAGCATACAGCCAAGCCAAACACTCATACACACAAAATAAAAATAAATAATAAATCAAAAAAATGTTTAAAAAAGTGAATAAGACTAAGAAATAGGCATATGAGTTAAAGAATATTCTCTAATATGCCATTTATAGTGTTTATGGCATTTTATTACTGTATGCTAGTTGTAGAAACCAATGGGTCTCTCTGTGCATTTTCATACACATAGTACATAATGTACTTGAGTCATACCACACCCCTGACAGGATCTTGTTCCTCCAGTCACGTGCCTATGGTCTGCATAGTCTTCCAGGGTATATCATTCTACGTTCATGTTTATGTAGATACTGCACATGAGAGAAAACGTGGACTCTATTTCCTTAGAGTTCCACTTATTTCAGCTACCACAAGCACATGCCATTAATTTTCTTGAAATGCCTTGATTTTAATCTTTTTTAATGGTGAATTATTACTATATATAATTTCCCCCCATTCATCCATTGGTGAGCTCTTAGGATTATCCTATGGGAATCCAGTGTTCATTGGACTTTACCTGATCGTGACAGAGTACCTGATAAAACACTTGAAGAAGGAAAGGCTGAGGTTGCTCATGGTTTTAGAAGCTTCAGCATGAGGGTGTGGTGGGAAATCTCATATCGGGCCTGACATGTATCAGAGAAGGGCAGATAGAAAAGGCCAGGACAAGATGTGTCCCCAGTGACGCGGCCCCAGTTTCCTTCCTTTAACCAAGCCCCAATTATATCTTTTTCCAACTCCCAACAACTGATTCAAATTTGGAATCTATCAATCAAGTACACTGTTAATGATGGCAGAGTCCTAATGGTCTAACAGTCTCTGGAAATGCTAACATAGACACACGCAGAAGTGTAGTCATTACTCCCCTAGGTGTTTATTCCTTTTTTTAAATTTATTTTTATTTCTTATTTATTTTTGGTGTTTTTGAGACAGGGTCTCCATGCAGCCCCAGCTGGCCTGGAACTCGCTATGTAGACCAGACTGGCCTTGAACTCACAGAGATTCACCTGCCTCTGCCTCCTGAGTGCTGGGATTAAAGGCGTGCACCACGATGCCTGGCTATTTTAAAATATTTTATTATTTTTATTTTATGTATATGAACATATTGCTTGCATGTGTTTAAGTGCAGCCATGTCACACAATGCCCATGCAGGTCAGAGGAAGGCATCAGATCTCCTGGAACTGGAGTTAAGGGTGGTTGTTAGCTGCCATATGGGTGCTGGGTACCGAACCCGGGTCCTTTGGAAAAGCAGAGAGTGCTCTTAACCGCTGAACCATCTCTTCAGCCCCTCCTAGGAGTTTCTTAATAGAACCAGGCTGATGATCAAAATTAACCATCACAACTATTTGGAAAAACAATGCAATGACTGAGGTGATATCGTTTTTAATCCTTTATTCATTCTGATATGCTCCTTGGAGTATTTGAGAGGGGTCATAGGATTATTCTAATTTTTGAGGGACCTCTATAGTGATTGGCATAGTGTCTATAAAGACTTGCCTGTCAACAAGTAATGCATAGGGAGGGTTTCTCTTTCTCCCAGAGCCTTGTCACCATTTGCTTTTGACTGTTCAGTGATAGATATTCCTACTGGGATGAGACAGATGTCGGGAAGTTTTTAATTGCATTTCTCTGATTGCTAAGTTGTTGATTCTTTTCTCACAGTTGACTATATTTGCACTTCTTTCTAAAAGCATCTGTTTATTATGTTACCAAATATTGTTTGGCTTATGTGTTCACTTGCTAGAAAATTTTTTGAGTAATATAATTAAATTCTGGACATGAATCCTCTGCAGAATGCACAGCAGGCAAAGGCTTCCTCTTATTCTCTATATAATTTTGTCACCTTGAACGTTATTTCTTTTGCTGTACAGAAGCTGTTTAGTTTCCTGCAGTGCCAATTGTTAACATTTCCTGTTAACAGCTGTTGGGCTCTTATTCAGAAAGTTATTGCTCATGCCTGTACCTTGAATTGTTTTTGTTGTCTTCCTCTATGACTTTATGGTTTTATCTTTTGGCTTAAGGTCTTTGACGTATTTTGATGTGATTCTTGGTGTAGTGGATTAAGGAGATAAAGACAGAGGTGGCCAGAGGCCAGATCAGGTAGAAAGACATCTGGTGTGCTAAGAAAGGGAGGAAGGAGCTGGGTGTGGTGGCGTATGCCTTTGATCCTAGCACTTCGTGAGATTAAGGCTAGCCTGGTCTACATTAGAGAATTCCAGGCCAGTTGGGGCTACAGGGAGACACTGTCTCAATCCCCCTTCCCGACCCCAAAGAAAGAGAGCAATGTAATCTGCATCAACTTTTCAGCAGTCCTCCTGCCTGGTAGATGAGATTGAACACAGAGAAAGGTGGGAAAGGGGAGCATGGTTAGATGGTCTGATGGCCGTCAAAGTCCAGACAAAGGGTGGCAGGATTTTAGTGGGGAAGGCAGTAGAAATGGAGCCGCTGAACAGCTGCAGATGAAGATGCTGAGGCTACTTTGGTCAGCAGAGACAGGGCTTGGGCCCAATGACCTGGCTCTGTACCATCCCTTGGTGTGTGTGACTGACTGCCTCTGGAAACAGGGTGAGAGTCTTTCAAGAGACAGAAAGGCTAGGTGTCTGTCTCCCAGTACACTGCTTTTCTTCCCGCAGAGTGGTGTGGTTAGGTGGTTTCACTGTGTGCTTGCATGCGCAAGGTTTCCTTGTATTCACCCACCACCTTTGGCTTCGTGCTGTTTCCTCCTGTGCTTCCTCAGTCATTCCTGAGCCTTGGGAAAAGAATTATTTTTGTCTTATGTATGTGACTGCTTTGCCAGCATGTATGTAAGTGCACTGTGTGTGTGCAGTGCCTGCAGAGGCTGGAAGATAAAGTCAGGTCTCCTAGAACTGTCATTAGAGATGGTTGTTAGCTGCTGAATGAGTGCTGGGAACCGAACCCAGGCCTTCTGCAAGAGAAGACAGTGCTCTTAACTGCTGAATCATATCTCCAGCCATTATTATTATTATTATTATTATTATTTTACTATTATTTATGGGGATGGAGGACGAGATTCTTATTTAGGTCACTAAGACATTAAGTTAAGCACTTTACACTCTGGCTTTTTTATATGTCACTATTCATGTAAGGTCCCCTAGCTACCTCTACATATTCTCACTCCCACATACTCAGCCTTCTCTTTGCTCACCCCTTGCTGTGACATTTTTTCAATGTTTTATGAATATTTTTGTTTTTGTGTGTTTACAAAAAAATTTGTGTTGTTCTGCTTTGAAACGTCTTGGAAATGCAGAAACAAAGACTCCACCTCCATCCTAAATTTTAGACTTTTAATTTTACTAAGACTGTGTATCAGACTCTTCATCTTTACAAGATTCTTTAATTCGTGCATGTTAATATTTGATGCAAAATCCATGCAGTACAGCACTACTCTCTGAGCTAGACTGCTGCCATCTTTGTAAGACCAGCTGTATCTGCTTGCAAAAGATCATCCCAACTGGGCTTGTTGACTGTTGACCTTCCCAGAGAAGGAGGGAGTGGGAGGGTCATTGAATCCTCTCCTGAGTATTCAGCTACTCTTCTCAGCCATTTGGATGTGATTTTGCCTTAATTGTATGTGGCCTCACTTAATTGGGAGGGATTTCATTTTATGCAGCTATGGGGAAGCCATCATGCCTGAGGGAAGACTTTCCAGTGTGGCTGCTTTGAGGTCACCCACATTCTGTTATGGGTTTCTCACACTCGCTCTGTAAATAAGCCCAATAAGTTCCAAAGAGACCTTTGGTGGAATTGAACTTTGGTTTGTCATTGGGATCTTAGAAAGAAGAGGTTTGACAGTGCTTAGTCCCTCCTAGGGAGAAAATGATCAGAACACAGCACCTCTGGCTTGTCTGTCCATTTCTATGTCTTTCACAGGGTAAAAATGTAATTATGTTGAAGGCCAGTTTTTAAATTTTAGTTTCTAGAAATGGGCTGTGCTTTTAGTGTTATACCTAAATTCTCATTGCCCAAACCAAAGTATGCAAATTTCACCTTAGTTCCAGGACTTTTATAGTTTTAGCTTTAATACTTGAGTCCATGACCCACTTTGAGTTAGTTTTGATTAGCTAATGGGCTGTTTGTTGAGTTGCTTTTTGCGTATAGATTTATAAGTGCTTCAGCACCATTTGTTTAAAAACTTGCCCTTTCTCCATTGGATAGTCTTTGTAAAACAGGAGGAAATGTGTTTGTGTATGTGGGTGGGGATTAGGTCTATGAGCTTTATATTTTGTTGATTGACATGTCTGACTTACCTCCAGTACCACATTGTTCTGATCATATATCTACAAATTGGCAGTAGGGGGCTAGACAGTTGGCTTAACAGATATGAGTGCTTCCTGCTCTTAAAGAGGACCTGGGTTCAGTTCCCAGAACTTACATGGAAACTTACACTCACTGTAACTCTAGCTGAGGATGACCTTGAACTTCTGTCTTCCTGCCCCCACCTCTTGAGTTCTGGGATTACAGTTGTATACTCTGGTGTAGGAGGTGTGTAGAATCAAACCTAGGGTTTACTGCATGTTAGGTAAGTACTCTACCAATTGAGCTACACCCTCAGCCTGCTTGTCTGATTTTTAATTTTTAAAATTACATTTATTTATTTAATTACTATTTTGTGTGTGTGTGTGTGTGTGTGTGTGTGTGTGTGCGTGTGTGTGTACACCTGCCATGGCGTGTATTTGTAAGTCAGAGGATCACATGAGGGAGTCAGGTCTTTGCTTTCATAATTCCTGCTCAAGTGATACAATTCAGGCCATCACACTTCATGGCAAGCACCTTTTCCCAGTGAGCTGTTTCTCCAAGTCTTCTGATTTTTTAAAAAATTAGTATTTGGCTGGGTATGGTGATATATGCCTATACTCCCAACATTTGGAAGACTGAGGCTGGAGGATTGCATTGAGTTTGAGGCCAATCTGAGCTGTGTAGTGAGACCCATTTAAAAAAATAGCGTTTGTTGATTTGAGCATACAGATCTTGCATGTATGTTAGATTTATACCTACATTTTAAAATATGTGTGTGTGTATGATGTGTGTGTTCTTGCATGTGAGTGCAGACACGTGCCATGGCACACACGTGTAGGTCAGAGAACACACTTGAGTGTTCGTATTTGCTTTCCACCCTTGTTCGAGACAGGGTCTCTGGTCTCTAGCTGCCTGGCATGCTTCCTGTCTCTGTCCCCATTTCATTGCGAGAGTGCTGGGATTATAGATGTGCAGTACTGTGTCTGGCTTTACATGGGTTCTGGGGATCCAAACTCAGAACCTCATGCTCAAGCAGCAAGTGCTTTCCCTACTGAGCCATCTCCTCGTACCTGTACCTACATTCTTTATGTTTGCTTGTGTCTGTTGTAAACAGTGATTTCCTAATTTCAAATATTAGTTCTTCATTGCTGCTATAAAGGCATGTAGCCAACTTTTGTGTACTGCCTCTGTGTCCTGTGACTTTCCTAACTCATTTGTCATCTTCAGGAAATGTTTTATGGATCTTGGAATTTTCTTCATAACGATCATGTATGTTATCTTAAAAAAACATTTTCCTTCTTTCCAAACAATATACCTTTAGCTACAAGATTCATTTCTTTGCTTTCATAAATTTTTATTTTATGTGTATGTGTGAGTGTTGCATGTATGTATATGTACCACGTGTGTGCCAGTGCTCATGGATGCCAGAAGAGGGTATCAGATCCCCTGGAGCTGGAGATACAGGCAGTTGTGAACCTCCTGTATGGGTGCTAGGAACCTAGCCAGGATCCCCTGCAAGAGCATCAAGTCCTCTTAACTGCTGACCTATCTCTCTAGGCCTGAGTTCCATTCCTTTAATAGATGTAATTGTTCACTGAGATAGGCTTTTTGGGTGGGATTGGGTGGGAGTAGTGCTGGAGAGCAAACCCAGGGCTTTTCAAACACTCTTCAAGTGCTCTACCACTGAGCTATACTCCAGCCCAAGGTTATTTATTCTTGAATGAGTTTAATAATTTGGGTCTTTATATATATTATATATATATACTTCAATATATATATTTCAATTTCAAATTAAGTTATTGAATTTGGTGGATAGGGCTGATGGCCTTTTTGTGTTTGTGGGATCAACAGTGGTCTTCTCATTTCAGATCATTTTAATGTGTCTTCTTTTTTTCTTTCACATAAATTTTATTTCATTTGAGCAAGTACCTAGGAGAACAGTTGCTGTATTATCTAGTAAGATTATGAAAGAAACTGCCAAACTGTCTTCCAAAGTAGCTGGACCATTTTGTATTCCTACCAGCAATGAAGTAAGTTCCTGTTGCTCCAGACTTTGCCCAACGTTTGATGTCACTTGTCTGGATTTTAGCTATTCTGATTGGTGTGTAGCAGAATTTCATCTCTCTCTCTCTCTCTCTCTCTCTCTCTCTCTCTGTCTCTCTGTCTCTGACTCTGTCTCTGACTCTGTCTCTGTCTCTGTCTCTCTTTCTTCTGCACATTTTTTTTTTGGTCTTTTAGACAGGGTCTCCCTGTAGCCCTAGCTGGCCTGGTCTCCGCTATGGAGACCAGGCTGGCCTCGAACTTGCAGAGATCTGCCTGCTTCTGCCTCCCGAGTGCTGGGATTAAAGGTGTGTGCCACCACGCACATGTATTTTTATGGGTATGTGTCTTCACGTGGAGACCAGATGATGGTATTGGTGTTTCTCTCTCTCTCTCTCTCTCTCTCTCTCTCTCTCTCTCTCTCTCTGCTTTGTTCATTTGAGGCAGGGTCTCTCCCTGAACCTGAAGACTTGGGGTTCCTTTTTTCCCCAGCTAGACTGGCATCCAGCAAGAACCAGATTCTGTCTCTGCCTACTTCAGTGCTAGGGTTAAATGCACCTAGGTAACCATGCCCAACTTGTTATCTGGGTGCTGGGATTCAAATTTAGGTTGTTACCTTTCTACAGAAAGCACTCTTACCCACTGAGTCATTTCTCCAGCCCTCACTGTGCATTTTGGCTCCACAAACTGGTTGTTAAACGCAAAGTTTCTAGTCCACCTGGCTTAAGATGCCCTCTCTCATATTACTTGTGTAGGCTCTTTCGCAGATTCCCATGGGTTTGTCTTTGTTTCCCTCTGCCAAGCTGAGTGATTATTGAGCATAGGACAATGTTTCATTTATTTTAAATCACCTGTATCTTGCTGGATCCCTGACACCTAGAGGTCAGGAGCTGCTGTAGTTGAGGGTGAATACTAGACCCTGTTTGCCATTAGCCCTGGAGGCTCATGTTCAAAGAACCTGACAGATGGTTTCTAGGGTAGCCTGAAGCTTTGAAGAGAAGCTGTCTCATGTGTGGATGAACAAGTGATTGCTTTGATACACACTAATGGATGTTTTTAATGTCATTTTTATTTTCACAAAGTGGGGAATAAATAATGAACACTGAGCAGCTTGTTATTTCCTGAAAACTCAATAAACTAATGTGTGTTTGGATCAACATCTTCCATTTCAGGGACCACTGCCGTTCACAATGTGTATGTGGGTCTTAACCGGGAGGACTGGAGACTGTTGGACCCGGCACAGGAGAGCCTATGTAGGAGTGTAATGATGTGGAAAGCTAGCCTTCTGGTGGCCTTGGGTAGGGGATGCCTCCCTGAGAAAGGATGTGTACCATTTAGGTCTCCTATTTTCCCTTTCAGTGTGAAGTACGCAGTTATGTTGGATTTTTACACTTAAAGGCTAGAGTTTTTTAGTCTCTAGTTGGCATCAGTGTGTGTCAATTGAATGATCTTTATTTTGTCAAAGTGCAAATGGTTAGGGTTCATCATACCATATCCTAACCCAAATCTTTCCCAGTGCCTGATTCCCAAACAGTTTTGGTCCAGGTTTATGTTATTTTCTGTTCATGGGGAATCAGCATGCCAAACTTACTGCCATCTTCAAGCTGGCAGATCCAGGTGCCCATCCAGTCCCTTCAGGTGAGTGATGGAGACACTTGGATCCTTTTCTTCTCATTCAGGAGTGGGCTGGCTTCTGATGTGCTGTGTCCTCTGTTGACTGTCTTTGTGTCATTTCCGACCCTGCCCTTCCAGTCTGTCCTCTTTCATTGGTACATTGGTTTCCTCCTGACACTCTGGGCAGGAGATCCATTTTAATAACCAGTAAAGCATATTTTTCCTCTTCCCTCACTTGATATGACTTTCATAGTTGTATTCTTAAAAATATTCTTTTTAAAAAATATGGCTCAGTGGTACTAGCTGTTCTTGCAAAGAACATAGATTTGGTTCCCGGCACCCACATGGTGGCTAACAACTGTCTGTAACTCCAGTTCCAGGGGACATAATGCCCTCTTCTGGCCCCTGTGGGCATGGTACACATGTGGTACATTCATATATATGAAGGCAAAACACTCATACACATAAAATAAAAATAAACGAATTAAAATTTTTTTAATTAAAAAATTTGTGTGTTTTTAATTCACATGCACTTAAATTCATCAACTTCAGTCCCCATCTCCTCTTTAAAGCCTTTTGGTTAATTCTGCATTCCGTGTGTGTCTGCCAACTGCATTCATGACAGTGCTCTGCCTTTTCAGCTTACCTGCGTCATTTAAAGTCCTTATCCCTCTTCTCTCTTCAGTGACCTCTTAGCATTTGCCCTCATGGCCCTCTCCAGGTCCTGACCTTTCCTGCCTTCTTCTCTCTATTTCCTTTGCCTGGCACTATGGAACCAGGTATTGATTCTTCTACTTAGCAGCCAATGTTACTCTTTTGACTCTTAAACTAACTCATCTTGGATGTTGCATATGCTTCCCAAGACTGTTTATTTAGTGACAATCTAAATGCACAGTTAACTTTTTTTGTTTTATCAAAAAAAATTCTCCTTTATTGAAAAACAAGATGAAGACCACCAGAGAGTGCTAAGATCTGGCCTCCTCTGGCCTCCCTCAGGCAGAGGGCCTGAGAATGCAGGGGACTGCCTGAGAACCACCTCCCATCCTGCCTCCACATGGTTGTGAGCTTCCCCTAATTGTGCCATACCCATCCCCCTACTTGGGATTTCCTCAGGCCCTTCCCAAGGCCCAGGGCAGATCTGGCTTTGGTAGGCTAAGGCTGAGAGCCTAGCAGACAGCCTGAGAGGGTGGGTTCAGACCTCCATCGGTGTAGTGGCTCTGATCTCAGCAGACCACCAGAGAGTGCCAAGTTCTGGCCTCCCCCTGGCCTCCCTCTGGCTTCCCTCTGGCATAGGGACTGAGAAGGCAGGGGGGGCTGCTTGCGAGCTCTGGATCCTGCCTCCATGTGGTGAAGGAAGCCTGAGTGTACCTGACTAGAACCTGAATTGGGCTTCTGTGGGTACTCCTGAATAGCTGATCTGAAGCCGTTTGTTCAAATTACACCTGAGAGAATCTGAACCCTGTACCAGCCAACTTTACATAACCAATAAAGAAATGATCTAGGCACTCCGATAATACATACAGAAATATACTTCAACTTAATTCTCATATCAGAATTATAAACAACAAAAGAAATTCACACACTAAAACCACAACAAAAGAGTAAAATGGAAAGCTAAAACACGATGTCCCCACCAAACTCCACCAATACTACAGAAAAGTTCTACAAGGAGAACCTCCTAGAGATAACCCAGCACACTGAATTAAAAAAAAATCATAAACATGATCGAGGAATTCAACGAATTTAAAGAACACATGAACAAACAAACTAAAAGAAGATAGGGATAAACTTCTGAATGAATTCACAAAAGAGATAGAAACACTGAAGAAAATTCAGGCAGAAATGAAGAAGGAAGTGCAAAACTTAAGCCAACTTGAAACAACAGGGGAAAGCCTCACCACTAGAATGAATGAAATGGAAAACAGAATATCAACACTGGAGGACAAAGCTGAAGAACTGGACCACTCAAGCAAAGATTATGGAAAAATTAAAAAAAAAAACACAGGAATGGAATATGCAAGAGATGTGGGACACCATGAAAAGACCAAATCTACAGATCATAGGAACAGAGGAAGGAGAAGAATTTCAGGTTAATGGTATTGACCAGATCTTAAACAGGGTTGTAGAAGAGAATTTCCCCAAATTAAGGAAAGACATCCCCATACAAATACAGGAAGCACACAGAACACCAAATAGACAGGATCAGAAAAGAAACTCCCCACGGTAGGCATATCATAGTAAAAACGCTAAATGTCCAGAACAAAGAGAGAGTACTGAAAGCAGCAAAAGCAAAGCAATGAGTGACATACAAAGGAAAGGCCATCAGAATTACAGCTGATTTATCAATGCAAACAGTGACAGCCAGAAGAGCCTGGACCAAGGTATTTCCAGTTCTACTTGACAATAGATGCCAGCCCAGAATACTTTATCCAGCAAAAATGTCTATTATAGTTGAGGGGGAAAGAAAAATCTTCCATAACACGAATAGCCTGAAAGAACACATGTCCACAAAACCAGCCCTTCAAAGAATAAAGGATGGAAAAGAATATTCTAAGCAAATGGCACTAAGAAACAAGCAGGGGTTGCAATTCTAATATCTGACAAAATAGACTTCAAAGTAAAACTAATCAGAAGAAATAAGGAAGGTCACTTCATTCTGATCAAAGGAACAGTTAACCAAGAAGATATTACAGTCTTTAACAGAATATGCACCAAATTGTGGTGCACCCACATTCATAAAATCAATACTACAGGATTTTAAGACACAGATTAACCCCAACTCAGTAATAATAGGGGACTTCATTACCCCATTGTCTCCATTAGACAGGTCAACTGGACAAAGAATAAACAGAGAAACGTCTGAATTAAATGATACCATACATCAAATGGACTTAACGGACATCTTTCGAATATTCCACCCAAGCACCAAGGAATACACTTTCTACTCAACACCCTGTGGAACTTTTTCAAAAATTGACCGCACACTGGGCCACAAAACGAATCTCAATAAATACAAAAAATTGAAATAATTCCATGTATTCTATTGGATCACAATAAAATAAAGCTCAAAATCAACACTGGACAAAGCCCTAGTCACTACATGAACTCGTAGCAATTGAACAACACACTACTAAACAATAAGTGGGTCAAAAGAAAAATTAAGAAAGAAATAAAAGAATTCCTGGAATTCAACGAAAAGGACAATACAACACAACACAACCTCTGGGACACTTTAAAAGCAGTTCTAAGAAGGAAGTTTATAGCTCTAAGTGCCTACATTAAAAAATTAGAAAGCGCCCAAATAAACTACCTAACACTGCAACTCAAGACATCGGAAAGGCAAGATCAAATGAAACCCAAACCCTGCAGAAGAAATAAAAAAAATCAGAGCAAAAATTAATGAAATCGAAACAAAGAAAACAATACAAAGAATCAGTGAATCTAAGAATCAGTGAAAAGCTAAACAAGATAGACAGACCCTTAGCCCAGTTAACCAAAAGAAAGAAAGAGCAAATCCAAATCAACAAAATCAGAGATGAAAGGGGCAATATCACAACAGACACTCCCAAAATCCAGACCATTATATGGGAATATTTCAAAAACCTATACACTACTAAATTTGAAAATCTGAAAGAAACAGATGAATAGCTAAAATCATGGGAACCACCAAAATTAAACCAAGAAGAGATCAACAGTTTAAACAGACCCATGACATATAAGGAAATTGAAACAGTAATACAAAGCCTCCCAACTAAAAAAAGCCCAGACCCAGATGGATTTACAACAAAATTCTACCAGACATTTAAAGAAGACCTCCAACCAATGATACTTAAATTATTCAAGATGATAGAAACAGAGGGAGAACTCCCAAATTCCTTCTATGAAGCCAGTATCACTCTAATATCCAAACCAGGTGAGGACACAACCAAAAAAGAAAACTATAGACCCATATCCTTAATGAACATAGATGCAAAAATTCTCAATAAAATACTTGCAAACTTACAGACACACATCAAAAAGATCATTCATCATGATCAAGTAAGTTTTATCCCAGAGATGCAGGGCTGGTTCAATATATGCAAGTCAATAAGCATCATTAATCATATAAATGGACTCAAAGACAAGAACCACATTGTCATCTCAATAGATGCAGAAAAGGCTTTTGAGAAAATTCAGCATGCATTTATGTTCAAAGTGCTAGAGGGAATTAGACTGGAAGGAACATACCTCAACATAATTAAATCCATATAAAACAAACCCAGAGCCAACATCGTTCTAAATGGAGAAAAACTGGAAGCATTCCTATTAAAATCAGGAACCAGACAAGTCTGTCCACTATATCCACTATATCCACTACTTTTCAACATAGTACTTGAAACTCTTGCTAGAGCAATAAGACAGGAGAAGGAAATTAAAGGAGTAATAATTGGAAAAGAAGAGCTCAAATTATTCCTTTTTGCAGATGATATGATACTATACTTAAGAGATCCCAAAAGTTCCACCAGAAAACTCCTAGAACTGATCAACACTTTCAGTATAGTGACAGGTTATAAAATCAATGTACAAAAATCAGTAGCCTTTCTATATACCAATCACAAGCAATTGGAAAAAGACTACAGGGAAATGCTCCCATTCACAATTGCTACAAAAAATTAAAATATCTTGGAATAAATCTGACCAAAGACACCAAAGGTATCTACAATGAAAATTTTAAATCGTTAAAGAAAGAGATTGAGGAAGACACCAGGAGATGGAAGGACCTCCCATGTTCATGGATTGGAAGAATTAATATTGTTAAAATGACCATTCTTCCAAAAGCATTATATAGATTCAATGCAATCCCAATCAAAATCCCCATGTCATACTTCACAGAATTAGAAAAATGCATTCTTAAATTCATATGGAGGCACAAAAGACCCAGGATAGCCAAAGCAACCCTGAGTACAAAGAGTAATGCTAGGGGGATTACTATATCAGATCTCAAAGTATATTACAGAGCCATAGTATAAAAACAGCATGGTACTGGCACAAAAACAGACCCATAGATCAATGGAATATCATTGAAGACCCAAACCTGAGTACACACAATTTCAACCACCTAATATTTGACAAAGGTGCCACTAACACACAATGGAGGAAAGACAGCATGTTCAACAAATGGTGCTGGCAAAACTGGATCTCTGCCTGTAGAAGAATGAAACTAGATCCTTACCTTTCATCTTGCACAAGTCAACTCCAAATGGATCAAAGACCTCAATATGAAACTGGAAACCCTGAAATAATTAGAAGAATATATTGGCAGTAACTTACAGGATATAGGAGTAGGAAAGGATTTTCTAAATCAGACAGAAGTTGCTCAGGAATTAAAGTCAGCAATCAATAAGTGAGACCTCATTAAACTAAAAAGCTTCTGTACAGCAAAAGAAACAATCAAAAAAGTGAAGAGAAAACCCACAGAATGGGAAAAAAATCTTCACCAGTGATACATCTGACAGAGGTTTAACATCCAGAATATATAAAGAACTCAAAAAACAAAAGTGAGAAACCAAATGATCCAATTAAAAGACGGTCTAAAGATCTAAACAGAGCATTCTCAAATGAAGAAATAAAGATGGCTAAGAAACATCTCAAAAAGGGTTCAACATCATTAGTAATTAGGGAAATGCAAATTAAAACCACCCTAAGGTATCACCTTACCCCAGTCAGACTGGCTAGGATCAAGAGAACAAATGATACCAAATGCTGGTGAGGATGTGGAGAAAGGGGAATGCTCATTCACTGCTGGTGGGATTGCAGACTCGTGCAGCCTCTATGGAACACAGTGTGGAGAACTCTTAAAAAACTAAAAATGAACCTACCATATGACCCGGTTATACCACTTCTTGGCATATACCCAAAGGACTCATCCTATTGTAGAGACACTTGTACAACCATGTTTGTTGCTGCTCTTTTCACAATAGCTAAGAGATGGAAGCAGCCTAAGTGTCCCTCAGCTGATGGGTGGATATACAACAAAAATATACAACAAAATACAACAAAAATGTGGTATATTTACACAATGGAGTTCTATTCAGCAGTAAAGAAAGATGAAATAATGAAATTTGCAGGTAAATGGATCTAGAAACTTATACTAAGTAACAGACTCAGAAAAATAAACGACATATGTTCTCCTTCATAGGTGGCCCCAACACCAAATCCTTTTAAATTTCAGGTCCTTTTAATAAGACGATGATATACAGCAGTCCCTTCCACATGAAATAATTATCATCATCACGACTTTGGCTGAGCCTGTTTGCTAAACATAGTCACAATTGGGCTTGTTGACGGTTCTGCTCACTCATTAAAGGAGTGCCAAGCAGGGTCACTGGACCCTCACCTGAATATCCAGCCACTCTTCCCAGCCAACTAGCTCAGCCTTGGAAGGCAAAAGAAAAATGAGGAAGAACAGAATAGAGGGATGCTTTTGGAAGCCCTTGTCAAGAAACTCCAATGGACTCTCACATGAACATTTGAAAATAGCCCGGTTCTGAATTTTTTCTAGTTCCCTGTCTAGAACTTGTAATGCTAATGACTCTTGCCTTTACTTTTCCTTCACATCTCCCATTCATGATTCAAGGATTTTCTTCTCTCCTTAGAGACAAAAGTTATGCAATTTGGGAGTCTTTTAGATAGACCCACTGAAGGGGTACTCCGATTGCCTCACCCTGAGTCCCTGTTCAGCATGGAAGAAGCCAGAGCAGTTGGAGTCCCTATTCCCTACTGGCAATTTGGGTAACCCCTTCAGAGGATGGTGATAAGACTAGGAGGTAGGAATTGGCTATGCAGTTAGGGTAAAAAGACCTCAAAGAAATGTAGCCAGTTTCTTGGCTAAAAGTCAAAATGTCCTTGGGCCTGTTAGCAATATACTATGTTCTGAGCCCAAAAATTGTCAAAAGTATTTGGTTGTAACTAATCCGTAAAAGATGTTAGGGCTACCTCTTCAGAGAGGGGAATGTTGGAGGGGACAGAGCCGGTATGGATTTGATCAAAACACCTTAAGTGCATGTATGAAATTCTCAATAACATTTTTGTGAAAATTAGATAAAAAAAGAACTCCAAAATGTCCTATGAGGAGAGAACTGAATTGGAGCATCTACTGGGGAAGGGTGGTGTGAGATCCCCCACAACCTATGAAAAGGTGCTGAATGGGATACATGGGGGCCTTTTCATATAGATCTGCTGACCAAGAAGGAGAGGAACTGTGCTCTCCTGCTCTAACACTATGCAATAACTTAGAATGATGCCAATTCATATGTGCTGTGAGAAAACACAAGAAAGGCCTCAAAAATTCCTCCCCTTGAAGGTCCACCTTGACATGTGGATGCCACACAGGTTTGGAATAAGTAGGGAGAATCATTTTGCTCTCAGTGCTTTGGAGGCTCACCTCCCTAAGAGAGCTAGTTCTTTAGAAATTGTGGATGAGCATACAAAAATATGTACATGTGAACGGAACTAAAAAGAGCATCTTTTCTGACCAAAAAGGCATTCCATTAGAGTGAAGTGATTATAAGATACAGAAAGCATTAAGTTGATTATAAAATGGTCTATTTCAGAGTACCCTCAACAAGCTTAGTTTTCTATCTTTATATTCTTCAACTGTATAATATATTTACAAATCTGTAAACGTTTCCCTTGGTGAAGAATGCCCAGTCAAGCTGTCAATGGATTCTGAAAACAAAAATATTATATCCATATTTACCTATATATGTATATAATTGCTACTAAATATATATAAATACAAACACATATATAGATAGACACACATATGTTTTATATATACACACAAGCACATGCACACACACGCACTCACATTTATGGGCAATTGAGAACTCTTAAGCCTCAGACAATTAATTAATGTGAAAAAAGGTCCTATGATGAGAAATCTGAATTGGTATATGTATTGGGGAAGGGTGGAATGAGATCTCTCATAACCTATGAAAACATGCTGAGTGGGATATATGGGGATCTTTTCATATATATCCGCTAGCCAAGGAGAGTAACTGTGCTCTCTTTCTCTAACATTTTGTAATAATTTAGAACGATGCCAATTTATGTGTACTGACAGAAAACACAGGAAACGCCTCAACAATTACTTCTCTTGAAGATCCACCTCACATGTGGACTCTACAACAGGTTTGGAATAGGTAGGGAGAATCAGTTTGCTTATGATGTTTGTGGAGGCTCACCTTCCCAATAAGAGAGTTAGTTCTTTGGAAGTTGCGGATGAGCATACAAAAAAATATATATGTGGGGCTGGAGAGACGGCTCAGTGGTTAAGAGCACTGACTGCTCTTGCAGAGGACCTGGGTTCGATTCCCAGCACCCATATGGTGGCTACAAGCCATCTTTAACTCCAGTTCCAGGGGAATCCGAGGCCCTCTTCTGACCTCTGTAGCATTGCATGACATGGGTGCACCCACATCCATGCAGGCAATATACTCATACACATAAAATAAAAATAATAAATAAATTAAAAATAAAAATATGTACATGTGAACTGAACTAAAAGAGCAATTTTTATGCCCAAATATGTATTCCATTAGAGTGTAGTGACTATAAGATACAGCAAGCATTACGTTGATACAAATGGTCTATCTCAGAGTACCCTCATAAGTCTCGTTTCCTGTCTTTACATTCCTCACTTGTTTAATGTATTTACAAATCTATAAAATTTTACGCAGGTGAAAAATAGGTTGTCAATGGATTCTAAAGACCAAAGCAAAATATTTTTTAAATAAAATTTATGCAAAAATGTCACACATCATTAAATAGAACTAATCCTCTGTTAGTATAAATTGTTTGGAGACCATTCTAGGTACTATTACAATATAAATACATGCATAAACACACACACACACACACACACACACACACAGAGTAACTGATGGGCAATTAATTCCATGAGAACTCTTACTTTCATTCTCTGAATATTTCCATTGCAAGAAGAAAAATATATCACACATTATACATAAAAATAAACTCCTTTGCACAATGACAATAATCTTAACTGAATGCTCTCAGAAGGCCAAAAGTGACATTCTTACTGAATGCTTGATCCGGCCTCCATTTGGTGTAGGGGCGGAGACCTTAGCAGACAGCCTGAGATTTTCTGCTCTGTCCTAACTGCAGAAGTCAAGAAAGTAGAAAGGGGCCAAGGGGCAGGGGTAAAAGATGATCCTTTCTTAACTTTTGAATAATATCCTTTGCTGAACAGACATAATGTTACAAAGTTATTTAGAAGCTCCTTTTAGATGGACACTTAACAGATTTGTTTGGAAGTTCATGTCAGATCGAACTGTCTCTTCTTACCAACCTAGATTCTTTGCCTCAAAACTGTGCATATGTAATATCTTACCACAAGTAATCTCTGGTGTAGACTTATGATCTGAGAACATAGAGCTCGGGGATAATGATTGATTTGATTGCGAGAAAGCTGTCTTATTAAATATCTGATTCACAGATTAGACTTCAGAATGGCTAAGAATTTGGTGCTGTGTTTCTAATTCAGTCCTTTGAAAGCCCAGAGAAAATCTCTCACTACTTTTGAATAAGCTTAACAGGCTTGGGGTACTAGAATAAAAATTTAAACTAGGAACAAGAACGTCATTGCTCCAACTTAGTACTTCGATGCAGTCTTGTAATCTCACTTTCTGCAAATGAATGCACTTATGAGTGATACAGGAATTCTATTCTGGTGGATAACCATAAATATTATTTTCATTATGTACCATTAACATGCTGTTCTAGTTTGTTTCTCCATTGCTATGACAAAACACACTGACCACTTCCAACTTGTGGAGGAAAGAGTTTATTCAGCTTACATCTCCCAGGTCACAGTTCATCAGGGAGCCCAAGGTAGGAACTCAAGGCAGGACCCTGGAGGCAGGAGCTGGAGCACAGGCCATGGAGGAACGCTGCTTACTGGCTTGCTCCCCTGGCCCTTGCTCAGCCTGCTTTCTTATGCAACACAGGCCCAGCTGCTCAGTGGTGGCACTACCCACAGTGGGCTGGGCCCTCCCACATCACCCAACAATCAAGAAGATGCCCCATGGACATGGCCACAGGCCAATCCAATGAAGGCAAATCCCCAATTGAGGCTCCCTCAGCCCATGTGTTAAGTTGACACTAAAGCTATCTAGCACACATGCACCCTGAGTTATGTATAAGTTTTTTCTAAGACTGTAGTGTCATGTCTCTGGAAGAGTAATGAACACAGGCAAGTGGAATAAACAGATTCTTATCCTTCAATATTAGGCATGCCATGCTGGCTGCTCTGGAAGCTTCTCTGTAAGGTCATTTCTACTTTGTCTAAAGAAAAAAAGGTACTTCACTGGGAAAAATATTTGCACAATGGCTAATAATTGTACTGATTAATGATTAGGAGTCGACATTACAAGTCATTTATTCCTTAAAAATCTTTTTGGATTTGTTTTTCTATGTATGAATGTTTTGCTTGCATGAATGTAATTGTGCCATGTCCTGCAGTGTCAGCAGAGTCCAGAAGAGGGTGCCAGATCACCTAGAACTGAGTGACAAATGTTTCTTAGCCACCCTGGGGGGTCCTCTGGAAGATAAGGCAATGAATGCTCTTAACCACCGAGCCATCTCTGCAGCCTCGAGAAGTTATTTATTTTTGTGCGCTCACATACATGCAGGCAATACACTCACAGACATAAAATAAAAATGATGAAAAATAAAATATTAAAAAAGTCAGGATGTAGGTTTTTAAAAGTTATTTTTAAAAACATTTTATTTTTTCTATTTTATGTGTATGAATGTATTGCTTGCATGTAGGTTGGTGTAGCCATGTTGTGCAATGCCTGTGTCAGAAGAGCATGTCGGATCCCCTGGAACTGGAGTTATGGACACCATGTGGGTGAGGGGACTCGAACCCGGCTCCCCTGCAAGAGCAGTCCAAACTCTTAACCACTGAGCCATCTCCCCAGCTCTAAGCTATTTATTCTTAAAACATCCCTGAAAGGCTTAGATTACAAGGGAGAGTCATAGTGCTACCTAAAATAGCTACTTAAATTGCTTAGAAAATTCAGTTAGTATAAAAATACTAGATGAGTCTCAGAGAGCTGCACACCAACGTCCAGAAGAGCATAATATACAACGGGCAAAAGGTAGAAAAGGCCCCCACATCCCTCAATGGATGAATGAACAAAGAGTTGTATGAATGAAATGTTGGCTTTCAACTGTCAGAATCTTCACTAGCAATATGTTACTAAACAATCATTAATTGTATTAATTCAATAAAGGTATTCTATAAAGTTAAAGAACTTGCACTATAGGTAGCAAGTACTATCAACATGAATACAGTAAATATTTTTATGGTGGAAACCTTTCATATTTTCTGTAATATTCCTATATTGTACCACTAGAGAAAGAAAAGTTTCTCTTCAACATCACAGAAATGAGTAATGTAGTAACTTACCCAATTTTCAATTATTGGTTCCCAAATCTCTTCAATTTCTTCTGCTTGTCTCTTTGCTGGACCTTCTAACATCAGATATTCAACTTCAAGCCTGAGATTTGTTTTATAGAATTATTCAACCTATGAATTTTGAAAAATCACACAATTTCTGAACAAACACTTGAGTCACTTGATTCTTTAAAATCTGAAAAACGGATGATATGGAAACAGTTTTTTTTGGTATGGTTTATATAATGTGAAAAATTAGCAGATAACATGTAAAAAAGTAATCATTTCTATTTTTTTTCCCCATAGCTGGGGATCAAATCTAGGGCTTTGTGCATGCAAATTATCCAACAAACCACTGACATATGTCCCAGCCCTAAATTACACATTTCATATCACATAAAGCTGAAATATTTCTCTGGCTTACCACAGATGTGTTTATTACCGTAACGGGTCTAATATCCGATCTGTGCTACTGTTCTGATTTATAAATACTCAAGCTATTTTGCGTGCTGCTTAAAATTACGCTTTTGTAGCTGACGCTCCATTTTTTTTCACAAATTTCCTTATCTCTCTGATGATCTTGTTGAAATTGTGTCTCTTGAAACTAAACGAATTAAAAAAAGAAGCCTTTACTATCAATCCAATATACACCTACCGATCACATTTTTTCAGGTTGAAATCGTATCAGAAACAGCTGCATCCTCTGCTCATTTATTCATTGTTTGTGGGACTGTCTATGCTGTAACTGCAGACTAAGACCTGAGTCATCGCAACAGAAATCTCATGCCCACAAAGTCTAAAATAGTATGATGTGCTTCCTTACAGAAAAGGTTGTTGGCCTCTGCTCTAGGCCTGAAGCATAAAATTCTTGTTTTTAAGCTGCTAATATTTTCAGATACTCAAAATGATAAAATTGGTAAAACGGGAGAAAACCAAGAAATTCACTATGGTAAGAATTTGTATTTCAGTACCATCTCAAAAATTATAATTTGAAAACTTCAGGCAGTTAAATGACCAGAGGATGCCAGTGATGATCACAATCAACGTGATGCTTTGGGGGGAAATGTAGATGTTCATTAACTTGTTAGAGGCAGCATCTACTGAGATGCCAGAATGATTGGGCTTGAGTCCCAGCTCCGTGAATTTAACAGCTACGTGAACTTGAAAGTATTAGCTCTCCATACCTCGGTTCTTTACCTCTAAAGTGGAGACCCTATCACACTGGACTGTTAGGATGATTAAATTAAGGATACATAAAAAGTACTTAGGAGAATGTGTGGTGTATTGGAAGCTGTATATAATATTGGCTACTAGCACTCTGATTGCAGTTTATGCCTTAGCAAAAGCTGACATTATAGGCACTTGACATGCCAGTAGAAGAGGTCTTCTATATAAGGTGTACTGTGTAATTTTTGAAACCACTGAAAGCAGCAGGCAGAGGGGCACACGAGGCCAAGAATACATCCTCGGCAATTCAATTTTGACAACTGAACTAGTAACCAATACTTCCGATTCTATTAATTCAAACACTACTTTTTCTCTTTCAGTTCAATGATTGTGTGGTAAAATGCAAACAGTTTCTTTTGCACTGCTTCTAACCAATGTACTCAACAAAGACAGTCAAAACTCACTGACCTGAAAATACTGGACTCTACTGTGAAATCAAGATTAGAAAAATCAATGGATTTTTATCATGCATTTGTGCTGCACTGCCCTGGCCAGCACTCTGATCAGTAAATGGTTGTGTGGAAGGCATGTCAGATAAGTAAATAGTAGCTAGAGCTTTTCCATTAGTAAATTGTTACAAGTCTCTATGTCCCCATTCTGGCTACATAATGAAGGAAGGCAAATCTTTGTTTCTAGAAAATAAAAACAGCATTTGATAAAATAATTATCTTCGATTAGCGTAAGTGCTTCTAGTTTTCATGTTTAATGCTTTAACCCATATTTCCACTTACAGGTGTTATTCTGTGGTATGAAGTACTTGATTTTATCCCAACAACTTTAAGCAACAATATATTCAATTTATTGAAGCATAAGTTACATGATTACCAAATATTAGTATCCCCCTTTCAGTAAATTTATACCCAAGACAAGTTTGTCTCTTATGTAAACAATCACAACAAAATCGAGTAAGATCAATGTAAAATTAAGAATTACACCATTTTGAACAAACAAGGGTTGATGAAAGTACCATCAATGAGAGTCGGAGGAGTCGGAGAATGCTTCAAGACAAGATAAACTCCGAGCTGGTAAACCCAAAGGAATAAAAACTAAGACGGCCTGGCATTAGCAAAGATATGGAAGTGGTGTAATCAGCCCACTTAACCCAGAGGCTAAAGTCCAATAGCAGGAAAATTAAAACAAACCTACAAAATGCCTTAGAAACAAATAGTAATAGTAATTTTAATTACAACCAAGAAGTAGAAGCACTTTGAGCTCTATTGACCATTGGGTGCGTAACCAGCACAGGTACAGATCAATGTGTTGAAAAGCTGTTTGTGTTGAAATTGGAGATTACTTTTCTCAAAAGGAAGGAATAAAAGTTGAAAATGTAGTCCCTGCTGGCTATACTTTTTCTCCTTGCCTAACAGTAGATTCTGAAAGTAGTAAACAAAGCTGTATATTAACTTACCAAGTAGAGTTAAGTCTTCCCATCGAAACAAACAAACAAACAAAATCTATTGTTTATAGCAAGAGAGCTGAGATCATGGAAATATTAGTAATTCCTATGGATAACATTAAGAACTTTTTTGGCTGAGGTTATAGTGAATGTCCCAACTCAACTGGCATAGACAGTGAAACAGTTTTGAAATGCTGGCAGAGAATGTATAATGATGTAAAAACAAGCTGTCTTGTATTTTACCATAAAATGCCTAATCTTACAATAACTTCAGTGACAAGTGATTAATTCCATTTACCCCCTCCCATTATTTCAAAAACCACGTCAAATTTATTATAATAATTTTAGCTATCAATGTCATAATTTTATTTTAGGGTGAAATAATGATTTGTTAACACCTAAGCAAAGAACGGTATACGGCATAACAACCTTTTCCTCTGTAATTGCCGCATATATATAAATGCAACAATGGTCCTATATACATGGTACTGCCTAGTGTTGGAGTAGAACTTTTAATGTTTAAACAATGATGGAATCTCCAAACCGTACATTTCTGAAACCATATCCCTGTTGGTGACACACAAATACACACACAAATCTTAATTAATGCAAGTAATATTTATGAAATAATGTAGGGAATAGGAAATTTGTAGTCATGACTGACTTACCTGCCCCACACTGGTTTTTATAGCCTTTAAATCCATATTTAGTGTCTCTAGGAACATTTCATGTTGATCAACTTCAGATTCTTCATTATATTGCCTTTCTTCCCCTCTTGACTTAGTTTTCATTTTTTTCAAAAGCAACAACAACAAAATGTCATTTCCCTCTTCTCCTCTTCTTGTTTTAAGTTGGCCCTGCAATTTAATATTCATTTTTTAAAAAATATTTATTTTTATTTATATGAGTGTATTGCCTGCATGTATGTGAGTGTACCTGTGTCGTGCAATACTCGTAGACATCTGAAGAGGGCGTTGGATTCCCCTGGTCTTTAAGTGAGCGATTTTTGATTGCGGGTGCTGCGGGACCCCAGTGGGCAGGAGTAGACCTCAGTTGGAGATGTGGGGGCGGGGCGAGTGGCTGGTGGGTCACAAGGAAGAGCCCTAGTGCTAGGATTAGAGGCTTGTGCCACTACACCTGGCAGAAGAGGTGCTCAGCGCTCACTTCCCGGGAAGGGAAACCAACCTCTGGGATCCTCCTAACAGCCATAGTGCCTGTGGGTCCCCGGGAGTCTGAAGGGGACGTGGCATCCCAGCTGCAGTTCCTTCTCAGTCCCAAGGTAGGATGCCCAACTGGGCGCTGAGCTCTCAGAGATGCTGCGGACCCGGCACCAAGCCAGGGTAGAAGGGGATGGTGAGACTGGCTAGAGCCCTTAGACTAAGGAAGAGTGTCCGCGAGCGGGGCGGGGCGGGGTGGGGGGCACAGGGGAGGAACCACTGGAGGAGCACTTGGGGGCGTGGCCAAGGGGCGGGCCACAAGTTTGTCTGGACAGACCTCTTTGGGGCAGTTGGGTGCAGCAGGACACCAGGGAGGCGGAAGTGAACCTCACTGAGGCATGTGGGGACGGGGCGGTGGGGAGCCGGTTACAAAGAGAGCCCAGTGCTGGGATTAAAGGCTTGTACCACCCTGCCTGGCAGAACTGCTCCGTGGCCACTTCCCATAAAGACTAACCTTGGCGATCCACTGCACAGCGGGGCAGCACAGCCCTTGGGGCCCATGGAGCCTGAGGGGTCTCGGCATCCCAGCTGCAGTTCCGTGCTCAGTCCCACGGTAGGATGCCCAACTGGGCGCTAAGCTCTCAGAGACGCTTGCGACCCGTCACCACTGAAGGGCAGGTGGCGACACTGACACTGCCTAGAGCCCTTAGACCGAGGAAGAATGACAGAGGGCTGGGGATGGGGGACAGTGCGCAGAGTCACGTGGGGCGTGTCCACAGGGCACAGGAGTGGACCACATTGGGACAGGTGGGGGCCGGGCAAATTCTTTAAGTGCTCAAGGCTCAAGGCTTGATTCCTGAAGCCCACCCATGGATGGCCTTGTGGATGTTGATGGTGTATTCTCAGGTCACCACCTCACCAATGGCAGAAAGGCCTTTCTTCTTGCCATCATTCTTTGTGAGAGACCTTCTGCCAGACCCAAGTTGAAGAAAGATTTGTAGATTTCAAAATATTTATTTAGTGTGTGCATGTGCATACCTGTCTCTCTCTCTCTCTCTCTCTCTCTCTCTCTCTCTCGTGTGTGTGTGTGTGTGTGTGTGTGTGTGTGTGTGTGTAGATCAGGGGCTACCTTGTGGGAGTCTGTTCTCTCCTTACACTATGTGGGTTCCAGAGATTGAACTCAGGTTGTCTGGCTTGCTGACAAAAAACTTTCTGAGCCATCTCACTGCGCCCCCTAATTTATTTATTAAAATATTTATTTACTTTTCTTTTATGTGTATGTGTTTGCCTGTATGTAAGTGCACCTTGTGTGTGCAATGCCTGTGGAGGTCAGAAAGAGGGTGTCAGATCCCCTGGAACCAGTGGTTAAACGGTTGTTAGCCACCATATGGGTGCTGGGAGCCGAGCTTGTGCCTTTGCAAGAGGAGCCAGTGCTGTTAACCACTGAGCCATCTCTCCACCCCCCCCTAAATTTTACTTATTTTTTAAATTAAGTTGTGTGTGTGTGAGGTGTGTATATGTATGTGGGCATGCTAACCTGTGTGTGTGTGTGCACCTGTATAGAGGCTAAAGGTCGATTGCAGGCACCTTTCTCTATCGTTCTCCACCTTAACTTTTGAGACATTGGAACTCACCATTTTGGCTAGATTGGCTGCCCGGCAAGCCTCTAGGGTCTGCTTGTTTCCACCACCCTCAGTGCTGGGGTTACACGTGCACACTGCTACATCTGGCTCTGATTACAGCTTCCCTGCTCTTACCCGATTCGGTTGGTGCAGACAGAGTTGTCCTGCCTGCAAGGCAGTTATTGATGACACCCCGTAGGATGGGGCTGTATTGGAGAGCCCCTGCTGGACTCACAGACATTGAGAACCATCGAAGTGCCACGCACAACGTGCCTTTCTTCCTCATTACCTCATACCTTTCCAGAGGAATATTGGAGAGAGAAGAGCCATTTAGGAATGTGATTGTTCTGGACCAAATGATCAAGCTCTGGGAATGGGAACAAATAATGGCTATAAGCCAGTTGCATAAGGTATTCTTGCAACCCCACAGTTAGCAGAGATCTCCTATGAAGTGCCAGGGATTCACAGTAGACCGATGGTTGCTGAAGTCATGGAGTTTACCTCTTAATGGTAGGAGTCAAAGGAACAGAACACCCCTAAATTCAGAGTGATGCCATGAAACAGTGATGCATGGAGAGGCTTGTGATGAGGTGAATTTGGAGATTGGTGAAAACGACAGACTTGGGTTAGGGTCTTCTTTACAGGATGTCACCTTGTGCCAAGTTACTTAGTTCCACTAATAACTATCTCATTTCACACATAGCATTAGTGGTATTGAAGAGGTCATCTAATAGCCCGCTTTCTGCTTGTAGTTAAAAACCAAGTGTCCATGGGGCTGGAGAGATGGTTCAGCAACTGAAGAGATAGCTCAGTGGTTTAGAGCAATTGCTGCTCTTGCAGAGGACTGTGGTTCAGTTCCCAGCACCCATGGTGGCTAATAGCCACCTGCAACTTCAAGGATCTGATGTTTTATTTTGGCTTCTATGGGCATTGCACAAACAGGCACACTTACATGCAGGCAAAACACTCATACACATAAAAATAAGAATGGGTAAGTCAAAAATTGAAACAAAACAAAAACCAATTATTCAGCCACCTACATGGGCCCATGGATAACAAGGTTAAGCAGGAAATGTAAAAAAACTAGGGGCTGGTAACCAAATCTGTGCATCCATGGAGGAGGGCCTTCTCTCATTCCTGGGATATTATTGCTAAAATTATACCCCAAAGTCCATCATACATCCAGTCCCACTCACAACCCTAGGTAGATATGTAACACCCAGGGACACAGTATAAACTTCAAATGAACATCTACTGTGGAGACCCTGGCATGGAAAGTTCTTTCCTACAGAGAAGATATGGGTCACTCAGGTGTGTAGTTATCTGAGTGTTCTAGTTTGTTTCTCCATTTCTGTGACAAAACACTCTGACCAATACCAACTTGAGGAAGATTATCTTACATCTCCTGGGTCACAGTTCACCGTGGAGCCCAACGTAGGAACTCAGGGAAGGAACCTGGAGGCAGGAGCTTAAGCACAAACCATGGAGGGACACTCCTTACTGGTTTGCTCCCCTGGCCCCTGCTAAACCTGCTTTCTTTTTTGTTTGTTTTTTCTTCTTTTTTTTCTTTTAGGTGTATGAGTGTATCGCCTGCATGTATGTGAGTGTACCAGAAGAGGGCTTCGGATTTCCCTGTGGGTGCTGGGAATCGAACCCGGGTCCTCCGCAAGAGCAGCAGTCAGTGCTCTTAGCCGCTGAGCCATCTCTCCAGCCCCCTCAACCTGCTTTCTTAATCAGCATAGGCCCACCTGCCCACAGTGGCAGTGTTGTCTTACAGTGCTGTAGTGTTTTTATGAATTTGGGTGCACCAGAGTTTGGTGGATATAGGTTCATGATTGTAATATCTTCTTGGTTAATTGTTCCTTTAATCAGAATGAAGTGACCCTCTTTATCTCTTCTTATTTTAGTTTGAAGTCTATTTTCTCAAATATTAAGATTAAAACCCCTGCTTGTTTCTCAGTGCCATTTGTATGAGATATTATTTTATTCTTTCACCTAAAGGTAGTGCCTGTCCTTGAAGATGAGATGGGTTTTTTACAGACAGTGAAGAGATGGATTTTGTTTCTTAATCCATTCACTTAGCCTGTGTCTTTTGACTTGGGAGTTCAGTCCATTGATGTTTAAAGTTATTATTGAAAGATGTGTATTGGTTGCCATCATTTTGAT
>NW_008350324.1:6229207-6234031 GCF_000622305.1 Nannospalax galili
TTGAGACAGGGTCTCCCTGTAGCCCCAGCTGACCTGGAACTCACTATGTAGACCAGGCTGGCCTTGAACTCACAGAGATCTGCCTGTTTCTGCCTCCCGAGTGCTGGGATTAAAGGCATGCACCAGCATGCCTGGCCACATGTACATATGATGCTCTTATTAGTTCCATTCACATGTACATTTTTTTTTTGTCTTTTTGAGACAGGGTCTCCCTGTAGCCCCAGCTGACCTGGAACTCACTATGTAGACCAGGCTGGCCTTGAACTCACAGAGATCTGCCTGTTTCTGCCTCCCGAGTGCTGGGATTAAAGGCATGCACCACCATGCCTGGCCACATGTACATATTTTTATATGCTCACCCACAACTACCAAAGAACTAGCTCTCTTCTTAAGGAGGTGAGACCAACAGACATTGGTAGCAAAATAATTCTCCCTACCTGTTCCAAACCTGTTGTGAATCCACATGGGAGCATGGACCTTCAGGACAAGTAATATTTGAGGCCTTTCTTGTGTTTTCTCACAGCACACATGAATTGGCATCTTTCCTTCCTGTGTGACTATGTTGCTGTCTTGTTGAGATGGTTAACAATCTGGTAAGCTTAAAAGGAAGACTCCCAATTTTAAAAGATTTACGTATTTCTTTATGTGTATGTATGATGCCAGAGACCAACAACGTTTATCGGTCCTCCCCTTCCCTCTTACTTGAGGCAAGGTTTCTACCTTGTTTGCCACTTGACTACTTACCCTGGCTAGGAGGCCTGAGAGCTTCAGTGAGATATTCCTATCTTTATCTGCCATGTCACCTTAAGAGTGCTGGGATTATAGACACATTCCACAGTGCCTGGATGGTACCTGAGTTCTGGGGATTCAAACTCAGGTTGTCAGGCTGGCACAGCAAATGTTTTAACCTGCCGAGTCATCACCTTCATCCTAATATCCTCAATTTTTAGAAGATTTTGAGCATAAGCTAGTATGTTGCTGTGATGGCTAATCCTGGGTGTCAACTTGATTGTATGTGAGATTAACTGAAATGAAAGAGATCTTCTTTATTGGATCATCTAAAGCCAGAAGACCCCCCCTAAATGTGGGTGTTACCTTCTGATGGCAGCCGGTGTAAGAGACCAAGGCAGAGGAGAACGTGGGGCTTTTTGCGGCTTGCCTTCTCTCTCGCTGGTGAGTTCGTCTTGCTGCTATAGACTGAAGACTAGCTGATATTTTGGAATTTGTCAGACCTTCAGCACCGGATTGGGACTACTGAGACATCCAGCCTTGTGGATTGAGCGACTACAGATTCTCAGCCTCTCCAGTGTGGTGCAGCCATTGTTGGACTACTCAGACTCTATCCTGTGAGCTAAGCTGATAAATCTCTATACATAATCATTCTACTGGTTCTGTTTCTTTGGAGAACCCTGACTAATACAGTTGCTAAGAACATGTAGTTCTTCATTGTGGAGCTAGCAGTCCTGGGTTCAGAACACTTTCTTTTATACCCTACTAATCAAGTTAGTGTTCCTGTATTTCCTCTACTCAGGGCCATTCATCTTACTTGCTTCTCCTTTATTAAAAGCTGAGTAAAACCTTGTAGAGCCAACAATTTTGAAGCATATGGGGAAAAGCTGATTGTGTCTATGATATATGTGAAATATTCTTAGTGATTCAGGGCTGAAGAGATGGCTCAAGGAATAAAGTGCTTTCTACCCAAGTGAGAGGGTTCAGAGTTCGATCCCAGCAGCACATAAGGCCTTATGCTCTAGTGTGCATCTGTGATCCCAGGGATCCTACAAGGAAGGGCAATGGATACAGAATCCCCGGAAGCTTTCTGCCTACTAGCCTGGTGTATGTAGCTGTTATCCACAAGAGATCCTGCTCCAAACTAAGGTGAAAGGTAAGGACTGACATCCAGGGTTGACCTCCGACCTCCACACATGCATCGGGGTACGTACTCAGCACATACCAATACATACACACACATGAACACGAACACACATGCACACATCCAATACACTGATTAAAAAACTATTGCAGGTCACGGAGCTAATACGATTGGGGCTTGTGTTCTGCTGAGAAGATACTGAAAGTAAAAGGACAGGTTGAAGGCCCACCTCGGCCTTGATGGATATCCCTTCAGCAGTGGCCTTTTGAACAAGGTTCTGTACATTCGATTTGCAGCCTTCGCCTGTTACCACATTCCACAACCACTGTAGAACATAGGAAATAATGTAGTTGACCCAGAGTTCACTAACAACATAGCCCAAAATACATGCTCTAAGCTTTGTCCAGGAAACACTGGACCTTAGGTACATATTGTCCTCCTGTGAGTTTAGGCACAAGTTGTGAGTTATATGGAGGCACCATTACATGTTGGTTTCTGTAATGTTTGTTGAACATTTAAACAGGCAGGTTTTGGTTTCAGCATTCACTCATCAATGGGCCATAAAAAGAATCTTTAAAGTGCCCAAAATAGGGGCCTGGAGGGATGGTTCAGCGGTTAAGAGCACTGACTGCTCTTGCAGAGGACCCGGGTTCGCCTCCCAGCACCCACATGGTGGTTATGAACTGTCCTTAACTCCAGTTCCAGGGGAATAGGAAGACCTTGTTTGACCTCTGCGGCATTGCACTTCATGGGTGCATTCACATACGTGCAGGCAATACATTCATACACATAAAATAAAAATAATAAATAACATATTTAAAGTACCCCAAATAGGCGATGGCTTATGAGAGTGCTGGCAGAGGGATGCTGAGAGGCATGAACTTCATGGTCTACCAAACAAACCTCTTGGTAGGGACTGTTGAACTCGATAAAATGCCTACAAATTGTTGGTAGGAACTGTTGAACTCGATGAAATGCCTGCAAAGTGTCATGACAGAGAAGGGGACATGTTGCCCTAAGGGCATGGGGGAAGAATCAAATAGGAGCACTAATTGTATTGAGTATATAAATACAAAATTAGTTACTGCAATTATCAAAACAAACAATGTGCAAGAGCTATTGCCCTCCTTTCCCACGTCTGCGCATGCACGCGCACGTATACACACACACACACACACGCACACACACACACACGGGGGTGGGGGATTTTAGTTTATTCAAGGGCTAAATTCTTTGCCTTCAACATAAGAAAACATAAAGAAAGTAGTAACCAATCGTAATTAACTGTTGAAGAAGAAATTAAAAGCTGCTTTTAAATTTCTAATGTAAGGTATATTACAAACTAAAAAAAAGTTAAAGCAATTAGTAATTCTTCCATATGAATATTAAATTTAGCTTTTTAAAATATGTCACAATAAAATGAGACCTCCAAAGCAGCGAAACTCAAGACTTAGAAAAACGTTTGTACAGATCCATACAGGTAAGAACTTTGATAGTGAATAACTCTAGTAGGTCCTGCCCTAAATTTAAAAAAAAAAAAAAGGAGTGAAATGCTTTCTTCCCTTAAAAAAAGGAGAAAAATGAATTAGGAAAGAAGTCTAAATGCAATTTTATTGTCTAATTTTTACGTTTGGTTGTTAGCCTTAGCCTTTAATGGCTGTGCTATCCCTCCAGCCCTATTGTCTATTTTTTAATGTGTGTGACTGCTGTGCCTCCATGTGTGTATGTGCACTTCTGACATGCAGTGCTGCAGAGCCCTGAGGAGAGCATCAGACCCCCGGAACTGGAGTTATGGACCATTGCTAGCAACCATGTGGGTGCTGGCAACTGAACCTGGGTCCTCTACAGGAACGAGTATTCTTCACCGTTAAGCCATCTGTCCAGCCCCAGTATATTGTTTCTTTATTTCCTGGAGATTCAAAATGGTTTATTAGCAATTTCAGATATGAAACCAAGTTTTCTGAAAAATGTTTCTCATTTCATTTTGGTCAACAGTAAATATATATTTATTTAAATACCATCTGTATAATTAAGAAAAGTATTTAAATTTACTTATTTACTTGGTCTTATGTGTATTTATGTTTTGCCTGCATGTAGAAATTTCACCTGTGTATGCAATTCCTGTGGAGGCCAGAAGAGAGTGTTGAATCATCTGGAATTGGAGTGAGGTATGGTTGTTAGCTGTCATGTGGCTGCTGGGAATTGAAACTGGGTCCTCTGGAAGAGTAGTCAGTGCTCTTAACCACTGAGCAATCTCCTTCGGCCTAAGAAAATGGTTTTAACATAGGATATAGTATGTGTCCTTTCTAGATACTTTATAGAGATTTGGTATAGTATCAAAATGGATTTTTCTTTCATTCCTATGACTCTAGCCTCTACAGGCACCATGTGGCTGCTGGGAATTGAAACTGGGTCCTCTGGAAGAGTAGTCAGTGCTCTTAACCACTGAGCAATCTCCTTCGGCCTAAGAAAATGGTTTTAACATAGGATATAGTATGTGTCCTTTCTAGATACTTTATAGAGATTTGGTATAGTATCAAAATGGATTTTTCTTTCATTCCTATGACTCTAGCCTCTACAGGCACCTGCACTCACACATAACCTCTCCAAAACCTCCCCATGTAATTAAAAAAATAACAAAAATAAATCTTTAAAAAAGGAAAATCTAGGACTAGAGAGATGGCTCAGTGGTTAAAAGCACTGGCTGTTCTTGAAGAGCACTGGGGTTTGGTTTCCAGTACCCACATTGTGTCTAACATCTATATATCTGATTATTACTAGTCACAGTGGTTTACTTTCTGAACTCCTTGGCATCTGAGCATGGATATAAAGTCATCAGGTAGATTTCAATGGTAATGTTTTTCACATCTACTAATTATTTTTTATGCTATTTATTTAATAACCATATAATTAGAAGAAGCATTTCATTACAACAGCATTGAGATATTAAA
>NW_008350324.1:6235387-6236061 GCF_000622305.1 Nannospalax galili
ATCTATTCCTGAGGGGTCATATGGGCTTGGGAGGAGCCCCTGGCTCCTTTCTTTTACCAGTTCCGCCTATGTGAAGATAAGTCAAAGGTACTACTCAACCATGGCTGGCTTCGCTTGGAAGCATGGAGGAAATATTTGCTCTGTGTTGACCCTCCTCTCTGTAGACTGGACACTGGTTCAAGTCCATCTTGTGGGGTCTCCTCGGCCTCCTTAATCAAGATGACAGGTGACCCACCACAATTACAGCACATTTAGGGAGATGCTCATAGTCCTCTGGAACTAGTCGACCTAGGAGGGCAAAGAGCAAAAACTGTTCTTTATGTCCCTCTGACCAAATTAGTATAGGCCTCAAAGTATGTCTGTTAAACATCCAAGAAGGTTAGTTCCACCAGTCTGGTATTTTTAATTACTGTGTGCCAGGTAGATAAATCTTGGGCAAAGACCAATTGTTCTCGGGTAAATCATACCTAGACATATATTTTTTGATATGGTATGTATAATTTGTCAGTGGGTTGCTGGACTAATATGGTTCCCTCTTGTTTTTAAAACTAGCTAGGCATTATTTATCTCTCACATTGTCTCACCTCTCCACCATGGTTTCTCCAATTAAGGTGCCCCCATTTCCCCCATTCTCCCTTAATAATACCCTTCTCCTGTGGTCCTACCTCTCTTGA
>NW_008350324.1:6236294-6237172 GCF_000622305.1 Nannospalax galili
GCTGAGTAAAACTCCATCGTATATATGAACCACATTTTCATTATCCACTCATCAATTGAGGGACACCTAGGTTGCTTCCATCTCTTAGCTATTGTGAAAAGAGCAGCAACAAACATGGATGTACAAGTGTCTCTCCAATAGGACGAGTTCTTTGGGTATATGCCAAGGAGTGGTATAACTGGGTCAAATGGTAGGTTCATTTGTAGTTTTTTAAGAGTTCTCCACACTGCTTTCCATAGGGGTTGAACAAATTTGCAGCTCCACCAGCAGTGGATGAGTGTTCCCCTTTCCCCACATCCTCTCCAACATTTGGTATCATTTGTTTTCTTGATCTTAGCCAATCTGACGGGGGTAAGGTGAAATCTTAAACTGGTTTTAATTTGCATTTCCCTAATTACTAGTGATGTTGAACATCTGTTAAGATGCTTCATAGCCATTTTTCTTCTTTTGAGAACTCTGTTCAGCTCCTTAGCCTGTCTTTTCATTGTGTTCCTTCCTGTCTTGATTCTCTGTTTTTTGAGTTCGTTATATATTCTGGATGTTAAACCTCTGTCAGATGTGTCGCTGGTGAAGATTTTCTCCCATTCTGTGGGTTTTCTCTTCACTTACCTGGATGCCTCCTTTGATGTACAGAAGATTTTAGTTTAATGAGGTCCCATTTGCTGATTCTTGACCTTGTTTCCAGACCAATTGATGCCTGGTTTAGAAAATCTTTTCCTACATCTATATCTTGTAGATTATTGTGACATTTTCTTCTAACAGTTTCAGAGTTTCAGGTGCACATTGAGGACTTTGATCCATTTGGAGTTGACTTTTGTGTAAGGAAAAATATAGGGTTTTAATTTCATTCTTCTATAGGTGGAGATCCAGTTTTGCCA
>NW_008350324.1:6237435-6239872 GCF_000622305.1 Nannospalax galili
TTTCTTAATTTCTCTTTTGACCCATTCATCATTCAGGAGTGTTTTGTTTAATCTCCATGTGTTCATGTGGTGACTAAGGCTTCTTCCAGTGTTGATTGTAAGCTTTATTGCATTGTGGTCTGATAGAATGCATGGAATTATTTCAATTTTTTGAAATCTCTCTTTTGATTTCATATTGGAGAGGCCAGATTGCTTTTGTCTTCAGGAGTTCCCACAAAGACCCATATCCGATGAAGATGAGATGCTCTCAGGCTTTTGCCTAAGGTCTGGATCCCTCCATGAAAGATTTTGGCCTCAGGAATTTGGGGGTTGGACTGGCCTGGGAGAAGGGCCCAGGAAAAATGCTGGTCTCAGGCAGCTGGTGGCCATGCCACCTAGAGATGCAAAGGGAGATGGGGGTGGGAAGAGGTCCCAAGAGCTCCTGGGGACTGCACTGAGGAACTGTGTTGGTCTGGATGCAAAGGATCAGGGACCAGAAAGGTCAGCTCAGATTTCCAGGAAAGAGGCTGGCCGGCTGTGCAGCCCAGGGAAGCAGGGGGAAGTGAGGGCGGGGCCAGGCCCAGAGGGCTCCTGGTATCTGTAAGAAGAAACTCCGTTGGTCTGGATGCAAAGGATCAGGAAGCAGTGGTAGTTCACCTGGTGTGTGATGCGCCAAGACAAGAAATGGGACAGCACCCAGGCTAGGAGGAGAGACGGGTGGAGCAGATGGGAGGGCGAATGAGGCTGTGGGAGTCAAGGCGTGGAGAGCGTGATGGACTTACCCAGGAGAGAGGTTGGTGCGTCGGTGGGTCATGCAGGCCCAGGGAAGCAGAGAGAGGTGAGGGCCAGGCTCAGAGGGCTGCCGGGGACCTCGAGAAGGAACTGGGTCCCTCTGGATGCAAGGGATCAGGAAGCAGTGGTGGCTCCCGGCCTAGAGGTCAGCCCCCGAGTCCAGGAAAGAGGCTGGTGGTCTGTGCAGCCCAGGGAAGCAGAGGGAGGTTAAAAATAAATCTTTAAAAAAGGAAAATCTGGGGCTAGAGAGATGGTTCAGTGGTTAAGAGCACTGGCTGTTCTTGCAGAGCACTGGGGTTTGGTTTCCAGTACCCACATGGTGTCTAACAACCATTAATAGCTCCAGTTCCAGGGGATCCAATGCCCTCTTTTGGCTTCTGTTGCCATTTTAATTTTATGTGTATGAGTGCATTTCCTGCCTACATGTAGGTGCACCAGTGGTGTGTAATGCTTGTGGAAGTCAGAAGAGGATATCAGACCGTCTGGAACTGGAGTTACAGTTTTTAACTACATGTGGGTGCTGGGAACTAAAACTTGGTCCTCTGCAAGAGCAGTCAGTACACTTAACTGCTGCGCCATCTCTCCAGCACTCTGAACTAATTTTTAAAAAAGAAAAACTAAAAGTAAAACAAGCAGCCCAAGAGGCTGTGATACTGCTATTAAGAAAACCAAAGAATTTAGAGCCTGGGCAGGTGGAGGGCCTGGGTCCAGTTTATGATTATAATTTGCATGTACATTGTTGTGGGAACATTAGGGAAGAATTGACTAATTCTATGTGCCAGAATAGAGAAGGGCTCTATAAAGGAGACATCTGCACTGATTCTTAAACTACAGGAATTCCTAGGGCACCTCTTCCCTCTGCTTCCAGGCCTCAAAACACTGGCCAGGCCCAGGCCCCTCAAAGCTAGCAAGCTTTTGCTGGTCCACACTGGGAAACCATGGCTGGGGAAGAATTACAGGACTATCTAAAGAAACTGCAGAAAGATCCTCTTTCAGCCTCAGTCAAAGCTCCTTGGTGGAACAGGTAAAGCAAATGGGCCCAAGAGTTCTGTATCAGCAATTTTCCCCCCTTCCTTCCACCAGTACTGGGAATTGAACCCGAGATCATTGCTTCTTAAAGTTTTCAATTTTGATTTCAAAGTGGATGATTAAAATTAGTTTATGGCCAGTCGTGGTGGCACACACCTTTGAGCCCAGCACTCAGGAAGCAGAGGCAGGTAGATCTCTGTGAGTTCAAGGCCAGCCTGGCCTACATAGTGAGTTCCAGGACAGCTGGGCCTACAGGGAGACCCTGTCTGAAAAAGACCCCCCCCAAAATTAGTTTATGTGCTGGATAGCTTTGTCAACTTGACATACTTGGGAAGAGGGAGCCTCAATTGGGGAATTTCCTCTATTGAACTGGCATGTGGCCATGTCTGTGGGGTGTTTTCTTGATTGTTGAGTGATATGGGAGGGCCCAGCCTGTGTATGGGAGGGTGCCTGTGTATGACCCCTGGGCAGGTTGCTCTGTATTGTATAAGAAAGCAGGTTGAAAATAAATAGATTTCTAAAAAGTTTTTATAAAAGAAAGCAGGCTAAGCACAGGCCAGGAGAGCAAGCCAGTAAGCAGCGTTCCTCCATGGCTTGTGCTCCAGCTCCTGCCTCCAGGTTCCTGCCCTGAGTTCCT
>NW_008350324.1:6239977-6251023 GCF_000622305.1 Nannospalax galili
TTTTAATTAAAAATATTTTTCTTAATAGAGCTTCCCCTATTTGTACCTTTTGTAAAAATGGAGACTATTGTAGATGTCTATAACTGGTCACATACAGAGAATAAGTATCTGTAAGATGACCAGCCCTATGTGACACATCTACAGTGAAACTTCTACACCTAAGGCTCATGGAACATAGTGAATGGAACAGGGAGTAGAGAGAATACTAATGCATCTTTCAACTCTCACCACTGAAACATCTTCATATAATAGAGGGTGATGAACACAGAAAACCACAACTGGCCAAAGTAAAAAGAATAAGCGACTGCAGGGTGTCGGGACTCAGGTTTGCTTTGCTTAGCGGGGCAGAGGGACTTGATCGGCGATAGTCTTAGACCCTGGGACCTGTGTCTTTTCAATAAGCCGATTTATTTTTTGTTGGGAAACCCCGCTGTTAGGGTTGTAGTCCTCCATGCCTGGATAGCTCTAAGGGGTTCGGCACCAAATGGAAGGACTCCCCTTCTCAGCAGGGGGCTTCCTGCTCTCTTCCTGACTTACCTGGAAAGTGCCACCAAGCACGGATGCCTGACATTTGGAACATGACCTTTGGCATAGTTACCTGGAGTAAAAACTACCCCCAGGTTTTTTCTGTATGATAATCAGGCATTGCCTGGTAGTTGGACGATAGGAGCCCACTGCCACATGTAAATAAAGCATACGAGCACCTATCAGCTGAGGCATTGGCTACTGCCTCCACACTATATTTTCTCTAGTTCTCCCACTGAGTAAACGGAGCTGTTTTACTGAATCTAGAGCTGTTTCACTGAATCACTGAGTCTGGAGCTGCTTGCGTCATTGAACCTGCCTCCCCGGAAGGGCTTTCTTCCGTCAGTGCTCACTGGCCGTCCTGACCCCATTCATTGCTTCTGCTCCCCCTGTGAACTTTTAGCTTTTAGCTCAGGAGTAAACCTTTAACCTGGCCTAATCTCTTAGCCAGGGATAGCTGAGTTATTTGTTCAGGACAAGGAGATGAGCTAAGGGTTGTTGACCAAGATGCTTTCCCACAGAGCAGGGAGCCTGTACTTATGACCAGGCCGCTTCCTCCTGCCAGTCTCCCAGTGTTCTGCAAGACAGGGATTATCAGAGTCACTGTTTTCAGCGTCCCTCCCTTTAGCAGAGAATGCAGCCTGGACTTAAAGGTTTTAGACTCACCTCACCCTAGGGCCTGGCATCCTGGTTTCCTACAGCAGAGTGCATGTCCCTGGATAGGACTCATGTTAAACCTTACCTACCCAGAATTCAGGGACCATTGGTAAAGAGGGGGTGGAAAGACGGTAAAATCCAGAGCTGGTGTATGACCATAAGGAAACAGAGTCCTCCAGGCTCCTGGGAACTTGCTCATGTGAACTTGCAGCAATTGTGACAGCATGTACAACACCCATGCACTCAATGAGACAAAAACCAGCAGAGAGCTGGGGAAATGGGCTGGAGGCCCCAACCTTATTGGAGGAATTGTTGGCAGCTGGTCACTCCTGAATTAGGGAGAGTCAGTCTTCTGTAAGGGAGATGCTAGATAGGCTGACCAGGCTCCAGTGGATGAACTCACACTGTGAGACATCTAGGACACAAACTTGACTTGATGGGCCTTAACACACATCCCAGTTAACTCTTACTAGTATTGCTTCAGCTACATTTTTTTTTTTTTTTGAGCTAGAGATTCATGTATCCCAGGGCTGGCCTTCACCTTAATATGTAACCAAGGTTGACTCTGAACTCCTGATCCTGCATCCACCTTCCAAGCACTGGGATTAGAGGCATGTACCACCATGGTTGACTTGATTTTGGTTCTGGAACCTATAATTAAAGTTCTCATGCACATATAGCCATTCAAATATATAGTAGTAGAGAGAAGTCCAAGTTAGTACCACCGGAGCCCTATCTAGGAGCAGGGGCAGTAGATGTCACATGGTCAGGTAGGCTTTGCAGGGTGTCTTTCACATATGAGCTCAGTTGTGGTAAGCCTTTGTTTACTCTGTGAATAACTTCCTGTCTGCTGCTTTTGTAGTTAAACTTGTGGTTACTGGGAAATGCCTCTGAGATCTCAGGGGTCGCCTACAAACCATATGCAGTAATTTTATTGCATACAGCCTTATTCATGTTTCATTAATCTTCAAGCTTAAGAATTCCTGTCTTGTAGTCATTAGCTTTGGTGTCTTTTCTTGATTTCTTGCATTATTTGAACTCTTACCTGAGGTACCAACCATAATCTTATTTTTGCTATAAGTATGACAAAAAGTACGCTCAGCAAATGATGTGTCAGATTTCCTGGTGGAAGTAAAGGGTGTAGAAACCAAACAAGGATGAAGGGGGTGTGGAACCGAGAACAGAATGGCTGGAGAGTGAAAGGGTGGATTTGATGGTCAGACCTGCTTTAGTACCCCTGAATACTGAAAGTCTACAGGACAGTAGTGACAGCCAAACACTGACAGTTTGGATTCTAGGGCAGATGACTACTCGCCTGCTTTCTTGATGGACACATTTGAGAGTATAGGATCATGAAAGAGCCAGTCAGTCTCTGGACCCATGGGGACAGCTCACAGGGACCATGCTCATTTCTCATTTCATCCAGGGCAGAAGGCACTGCATCAGTTGGGATTGATATTGTGGAAATGTAATCTGTTGCTTATGTACAAAATGAGTAGAAGGGGCCCTATTCTGTAGGCAGAAAAACTACTTGTATTTCTACCAGTAAACTTGGAGTAGGATGTACCTACCTGTTCTCTCCAAACTCAAATTGCTGCTTCATCCTTTTAAAATTATTTTGCCCCCCGGCGTGGTAGCACACGCCTTTAATCCCAGTGCTTGAGAGGCAGAGGCAGGTGGATCTCTGTGAGTTCGAGGCCAGCCTGGTCTCCATAGTGAATCCAAGACAGCTGGGGCTACAGGGAGACCCTGTCTCAAAAAGACTGAAAAAATTATTTTCTGTTCATTTCTCTTGTCAGTACATTACTTCGTGGCATCTAGATTGGCTCTGTTTCCTTTTCTCTTTAACCTCCAAATTTTTGCTGCTGTTCCTACAGACTTAATCATTTTGTCTCACTGTGTATTTACTGTTTGTGTGTGTGTGTGTGTGTATGTGTGTGTGTGTGTGTGAGTGTGTGTGTGAGTATGGGTTGCTGGAGTTGGAACCCAGGGCTGTACTCACGTTAGGCAAGTGGCCAGCTGGACATTTGTTTTTCCTTGACGGGCAAGCAAGTACAGTTTACTGAGATGTAAAGAAACAGCTCCCTGAACGCGGAAGGGAGTCAGATTGAGTTTCCCCAGTGAGGTGTTTATCCTGGACCTATGGTCTAGTTTTGTCTTCACTGTTCTCTGTTGTACTCCTTTTGTGGTTTGTTTTGTTGGAGTAGCTCCCACAGTACCTTTGAAAGTAAGGTGTAAACTCGAAGACCTGTTACTCTAAAAATGTTTTTACTCTCAATGGCTGCATGTTGTCTTCTGGTGTTGTTAAGGGAAGTCAGGTGCCATTTCAGTTTTGCTCAATTACATGAAAGTATTTTGTTGTTGTTGTTATTCTTCCGGAAACCTTTGTGAGCTATTCTTTGTTCTAAGCATTCTGAAACTTTATGGCAATGTTCTTTGTGAGTCTGTTTGCATTCATTGGCTAGGTGCTCCATGGGACACAATTCCTTTGAGAACTGGGAAGTGGTACGAAGTGTTCTCTGCCATTTCTCTAAGGCTTTGCAGTTTTTGGCACATAGTAAGTGTCCGATAGTAATCAGTTGAATGGAACCAATACTCAGAGTGCCCCCGGCCAGCGGGGTCTTCAACGTGGACCTGAGGAGAGAACCGACGAATGGAAGGACAAGAGACACGAGAAATGAGAGCAAGACAGGTGGTCTGATCAAGCTCTGAAATTTTTTTCTGTTTGCTATATAACAAGTAAAAGGAGGAGGCAAAGCTGGGGGTGGGAAAATATCAAGAATGAAGTAGTCTGTAAAAGGGGGAAGTGTTGCTAAGGTTACTAGGGTTGCTCAGCCACAGTGAGGCCACCTGGTTTCTGAGAGACGGTTGCTTATCTAAATGGTGCAACCTGAGGTGGTTTCAGTGTACTCTGACTTGAGCAACTGTTGGCTCCCGGCACAGAGATCCCTTAACAAATTCTTTATATCGTCAGTGTTTCTTGAACTTAGGTTGCTGTCATAATCCAGAATGCACTACTTTGCAACTCAAAGCCATCTTTATTCCTTGTCAACTTCATACTCCTGGCTTCTCCCTTTATCCATTTCTCTCTGCTTTGTTTTCTCCGGTGGCCAATACAGTGGTACATTTACAAATTTGGGATTTTATTTAATGTTAAGATTTGACATTTGAAACTAAGAAAACTATGATAACTTGGCATTTGTAATGTAATTTTACACTGCACCAGGATCATATTCCTATTCTCAGTATATGACTGGATGTTTTCACTTCTAGACAAAGTCTGGGCAACTGATGATCAGGTGGAGTGGCATAAGGACAATCAAGGCAAGCTGGAAAATATGGCTGTGAACGTGTGGCATCTGGAAAACTGTCTTCTTAGTACAAATTATGTTTGTTCAAGACAGAGTATTCATAAATGTGGCATACATGGGAAAAGTTTGAAATAAAATATAAATTCACTAGTATTTTTTCTAGAAAAGTGCCATTGTTTTTTTCATGGACACAGTACACTATGCCTTCATTTTAAATAAGAGAAACTGTTATTGGAATAAAATACTCTGAAAGAAATGAATCTGGAACAGCTCTGAACAAGAACTCACAATTTATGTACCAAAAAGTATATAGGGGAGAAAAAATCTTTTTAATTTAATGTAGTTATTTTGAGAACACTTTCAACAGCAAGTCACAGCTTGTTGTGCACCAGCATGCATGTGGAAGCGAAACCTCATGAATGCAGGAAACATGGAAACAACGTTAGCAGTAAGTCATGCTTTATTGTGCACCAGAAACTCATTCAGGAGAGGAAATACATGAATGCGGTGCATATGGCAAAACACTTAGTTTTAATTCACAACTAGTTATATACCAGAGACTTTACATAAATGAGAATCCCCACTGAGTGCTCTGAATATAGGAAATTATTTATTAGGAACGACCAACTTATTTCACATCAGAATGTTTATTCTATGGGTGTAATGAATGTGGGAGTTTTATTTGAAATCACAGCTTATTATACATCAAAGAATTCATGCAGGAGAGAAACTTTTTGGATGTAGTGAATGACAGAAAATCTTTAAAACCCACGGCTGGGTAGGTCCTAGGTTCTAGGGGAGAACCTACTACTATTATGTTGCTAAATGAACACAGCACTAAATTAGTTACTAAGGACTTATCATTATACCCATAGATTAGTGCATCTCTTGAAGAGAAGCTTCTATTTTTTTTTTTGCAATAGATGGTGATTAACATAGAGACCCACACTGGTTAATATACAGAGAATAAGAGACTGAAGAGTTCTCATCCATAAATAGGATGTCTATATCATACCCCCATTTCCAAAGGCTCAGGGATCATTGTTGAAGGGGGACTACAACGAAACATTTCCAGTCAAAACAGGGAAGTTGCATTCACAAACAACCAGTAGGTGTGACATCATACACAAGATGATGCAAGATCAAGACAAACAAGTTCCCAGCGTGAATAGGTGAGACAGACATGAAGTCCCACCCCTAGCTGAGGAACTCATGACACTTGATGAGTACTGAGAGAAGGAGAATTAGTTTCTTTCAGGGATGTGACCCATGCTCCCATAGATGGCCCTACATCACTAAGTTGATCCAATGGGTTAAAAAATAAAGAATACATGAAATTTGGAGGAAATCGTGGTGAAGGGATAGGGGAGGAATTAGAGGGATGGGAATGGGGGATGGATTTTATCAAAATTCATTCTATGCATGTACGAAATTCTCAAATAATAAAAAAGAAAAAGAAAGCCTTTAATACAAAGTCAAACTTTATGGTACACCTGAGAACTCACACAGAGAGAAACCCTATGTTACTAAATGTGGAAAATCCTTTACATTCAACTCATAATTCTTTGTACATCAAGGGGGTGTTCACAGAGGAGTAAAACCCTATTGTTGCATTCATGATGCAAAAGCTTTAGTTTGAAGTTACAACTCACTGTACATCAGAGAAGTCACACATGAATAAAACTATCTATTCAATGACTGTGGCAAAGCTTTCAGGAGCAAGTCATACCTCATATACATATGGTCTCACACAGGAGAGAAACTCCATGAATGGAATGATAGAGGAAGTGTCAAGTTTTAATTCACAACTCAGTAGACACCAAAGAATAAGAATTTATATAGGTGAGAGCCCCTATGAATACCACTAATATGAGAAAAAATTCAGCAGGAAATACTAGTTCTCTTACCAGAGAACTCATGCTGAGGAATAGCTCTATGAGTGTGGTCACTGCAGAGGTTTTGGTTTGAAACCACAGTGCAAAACTCACACAAGAGAGAAATCCTTTGCATTGAATGTAGAAAAGCCTTTAATACAAAGTCAAACATTATTGTACACCAGAGAACTCACACTAGAGAGAAATCCTGACGTTGTAGTGAACATGGAAAAGCCTTTACATTCAAGTTACAACTAATTGAACATCATGGACCTCACACATGATTAAGCCCAATGGATGTAGTGAGTGTAGAAAAGCCTTTAGTTTGAAGTCTTAGTTCATTGTATATCAAATAAATCACAGAGGAGTAAAGCTGTATGGATGCATTATCTGTCAGAAACCCTTCAGGAACAAATCATAACTAATCATATCTATGTGAACACACACGGGAAAGAAACCATAGGCGTGCAGTGTACATGGGAGATCCTTCTGTTTCAATTCACAACTCATTTTGCACGAGAGTATTCCCGCAGGAAAAAAAATCCTTATGAATACAAGGAAAGGGAGAAAGCATTTAACAGCAAAGATTAGCTTATTTCACATCAGCAAATTCGTTCAGGGCAAAGCCCCTATGGGTGCAGTGAATGTTGCAAAGCTTTTAGCAGCAGGATATTTACTTCATCAACGTTAGAGAAACCATATGAATGTAGAGAATGTGGGGAAACCTTCATTTGGTAGTCATTACTCATCGCACCCAAGCAAACTCATGCAGGTCAAAACCCTTGTAAGTGCAATCAACGTGGGAAACTCCACAGTGAAAAATTGGGCTCACTGCATATCAGAAAAGGCGCACAAGTGAACATCAAAATACACACACACACACACACACACACACACACACACATACACACACACACACACACGCAGGACGGAAACTCTGTAAATGCGCTGAATGTGGGAGATTTTCTTGCTGGAAACCACAGTTCATTAGACATTAGAGAACTCATACAGATGAGAAATCCACTGATGAATTAATTATACATAAGACATTTTCTATCAAAATACCAACAAAATCATATAGAAGAGAAAATAATGGAATTATCTCATTGTACACTAGAAACCTATATTGAATAGAAATATTAATAAATGACAATGGACCCACAGAAGAGTGTTCTTCACATAAAAGCAGCACAAGAATCTGTAAGTTCAGGAAACCCTATGAAAATTTTCAGTAACAGTTACTTTTTTTTTGAGATGGAGTCTCCTAGTCTCCTATGTCTCTTAGTTCTCATTATGTTACTGGTACCAAAATCATGGCCTCCTGTGACCCACCTCGGCTTTCTGAGTAGCTGATACCATAAGGTTAGCACCCAGGCAAAGCCATACCATTTTTTTTTTCAAGTTTTACACCTTCAAATTTAACAGGCCTATTCAACTGAGAATTCACTCAGAATAGAGTTGTGGGTAGAAATTGCACTTGCCTAAATGTGGTAAGAAATGTACCACACCACTAGAGTCCTACACACCAGCAAAGTCCTTGAGAAGCTCACATCACAAGGCAGGATTTCGACTACTTTGTGACACCAATAGACCAACAGACCAAAAGAGGTCCCACATCTCTAGAAAGAACAGACCCTGTGCCTCATTCCCCTCTAGGGCACCTCCATGCCACCATCTATCCTTGTCAGCCCTCTCACCCTCCTCTGTTGGTTGGTGAAATCACCTTGTTCAGCTTTCAGCTCCAGGTCCTTCCTGCACCTGCATACCTCTGGTGAAATGACAGCAGAACCATTAGAGAGGGCACCGTGCTTCTGAGCCTTGGGTAAGCCTAAGAGTCCTGATCGTCCAGAGTTCATCCGTTTGTCCTACAGTAACAGATATCACCCTAGTCATACCATTTTTGTTAAAAAAATTTTTGATTGATTTAAAAAATATTTTTATTATTTTTATTTCATGTGTATGACTGTATTGCCTGTATGTATGTCCTATGTAATGTCCTATGTGTATGACTGTGTTGCCTGTATGTAAGTCCACCTATGTCATGCAATGCCCATGAAGGTCAGAAAAAGGTGTTGGATCTCCTGGAACTGGAGTTACAGACGTTTGTTAGCTGCCATGTGGGTGATGGGAACCAAACCCAGGTCCTCTGCAAAGAGCAACCAGTGCTCTTAACTTCTAAGCCATCTCTCCAGCCCCCTTGATTGATTTTTTTTTAATGTGTATGAGTGTTATGCCTGCATGTATGTAAGTGTGTCTATGTTATACAGTGCCTGTGGAGGACAGAAGAGGGTGCCAGATTCCCTGGAACTGGAGTTATGGACAGTTGTTAGCTGCCATCTGGGTTCTGGGAACTCAACCTAGGTCTTCTGCATGAGAAGCCAGTGATGTTAACAGCTGAGTCATCTCTCCAGCTCCCCTCCCCCAAGGTAACTTCTCATGTGGTTGTTGATAAATTATTTCTGGATAGATTTCCCAGGACAATTTTATTTATGCCCTTTCCTTCAGCTTGTTTATATGCCTTTTTTTCAAAATTGGGGTCTTTGGTAACCACTTCAATGTGTTCCTTGCTTGGGTAAGTTGGTTGTGTTTCTGTGCTTATAGTTAAATTAACAGACTGCTTAATAGGTGCTAGAGAATGAATGGAGACAAAGGCTTTCGAGGGTCTAGATGTGGATGCTGGCTGTTTCCCAGGACAGGAAAGGTTGCTGTCAACTCATATCATATGTCAGGAACTTAGCCAGGACATAAAGGAGTGAAACTGATGGTTAGAATCATAAGCTTACTGACACTGTTGGTAATGAGGTTGTTGCTGCCATAGTTTGACAAATGACTGCCTCTGGTGGTCATGGCTAACATGGGGGACAATGAACTCAAAACTGCTTAAGATGTTGTGTTAAATTAGTGTACTTTGATACTGCCAAAATGTCTATAGAGTCAACATGTTGAAAATCATAGTGCCAATTGCTGGCTCATAAAGTCTCTGCTCTTCACAGCCTCATTATATACTGTAGGTGAGTGAGCATCAGTTTGGGAAGAATGGGACATTAGTGGTTAGATGACGGCTGTCTTGGGAAAACATGCTTATTTGACACTGAAGAGATTTGCCAAGCCTTTCATTTTGTGTTATTTGAGAAGATAATCCCAACTCTTACCCCCAAATCTTTATTGTTTGGGGGGAAGAAGGCAACGATTTTTTAAATGCTTAATTCTGCAGTGGTCTTCTCATTATATAGAATCCAACTTGAAGATTCCTGAGGTGAAAAAGAGAAATGAAAGCTTTTATAAAGGAAGACAGGCAGATATTCACTGAAGTACACACCCTAGATGTGGGAAACATTGTAAAAGTGAATTTTGTCATTGATGTGCCAAAGAAGATAGAATAACTCATAAGACAAGCTCTGGATTCAGTTTACTATGAAGCAGGTGTCAGGGGTCAGTTTGCTGTGTCATGTAACGCGTATTGTGCATACCACCTTGCCTGGCAGAAGCTGAAAGTGCAGCATCAGAGTCAGGGACAGCAATCAAATAACATGGAAAGAATAATGTTACTGTCCTTAAGTGTGAAATTTACCACAATTAACAACAGAAAAGAGTCAATTGATAAGCAGTAAGCAGTTTAATCACTGTCCTTCATGCCTGCTTAGTCCCTCTGCCCTTCTTTCAGCCAAGAGTGGAGAATTTTAGGAATAGTCAGTGGGGAGCAGCAAGGAGAGAAAATTTCAACATTAGAAAACTTTCCATCAAACAGACACCTGGAAGAGAAATACCGTGCAAATTAGGTTTGCGAACACAGACTTAAAAGTTCTTTTTTTTTAAAAAAAGATTTAATTTTTTGCTTATGTGTGAGTACTTGCATATTTGTATGTGCACCATATGCCTGCTCACAGAGGCCAGAAGAGGGCATACAATCCCATGGAACTGAAGTTAGATGTGGTTGTGAGCCATCACCATGTGGGAACCAAACCCAGGTCCTCTACAAGACCAGCAAGTACTCTTGATGGCTGCGCCATCTCTCCAGTCCTAACTTAAAAGTTCTTAATGGGGGGTTGGCAATATGGCCCAGAGGGTAAACACTCCCCAGAACTCACGTGCTGGAGAGAGGGAACTGACTTCTGTAAATCCTTCTCTGACCTCCACACATGTGTCTTGTCATGCCCTTGCCCTCACCCCCCACACAAATACATGAATGTAAAGAACTATTTTTTTTTTTTAAATCTTGCTGGAGTAGTGGCTCACACCTTTAATCCTCACACTTGGAAGGCAGAGGCAGGCAAATCTCTGTGAGATCAAGGCCAGTCTGCTCTCTATTGTGAATTGCAGGTCAGCAAGGGCCACAGGTATGACTCAGGGGTAGATTGCTTGCTTGCTTCATGTGTACAAGGCCTTGGGTTCAATTGCCAGCACAGCAAGAAGAAAAAGTATTAATAGGATTGTGGCAAACTGCTGTATAGCTCACAGAGTCATGGCAAGTTGGAGGAAGCCTGAGCTGCCATTTACTAATATGCCCAGCAAATTATGCTTGTTCTTTGAGTACCCCTCCAGCTTTGTGCCTGATGCTCATCCAGAGAGAAAGAAGGGAGTGGAGCTGGTGAGAGCCTCAGGCAAATGAAAAAATTGCCTTTTTTATTTAGAATTTTGATATTTTGTTGATCAGGGGCCTTTAGCATATATTTTTATTT
>NW_008350324.1:6251489-6281838 GCF_000622305.1 Nannospalax galili
TTTGAGACAGCGTCTCCCTGTAGCCCCAGCTGGCCTGGAACTCACTATGTAGACCCGGTTGTCTTTTTGAGACGGCGTCTCCCTGTAGCCCCAGCTGTCCTGGAACTCACTATGTAGACCCGGTTGGCTTCGAACTCTCACAAAGATCCGCCTGCCTCTGCCTCCCAAGTGCTGGGATTAAAGGTGTACACCACCAAGCCTGGCACTTATTTATTATTTTTATTTTATGTGTATGAGTGTATTGCCTGCATGCAGGCAAGTGCACTCATGTTGTGCAATGTCCGCGAAGGACAGAAGAGGCCATCAGATCACCTGGAACTGGAGTTATGGACAGTTGTTAGCTATCATGTGGGTGCTGGGATTCGAACCCAAATCTTCTGCAAGAGCAACCAGTATTCTTAACTGCTAAGCCATCTTTTCAGCCCCATATATTTTTATTTTTAAACATTTCATTAAATGTATTTTGGTTACTGAGTTTTTTGATGTCTCTTTTGTCTTATCCTTGTCCCAGCCTTATTTAGTACAAAAGTATTCTGGGATCCATGACCTAGGCCATGTGTTAATAGATCCAGATTTTAGAGAGTGTTGATCTCTACCTCCTGTTTAACAACCCTGTGGATTGAAGCTGGATCCAGGTGGCAGAGGAGGTCCATCACCCAGAGAGGCTTTGGCCATGACCCTGACTGGAACACTTCATTCTTCCTCTAGCCCATCTTAGCTAGAGGTGGGTCGGTGTCACCTGAGCTTGCAGCAGGATTTCTTCTAGTTCTTTGAGACTGGTTTTCAGTTTATGCCACCTACTACAACCAAGAGGTGTTCCTGGTCTCCCCCAAGAGGTGTTCTTGGTCCCCCCCAAGAAGTGTTCTTGGTCCCCCCCAAGAGGTGTTCCTGGTCCCCTGCAGGTCAGTGTGTATGCCACGGTAGCTGAGGATGCTGTGTTCCTATTCTTTAACCAGATTCCAGTCTGCCAGTGAAGGACTATGCCTGCTTCCAGAAAGGGAGGGTGGAGGACTAGGAGTAAGGCAGGTCCCCCACAAGCAGACAGGTAGGGAAAGGGCCACTGATAAGCAACAAAGATGCCATACTCAGCTTCCTCTTTACCTGAGACAAAGGCCTGGGGGCTTTTTCTCCTGCTGGCACAGTCCCCCTTCTGCTCACTGGTCCAGACTAGTCTAGAAAGTCCAAGGTAAGTTCCAGACATATTTCAGCTTGGAGCTCTGGGCCTATCATCCATTTCTTCTTTGTTTAATTTGATCAATCAAAAATTGGTGGAGGGGGACCTGCCCTGTACTACCAAGAACACTTAAAAGACCCAGGCAGGCCCTCCTAGGGGGCTTTGGAGTTTGCTTTTTAAATTCCCTTTCACTTGTGGGGAGTTTTTCTGTGTGTGAGTTTCTTTGCTTTTACTAGTTTGTTGAGTGCTGTGTCTGATTATTCTGCCTTTTTAATTCTTTAACTGATGTAGAAAACAAACCAGATCAAGATCTCTAGGTAGTAACAGGACAGTGATGTCACACACAAACTCTTAGGATCCTATCCTTCCTACAATACTGCCAAGACGTCAAGCACCCCCGTCTCTGAGAGTCATGCTTCCCAATGGAGAGGGCTCAAAGGCTTGACACTCAACAGCCATGAGGCACCCTCAAGGAGCAGATCTCCCAAGAGGGATTTATCCTCAGAGAAGCCACCAAGGATGTGAGCTGCGGTAGAGGGAGCAGAGAATCCTCAGAGAAGCCCCCTTTGAAGGAATGGAGTATCTATCTCCACCGGCCTTGAATGCTCATGCAATTGCTAGGCTGTCAGAAAAACTTTCCCTCCAGTCAGGGGCAGCCACCAGTTAAAACCAGCTCCTGGTGGTGGTCTGGGTAGGTCTTTTCTCAGCATCTCCCAAGCTCTCTGCATTCCACAGCCAATTCTCCACCCTCTGAACTGCTGGGAACCTCAGTGTGGGCCTTGTTCCAGTCCACATCATCAGGGTGGGCCACAGGGCTGGGTCTTGCCAGAGCCCCTAAGCAGCTTGTTCTCAGTGGCCATGTCAAAAGAGCCCACATGCGGACTAGAGTTGAGACAGGCTTTGAGAGGGGGATCTGAGTAGTATGACCCCAGTCATACTTGGGGTCTTGGCACCTTGAAGGCAGCATGGGCCCTCCCACCCTGCTGCAAAGAGTCCTGTTCTGAACCTCCCCATGCTTGCTGGGCCTCTGGCTTGCTGCAGACGGGCTGAAATTTGGATACTTTGTAGCTGGTGTGCACAGACCAGGGGCGCCAGCGGAAGCAGGTGGGGGGTCTCCAGGAGGAGTTGGCGGAAGAAGACATGGGTTGGGGAGGCGCCTCTCTTGGGCACGTGGGCGCTGGCGTCCAAGAAGCAGGCCGAGCGGCGGCTGAGGGCCTGTGCAAGGAGTCTGCTGGTCACCAGTCTTGGCCTCCACACCAACAGCGGTCTCCAAAGGTACTGGGCAGCATGTGGCAGGTCCTCTCCATCCATCCTAGGCAGGGACCCAGTGGGAGCCCAGTCCTTCCTCAGTTAAGGGTCTCATCAGGCCCAGACCCAACCCCGTGCTTCCGACATTGTCCGGAGCCAGTGGGATGTTACTGCAGGAAACCTGGTCCAGAGAGGGCTCTCCTCCTCCCTTTGGGTGGAAACCCGGTACCCTTTCCACGAAGAGTGAGTGAGGCCACGGTGTAAAGTGAGGCCATGGCTCAGCTGGCCATGCTTAGGGCCTGGGAGGCCTCTTCTTGGCCTCACTTCCAGAGTGTATTCCACAGAAATGGGCTCTGTCGTGATTAGGCTCCATCCCTGAAAATCCATCCTGAACATGCTGCCCAAGCGCCCTAAGGTGGCGCCGCTTCAGGCAGTTGTGATTTCTCCCATGGCAGGATGCCCCAGGACTCAGCATTTTGTACAGGAAACATGTGCCACCACCCATGCTGATTGTCAGAAGCCGTGTCCCCACTGTGCAAAAGGGCAGTTGCTTATAGTTAGGTGGATGCCAGGGCCTTAGGTTAACCTCCAAAAGCCACACAAGGTTGAAAGGAAATGGGATCATAGCTTGTATCAGATCCTGGAGGAGACATGAGAGGGTCAGGCCAGGGCCCAGGGCTAAGTCTCAGTCAGGTGAGATGACTGTTTGCAGACACTGCCCAACTGGGTGGTCTGTGCACAGACAATTTGGGAAGATTAGAGGGAATATGCATGAGACCTCCCTTCCCTCTTCACAGGTGAGTTATCCTCCCTCACCAGTGTCTGAGGCCCAGGGAATTAGTCTGAGGACCCATGATAGAGGGACATGGTTGGTGTTGGTGTTGTCCTGACCATTCTGTGTTGGCAGAGTCACTCTTGTGGGATGCAGAACTTCCTGAGGCTGCTGAGGGAGCATGGGCACACCTATCCTCTGCCAGCCGAGCTGGTGGCCTTGGCAGGCAGGCTGTGTCAACACCTCCAGGATGATCTTGTGCAAGTGCTGCCTTTGGTGGCAGCCATTCTGCATAGCCAGCACCGTCAGCACCTGCTGGACAATGCTAATGTGGCCCTGGTGTGTGCCCGGGTCCTGGTCCAGCAGGAGCAGCTGCATGCAGCGCTCCGGATTCTGGAGGTAGGACTGGGTTTGGGACTTTGGGTGTAGACAGAAGTCTCTACTGTCTCCAATGTGAATAAGTTTGTCAGGGCAGCCCACTCTCACTTGACCAAGTGATTACTAGCTTGGTAATCAAGCCAATTACTGTTTATTAAATCTGTATTGAGTGGTGGTCCTGTGCTAGGCGCTGTGCCAGCAGATAGGCAAATATGTGGATATGATGTGATCCTCCTTTGGGGTAGGGGGCGACATCCCGTGGGGGAACATACAGATTCAAATTTCCATCCTGAGTGGGTCTTTGTACTCGTGTGGTAACATGTTTGACCTCAGCATGTTTAGCATCAAAATCTGGCCTGAAGCCGGACGTAGTGGTGCACATCTACAAACTCAGCACTCAGGAGGTTGAGGAAAGACAGTTGTGGGTTAAGGCAAGTCTGTGTCAAAACCACAACAAAAATACTATCCAGGTTGGGTGTGATGGTTCATGTCTTTTTTTTTTGGTCTTTGAGACAGGGTCTCCCTGTAGCCCCAGCTGTCCTAGAATTCAATATATAGACCAGGCTGGCCTTGAGCTCACAAAGATCCTCCTGCCTCTGCCTCCCGAGTGCTGGGATCAAAGGCCTGTGCCACCATGCCCGGCTTGGTACATGTCTTTAATCCTAGAACCAGGGAGGCAGAGACACATGGATCTCTGTTAGATGAAGACCAGACTCGTCTACATAGTGAGTTCTAGGCCATCTGGGGCTACAGGGAGACCCTGTCTCCAAAAAAAGTGACAGTTGGCGACGCTGGTGATGAGAAGCCCTAGGAGAAGGATTAGAAGCTCAGGACAGCGCACAGATGTGTCTGATGACCTGATACTATGGTAGCTGAGACCAGAGGGGCAGATGGGGCTTCCATACCAGGAAGTGGGTGGAGACCTGGCTTATGAAGGGTGTTCTTGTCCAGAGCCAGGTAAGCAGAGCAAGCCAGAGCAGTCACCAGGCCTTGCTCTCCTTACTGCCTGGTTCAGTTGAAGGGGCTATGGTCAGGTCTCTGGTCTCTTCATGAGTGACATGAGGTATCTACCATGGCTTGTGAGGTGGCTGGCTGACCCAGGTCACACCTCAGGGCCTGTTGGGGATTTGGAGGGCCTGTACTGTTTGGTGGACATCAGTACTTAGTGGATTTAAGGCTTCAGATCCAGATGACTGCCTTTGCCACAGGCTTCACTGCCTTTTCAGAGGCTGGATTGGTGTGGGTGGCAGACAGGTTCCTACACACTGCGGTGTGGAAGAGAGTGACTGAGTTTCAGCTGGCTTTTTGCACAGGGGTGCCAGGTGCCAGGGGGCAGCCCAGAGCTGGTGAAACTCTGGAATGATGTCCACTACCGCCTGACCATGAGGAAGATGGGTGTGGCCATGCTGAGCCCCGTGCAGAAGTTCCGATGCAGGAAAAGGTATCTGTTCTTGTCTGTGCTGGCTCCATGGGCTTCCCAGGGCTGTATTTGTGCCGTCCAAACCCCAAGGGAGCTGTGGAAACAGGGACAGGAAACCACACATTAGCAGTGTCTGTCATAATGTAACGAACACCTTGACCTTGAGTAGTGTCTGTCACACCCTCATGTGCCCATCACTGATCTCCAACTCCACCTGACACTTCAGCGAGGTGGCTGAAGGTAGAGAGCTGCATGCATGTCGGCATCCTGAGTGTGTCTACCTCCCATCAGCACCTGAGTCTGGTGAGCCAAGGAGCTTGTGGATGGGGACAGTGAATGTGGAGGACAAGTGGGTGCTGCTCAGCACGTGTGTTTCTGGTCATCTAATCCTCATGTTGGAATCCAGGCTGGTCCCTGGGGGATGCAGGATGAGAAGGTTTTAGTACTGGAGAGAGTCTCATGTGGGTAACTTTACTGTTACCGTTGTCAGAACTTTTGCTCTCAGCATCATCACTTATAAATGAGAAAGTTGGTGGAGAAAGGTTGAGTTTCTTGTCTGAGGTGTTGCATGGGAGAAGGAAGGCCATCCCTCCCTACACAATTAAGACCATGGAGCTTTTGTTCTTTGTCTTAAGAGTCTCTCAGAAGAGGAGTGTTGCATGCAGGCCTCACTTTGACCCACCAAGTCATGTAGGGCTCCTGAGGCTCAGGGGCACAGTCACTGCAGTAGGAAGAGATGTGCATTCCTTTTTTAGACCAGTGTGATTTTCTTGCATAGTCTACCAGATAATGAAGTGGTGTGGGTCAGCCCCTCAGAAGCCCAGCAGGTAATCACCCTTGAGACATAGCACCCTTGGTCATAGCACCTCAGAGGCTTATGTCCAGCACAGTGCTGCTCAGCCTTCAGCAGCCCTGGTGTGGTGTCTTGTCAGGGTATCAGGATATTTGTGAGGTGTTTCCTGGATGCTACGTGTTGGATATAGAACAGGCCCTGGTTTCCTGAAGCTGTCCAAGGGATGAGTGCAGAGGACCCTAGACAAGGACTAAAGTGGATCCCTTCATGGGGGGTATGTGGACAATGAGATGACTGAGAGAGACTATGTAGGTATTGGCTGTGGGGAGAGCTACTTTTGAGCAGATGGTTAGTGCAGGTCTGTCTAAGCCTTGGATGAAATTCCTAGGCAGTGGGGAAACCACATGGGTAGACTTACCAGACAGAGAGATGGCAAGGTTGGAAGCCAGGGATTAAGAGGTGCTTGGTGCCCTGGAGCAGATAGAAGATATTGGAAAAATGTGTTTCCAACCCTTCACAAATATAGGTCAGTCCTTAACCTGTGGCCATAGTAAAAGGGTGGCTGTGTTGGCTTCCTTAGCTGTCGTCTCCTAGGCTGATGTGTTTGGACTAGGGGAGAGTCTGGAGTCTCAGGTGGGTTCCTTTTGGAATGTGTTAGATAAGATACTCTTGAGATGTGACAGTATATGGAGGGTCAGGGGCGGCAGTCCTGCGTATTGTCTGAGAAGTTCTGTGGTAAGGGATTGAGTCAGGGGCAGCTAGAGGGGAAGGGGAGTCAGGAGGGCTTATATGTAAGGTAGGAGATTTACAGGTTTAGTAGTTCATGGGGATGACTGGAGAGTGTGGCTGGCCAGCAGGTGACATCTTAGAGAAATGGGAATCAGGTCAGTTGAGGTGCCTGGGATGTGAGATGGACTGGAGGATGCTCCTCAGAACTCGCTCTAGGCATGGAATAAGCCCTGGGGAAGCTTATGCAGAGCAGTACAGGAGGGGTGAACCTGGGGAGACCATGGAGGCAACTACAGGGGTGGCCATGGGGGTGACCATGGGACTGAGGTGTCCCAGTACCCTCAGGTGCTCCCAATGAGATACCTCATTGATTTCTGTGGACACCGTACGCTGGGAGTGTGTGCTTCTGTGGGAGAGGCTGTGGTCTTACAAGTGTAATGGAGGGGCATCCGTAGGAGAAGTCTGTGAGCTACAGGGACATGGACCTCACCTTCTGAGTGGCAGGCCTTGAGCAGGGAGCTAATGGGGTCCTACTCTATAACCTCTCATCACCTAGGAATCCACCACCTCCCGCCCTCTGCCCCGAGGGCCCCAAGAACCGGAACTTCTCCCCGGAGGTTCGGCGTCAATTGCAGGACTTTGCCTCGGGCGTGTGTGCTAACCCTAAGAAGGACCAGCGGGTAAGAAGGGCATCCCACTCCACGTAGCTTTCCTATGCAGGTATTGTCACAGGCATCACATCTCCCCTCAGCTGATTCTTCCCATCTTCCCCCAGGCAGCTCCCCTTCCCTCCTCCCAGGCAGGTCCTCCTTCCCTTAAGTGGCTCCCCCTCCACCAGGTAGCTCCTCTACCTTTCCCCTCTCCTTCTAGGAGGCTCCTCCTCCCCTCAGTGGGCTCCTCTGGATCCCCTCTATGGTCTATCTCCCAAGGTACTGGTGTTCTCCACCTTGCCTTGAACTCTACCTTGCCTTCCAGGGTTTGACTTTCTCCCATAAGACTGCCCACTTCTCACCCTGGTCAATTTGTAGCTATCACTAGTCCTCTGCTCTGTGATCCCAAGCTTGGGGTTACTGTGGGCAAGGGAAGGCCCTCTGGTTGGGGGTTGGGAGCAGTATAGGCCCTGATCCAGAGGCTCAGGATAGTCTCAGTTTGGCCCTTTCCTCAGCTTAGGGTACTGGCAGCTCAGGGCTTCATCTAGTCCAGCATGGAGTTGGCTCAGCTCAAGATGCAGGACCTGTGTGTTACTCTCTGCTAAAGCACATGATCATAAGACAATGCTTTTTCCAGTGCACCTGTTGGTAGTCCACTGTCTCTGCTGTCCTTGAAAGGGTCAGACTGGGCTCTGTCCCCATTCCTTGGTGAACAAGAACATCCTTGTAATTCAGGGTTGGATATCTTGTTTGGGGCAGGAGAAACTGGCTTTGGAGACTGGATTGACCCTTGAGCAGGTGTACAACTGGTTTGCCAATTACCGGCATCGTCAGAGAACCCTTCTCCAGCAGGCTGTGTCAAGAGCCTCTAGAGCAAAGAAGAGCACTGACCCCCCACAGCCCTCAGGAAACCATTACGGGTTTGTGGCTATGTCTCCTCAGTGGTCAGGTGAGTCACCCAAGGGCTTCACTGGGGGGGGGGGGCTGGTTTCTGACAGAATCTGGCTCAGGATTGACCCTGTTGGCTCAGGATTGACTATGTTGGTCTGGAGATGGGGTATCACATGATTGGAAGGAGAGGGTAATGAGTAGATTTAGGAAGTGAACCAAAGCTCCACTATCATAATTAGGAACCATCAGTTTTGACTGAAGTCAGACCAAGGGTCAAGAATATCATGATGATCAGAGACTATTTCTAACCAGTGGAGCTGCTTTCCCCTGGGTAGGACGCTAGGACCTGAAGCTTCACACAGCCTTCTCTCTCTCTGTGTCTCTGTCTCTCTCTCTCTCTCTCTCTCTCTCTCTCTCTTGTCTGTTTTCAGCACCATGTGAAGGAAGTGGACTTCCACAGTCCTCACAGACCACCCAAGGATCTTGGAGGCCACTGGCCCTGGCTGTGAGCTTTCCTGGAGCCAAGACAGCCTCCCAGTCACTGCTTGCTAGGTACGGTCATTCAGGAGGAGGGGACCTTCTTACCTGTTCCATCCCCTTCCCTTTTGGGTAGAGCTAAATCCTAACCCTAACCCTGGTAGTTGTGCCAGGCCCTGACTCTGGGGGTTGTTTATTTCTATGTTTTAACACTGTTTAGAAATTTCACGGAGTTAGCAGCAGCCCTGATGTGCTGCACTATCTGAGGCTCTCCTTGCTCTCCGTTCCCTGTGATGAGGCCCAAGCCTGCTGCCTGCTGCCCAATGCTGGCAGATCATGGGGCCAGGGGCCAGGCTAGCTGCCGCCCAGGTGTGTGACCTTAGGCAGGTAGGCAGGTTCATGTAACGTCTCACCTACAAAATGAGGATGTGATAGGATCTGCCATGCAGGCTGTGGCTGAGGTTGTTGGTGTTAAACAAAAGTCTAGATCACACCTGTTTGAGGCCTGTTAGCACTTGTGGAATATTTATTAAGCTATTGTCAGCTTCTGTATGATGCTCTTTTAACCAGTTTTTGCTCCTTTAAGATTACCCAGCATCTATCCACTTGATAGTATGGTCTTGCTAATCATTTTCTGTTTTCTGGTTCTAAGTAGCAGACTGTATTAAGTGAGTGTGAGCACCACGGAGCCCAGCCCTTGTAGCCTCAGGGCAGGGCAGGCAGGGTGTTTAGTGATGAGTCAGCAGCTTAACTCCACATGCCTGATCTTGGCTGGAGTTCTTTCTCAAGCCCCTCTGGTCCGGGCTGAGGGAGCCTCTACCCACCGAGGCACACTGTTGGCCATGTCTTCCAGGTCACTGCAGGGAGGTAAGATATACCAGGACAGGCCTGGTCACCATGCTGCCAACCTTACTTCTGTCTGTCCCGGCCCTGGCTTCTACCCTCTGGTGGCTAGCAGCAGCGTGTTGGATTCCCCTCTGTCTGCTGAGTCCTGGCTGATGCCCCTCTCACTGCCCTCCTCCAAGGAAATTTGCCTCAACACTGGACAGTCAGGCCGTGGACCTGGACTTGTCTCTGGATTACATCCTGCAGACACCACTGTGATGGTGACTGTTGCTGCCCTTGGTGATTCCAACCCTGCAGGTGGGTCCACATTGTCCAGAATGAACTCTTGCTGCAGCCACTACCACTACTTGGGTCCTGTGTGGGGGCAGAAAGTGTGGGTGGGGCCAGGATTTTCTCCTTGAATGTGTAATGTTTGATGAAACCTGGAACTACTGCAGTCAGAACAGACTCCTTTACAAATATCCCAGATTATTTCTCATTTACTGTATTATTAGAAAAAATGCACATGAATGAAAAAGAAGACAGGAAAGAGTTAAAATGGAGTACAGTGTCTGAACCCTGTGTCTCCTTCCCCTGCTGTCCTACTTACCTGTAAGGACCTATGCAGCTGGCCTGTGTTCACCACTGTGCACACCTGGCTGGCTGGCCTGTGTTCACCACTGTGCACACCTGGCTGGCTGGCCTGTGTTCACCACTGTGCACTCCCAGCTAGCTGGCCTGCAAGCTTCTGGGAACTCTCCTGTCTCCACCTCTCATCTCATCACAGGTGTACTGGGATTACACATACATGCTATTGATCAGGTCCTCATACCGGCATGTCAAGCCCTTTACCTACTGAGTCATCTCCTTAGCCCCAGCTCTACATTTTTGTGTAATTCCCTGTGAGACACTTCATGCCATGAGCCTGCCCTTGCTTCTTGACCTTCAAAACTGTGGATAGTGGTTGGGTGTCTCTTTTCACTTCTCCTTCTCTTGGAGAGAGAAGACAGAACCTATTTTTCCATTATGTGTGACTCAAGCTATTCATGCTGGCACTTCCAATTCATCCCCTGTATTAAGAGCAGAGTCCCTCAAGTTGTTTATGACCGAGGAGGCAGCAGAAGCAGAGCTGGAACCAAGTGTGAAGTCGCAAAGGGCCCTTTGACTCCGACAGCCCTCAGCAGCTGGCTACCATGTTAGGTGGGCATTCTGGTGCCCAGGAGAGAGGTCTGTGCAAGCCTTGCCCTAGGCCCCTGGTTTTGGTCTCAGGCCAGGCCTTGTTAGTGCTGGTTTTACTATACCACAGACCCAGAGCAGAATAGCATCTTGCAGTCTTGCTCCTTTTTTCTCCTCTGTGTGTGCCTGCCCAGAAATGAGTAAATTTATTAGCTTGTTTTTAAAAGTGGAGAGTCTTCTAAGATAGTCCCTGACACAGGTAGAGAGAAAGCCAAAGGGCAGGGTGAGGAAGCAAGAGCTCAGCCTCAGGGAAAGCTCAGTGAGTCCTAAAGTGAGAGGTCAAGGTGAAAACTGCAGCAGGCAGGTTGCCAAGCGGGTCTGTGTACCTGCTCCAAGAACCTGATGTACATGGGCAGCTGGACAAGACTGTGGACATATTTGGACTCTGGCATTGGGTATTGTGGAGGCCCGGAGTGGCAAAGCCTAGCTTGGAGTCAGCTGGACTTTGACCTGATCTCTGGAGGCCTGATAGGTCATTGAGGTGGTTCTGTGGGCCCCTTCCTTGGGAGGGAGGCTGAAGCCTGAGGGATGGTGAGCTGGTTTCACACAGCCCCGGCTGCCACTCCTTCCTCTCACTTGTGGTTTGTGGAATTTCTTTATCTGTAGGATTTACTGATACGCACAATGGTAATCCTCAGAGCTTGTACCCAGAGGAGAGTCCAGGCCCAAGCGGTGGGCAGGCAGGAATGACACAGCTTCCGCTGCAGGCTCCGAAATTCATTGTCCCCCACAGGTAAGCCCAAAGAGCCCTAGGCTCAGACGATACCTTCTGCAGGCTATGGAGGCAGGCAGGCTGGGACTTTATAATAGACTCACCACCTCAGATTTTGCAGATCAATTCCTTTCCTTATGAATTTCTGAAAACTTTAACAGTCTTTCTCTCAACAAAGGAACACCTCCAATGTTAGTGCTTACGTAGGCATCCCACACTTTGGGTGTTGTGTAGGGATCATCACTGGCCAGAGGTCTCCCTTGGCCTTACTGACTTCTTCCTGGTATTTGTTCCATAGACAAAGGCTGTGGACAGGGGACTGCAGAGACAGAGGTGTGTGGTATGTGGGGTGATCTGGGGTCCTGTGGTGGAGAGATGATGTCCAAGGTCCTAGGAAAATTTTGAAACAAAGATGGTTAGCATCCAGGGTGATCTCAGGTTTTGTGATTGAGAGAATCCCAAGGCCTCCAGGCTGAGGGATAGGTCCAAGAGACCGCAGGCAGGACAGCTGGGGTTGGTATGTGACAGGGTGGACTGGGGTCCTCTGATGAAGAGGGATTGTATCCTGTTCCAGTGGACACCTCTCCTGACTACACTAGGGGCCATGTTCCCAGGACATGGGGTCTAGTACAGAGGGCCACATGACTGAGGCAGATACCCAGTGAGGACAGAATTATAGGGGAACATTTGAGAAAGAGGAAATAGTTCCTGCTTTATATGCTGTGCTTGCTGAGATGGCTGGATTGTGAGAAAATCTGTACCGCAGATGCGCCCCATCTCTACTTTCTGCTATAGGTGGGGGAGGTGCTCACGGCAGGCATGGCCTCTCCTCATGGCAGTCCTACCCTCCTCTCACCTTCCTGTCCAGTACCTTCTGCCTGTCCTTGTTCTCCCCCGAGGGCCCTGAATCTTTACGTAGACAGGGTCACTGAAGAGTGGGTGGCAGTTACCTGCACTGTGTAGGTGGAGAGACCCCCACTTTTCTCAGTGTGGCTTTCACATGAAGCCATGATAAGGAAGGCCAGGCCAGCACTCTCCTTCCTCACCCACCAGGTCTCTGCCACACCAGAACTAGAGATTTGCTTCTATTGTAAACATTCACAGATTTCATGCTGTGTGACACTATAGAGCAGATATGAATGAACATCTGTTCATCCCAGATAGGGAACCCATGACAGACCGAAGATCATAGTTTGGCCAACCAATGAGTTCATGGGGCTACTTACAGGGGCAGGGTCCACGCAAAGGCAGCACGGAAAGCCCAACTCAAAAAGCTGCATCCCTGAGCTCTCTGTACAACCTTTAGGCAGTTGGTCTCCCTCAGGTACAGCTCAGCTCTGAGTCTACTTCAAGCCCCCAGGGCTGATCACTCCCTGGGCCTTGTTTACTGCCTCTGGAACCTGGGGGAGGGGCTTTGTGAGTCTTGTTTCAACTTTTCCAGACATGAGGTTTATTTAATTCCCTTGCATCCTGGAGGGGATGTTTGAACTCAGAGGAAATTACCTACCAGTTCTGTAGAATTCATTATAAATAGAATCATATATTGTATACTCTGGTTTCTTTTAAGTTTTTTTTTTAAACATGATCGCACTGTGTAGCTCTGACTGGCGTGGAACTCCAGCGCCTTGGCCTCCTGAATGCTATGACTGTAGGCATTGACACCATCCCCAGCTCGGCGCTTGTTTTCTCCCTTCTGGTTTGTGCTCATTGTAATTACTGAGATTCGCCCTGCTGGGACTGAGTTAGCATCCCTACCTCCTTTTATGTCTAAGTCCCAAGCCATGCTACAGAAGGACAGCGGTATGCTCATCTCTCTGCCTGGTAATGGCATCTGGGTGTCAGGGGCTTGTAGCAATCACAGAGAAGGCCACTGTGGCTGCGTCTGCACACATGTGTGGTCTCAGCACTGCCCGTGTTTCCTATGGAGCATTCTAGGAGGTATATTGGGAACCAGAGCATGGCGTCTGTCCAGTTCCTGCTGCCTTTACTGTTCCATCTGACTTGGCCCCAGTGGCCTCTCCCTTCCCTCACATCTCAGGCCCCTCCCTTCTTAGTACAAGAGCTTGCATCTGCTTATCTCCTCCATCTCCATGAGCTTGCTCTGATGCCTTCATCACTTGCTCCCTGTGACCTGCTGAGTGACCCTGTTCATGTTAGCACATATCTTTTCCCCCTGACAGAGCAGTGTAAGTCATCTCATTAATCACCATAGAATCGTTTTGATGTGTAAATGTAGGAGTATGGGTATCATATTACCCGGCGCCCCCTGTTCTGGTGTGTGGTGTTACGTGTCACATTATGGCAATGCTTGGATAAAGACAGCCTGACTCTTAGCATCCATTTTAGCCAAGAGGGCACCCAGATTGTTCTGAGCACCTGCTCCTTCAGATTACCCTCAGAACTGTGCTTTTGAACAGAGACCTTCCTCTCTCTTTTATTGAAACAGTATATACAGGATGAAATAGGGTAGTAAAAGTGGAACTGTATCATCCTCTGACCCTACAGAGTAAATTATCCCTGTTGTTTGCAACAAAAATGGGATAATCTTTGTTGCTTCCAACAAATACCTGCTGTTTGCAGCAGTTGCTTGATTGATATGCAGAACATAGACACATTCCTACATTATTCTGGGTCAAGAGCAAGAATGGGTTATAAGGGATTAAGGCTATATGCCCAGGTCACAAGCAAAGCGCAAGGCTCAAAAAGCTTGTCTATGTTGTAAACAAGCTAAGATAACATTTTTGGTTGCAAGGTTAAGTAAAAAATATCTGTCCTGGGCATGCCTGTACTATAAAAGTCATCCCCATACTGATGTGTCAAGCAGAATTGTACAGGATAGAGCTTATCCTGACACTGTCCCCATTCCAGCCCCCTGGAGATGGTACCAGCCTCATCTGCCTTGCCAGGACCTGTGTCTGCCATGGAGCTGAGCCAGCCCCTGCCCTCCAGCCAGGTAAGGTCTTCTGGGGCATGCATGCTTTCCTCTTAGACTTGTGCTGCTGGATGGTGAATAAGGAAGGAGCAGAGATGACCTGTGGGTGGATGATAGTTAGATTCAGAGGTGGTCTGGGGGTTTCTGTGGGGCAGTGTTCTCTCCTGAGTTCAGAGTGGGTCAGACAGGGCCAGGAGGTACCCAAGTGGGAAGGCAGGTATTAGAGCCTGGCAGAGCATGCTTCTGTGTATAATGCTTTGATGGTTTTCCAGGTGCAGTGGCCCAATGACCAAGCCTCCTGTGAGGCTTTCTGGGGAGCCAGAATGCTTCTTGAGTTTTCCAAGAGCAGCCTGAGCCGAACTGGCCCTGCAGAACCAAGTCAGCCACACGGGATGAGCAAGTGTGGCTTGTGCAACTATTCGACAGAAGTTACAGAGCTTTACCCTAAGTAGAAATGGAGGTTCCCAGAGTTCCTCAGAGGTTCTACTGAGAAGCAGCAGTGGCTTCTTTTGCTGCTACCTGGTTTGAATAGTTTGGTTGATAACTCCTTGTTGTTGGAGGAAGTATTTGGGAAATGTTCGAGGGATCACATGTTTGAGGGGAGTCTGTTCCACAGTGATAGGTGAGAACTGAAGCCCTTGGCAAGGGCTGTGCAGAAAGGCTGTCTAGGTAGAGGGAAGAATCTTCCACAGGGCCACCCTCTTCCTCTGGGTAACTTTCTGAGTAGTTGTGGGGAGCGAGCCAACATTCCTGTGTTCATAGGAGATACCTCCTTTGAGTGCTGAGCAGCAAACCTGGCTGGAGGTGGCCTGATATGGTGGGCCAGAGTGGATTTCCTTGCTGGGTGCTAACTCACTATGCCTGTGAAACAAATGTTTTAATAAACTAAATTCAAGTTTAACATTTTGAACTCCCCTTTTTATGCTAAACTGTGTATCCTGACATCTGTTCATATCAATACATAGGAATTAACATTAGCTTTTCAGTTCTGGACCAGTGTTCATGTTGCGGTGGTGTTACTCGATGTCTCTGTGTTCTATTGAATGATGTTGACTGTTTCCAAGTCTATTATTTATTTATTTATTATTTATTTATTTTTGGTCTTTTTGAGACAGGGTCTCCCTGTAGCCCCAGCTGTCCTGGAGCTCACTGTGTAGACCAGGCTGGCCTTGAACTCACAGAGATTAGTCTGCCTCTGCCTCCCGAGTGCTGGGATTAAAGGCGTGTGCCACCACTCCCAGCCCAAGTCTGTTTTATAAGCAGCATTTTGCTGGAATCCCTGTCCGGTGCCCTTTGCCTTTTAGTTGGTTCATTATAAATTCCTGGAAGCTGAATTTCTTGGTGAGTTGTTGAAGTCTAAGTGGTTTGCCATGGATTCTGGGTGTTTGATGACCCCTCTGCTCACCTACCCAGGTGTCTGTTGCAGAATGGAAGCTGTGTATGATCTGGGACATCCTCAGGTTTGAACCTGAACTTCAACTACCAGTCCTATGCTCAGAAGCTCCCAAGTTTGTGGGAGACACAGGCACATAGGCTCTCCTCATAGGATATGGGAACAAGAATAAGGAGTTGGGATACTTGAGGGTATGGGTTTAAGAGCAGGAAAATCTTAACCCAAGTTGGAGAATGGCTGAATTAGAAAATGGCATTGTAGAGAAGAGGGGGAGAAGTGCAGCAGAGGGAACAGGGGCTTAGGAATTATGTCTAAAGGCCATGACAGTGCTCAGTTAGGGCCCTCATAATCCTTAATCCTGGAAGAGGAGGCAGGCACTGACACTGGCTTTTCGGGAGCCCCATGCCAGAGGATGTGTTGCCTGCAATACTTGTCTCTTGGCCACAGTACTGGTTTCGTAGGTCCCTTCACCAGACTGGCTCCACTAGAATCAGTGACTACTGTGCCTTGAGTTGCTACAGGAGGGCCACTGGTTTCTCAGGACACCCATGCTGAGACATGGGCTTACCCCATTCATCATCCCTTAACCTTTGGTGTGTTAAAGGCTGGCCTGTTTCCCAGTGTCCTAGTTACTTTTCTTGTTGCTATGTTAAATGCCCTGACAAAAGCAACTTAAAGAAGAAGGGGCTTATTTTGGCTCACAGTTCGGGGGTAGGGTCCATAATGATGAGGAAGTCCTCTTGACAGGAGCTCAAGGCAGCTTGCTACATTGCATGTGCTGTCAGGAGGTGGAAGATGCTGAATGCTTGTGCTCAACTACCTTTCTTTTTTATAGACTGTGGGACTTAAGCTCAGAGAATGGCACTGCCCACTTATAGTGTGAGTCTTCACACCTCAGTTAACCAAATCAACATAACTCCTCATAAACCTGCCCAGAAGCTAGGTCATCCTTCAAAAGTGTGCCTGCAGGCTCATTTCCTAGATGATTCTAGATCCCCTTGAAGTTGATAATAACGCTAACTACTTAAACTCCACCCTTTGTCATCTGATACCCAAACACACATCACTTTCTAAGCCATGACTTTGTCCATATAGAGTCATGACCATCTTAAAAATATATTCAGTCAAACTTTATAAGTCCTCATGGTTAATAACAATTCTGGTACCTCTTAAAAGTCCAAAGTCTGGGTCTCCTCTGAGACCCAAAGTGATTTCTTAACTGTCAGCTTCTATAAAACAACAAAGTTAACATACTTCCAATATATAATGACATAGAGTAAACATTCCTATTTCAGAAGGGAAAAAATCAGGGCATAGCAAGAATAATCAGACCAAAGGAAGACCAAATCCATCAGGGAAAACACAAGATTCTACAGTTCCATGTTCAGCATTTAGGACTCATAATGTAGTTGTTTGGGCTTCAAAGGGCTTAGGTAGCTCTACTTCTCCAGCTCTGCAACTTGTAGCACAAACAGCCTCTCCCTTAGGCTGGCTCTACTTTATGTCTGCAGCTTTCCTCAGTGGCATCTCCTGGGGACATCATTGCAACATAGGCTTCACCTTCACTATTTCATACAGTGGCTTCTCAGGGCCTCCTTGCAGGGACTCCAACCCTGCCACACATTGCCTCACATCATCTGCTCTCCAAAACCGGGGAGCAGGATGCCACAACCCCCTCAACCTTGCACGTTTCATGCCTGCAAAACAAGTACCATGTTGATGATGCTTCCAAGTTCAGCTATCAGTTTTAGATGTAGCCTGGACCCCCTTGGAGCACAGCTATATCAGCTTTTGTGTTCTGACCCAGGAGAAACACTTCCCTAGGCTGTTGCCTTAGAGGAGCAGGGAATCCCCCCTTTAGTTTAGGCTTTCTTCAAATTAATTTGGATTTTCACACCATCAGGACCCCTTTCCTATCACACCAGTATAGCACAGGAGGTGATGACCTTTTCAATAGCTAAAGCTGTTTTCTTAGCACCAGCCTGATGCTTATCTGTCTGTATATTTCCTCTACCAAACAAATTAGTCCATTTTATAATTAAAATTCACTCAAGTTCCTAGGGAACAGACAGAATGAGACCAGAGAGTCTCCCATTTACCATCTTACTCCTTCACATAGTTGAGCATGTGATTAAAATCAGATGCGCTAAGAAAGGGATATGAGCAGTAGAAAAGTGATTGTATGACCTAATCTGTCAATCTAAACAACCACTCTCACTATGCACTTTAGTAACTGAACTCCTCCTTCCCTTGACATTCCTAAAAGGAAGTCCCAAACAATAATTGGGGCCCTTGAGTGTCCTCTCTCACGTGTTCCACTACTTCCTTGCTGCATATTCTGATTTTTATTGCTTTGCCTTAAATAAAGTTTTCTTATTCTTGCAATTCCATGTGAGCTTTTATTTCAGTTCCTTGAATAAGAGGCCAAGAACCTGGAAACACTCCACCCTGACCCTGTCCACTGTTGATAATACTGCTCAATGTGCTACACAGATTTATGTGGATACAAACCTCTGACCCAGAAACTAATACCTGCCTTCTTGCTAGGAGATGAGAAAGCCCTATCCTAATCCTACTACTCCTGGACAGTCAGCTTTAAGAAACCAGAGACTTGAATTTGGTTCCCATTATCCCTGGGGTTTCCTCCTCTCCCTCCCTTTCCTATTAAATTGATCCTCTATTTAAAAAAATACTATTTTTATTCTCTGAGAATTTCATACAGTACGCTGTCATATTAACCCCCTAAATCCAGCTTTACCACCCTACTCAACCAACTTAATGTCCTATTTGTGTTGCTCAAATGTTATGGGGGGTGAGTTCATCCCTTAGAGTGTAGTCAACCTACCAGGAGTCATCCTTTTAAAAATTGACTCTTCCTGTCCTAGAAGCTATCAGTTGCCAACAGTATCCCAGCCAGGGGTGAGAGTTCATGCTCACCTCCCCACTCTATGCTGGGATTTTGTCAGACTTGAGCTTGCACAGATCTTGTGCATGCTATCTCAGCTGCTCCTGAGTTCATGAGCAGTTCAGGTGAGTACCTGTCCTGTTGTGTCTAGAAAACACTTGCATTGTAGCCATCCACTGCCTCTGGCTCTTACAATCTTTTTTAAAAATTATTTTTATTTTATGTATATGAGTGTATTGCTTGCATGCATGGAAGTGCATCCGTGTTGTGAAATGCCTCCAGAGGCCAGAAGAGGGTGTTGGATCCCTTGGAACTGGAGTTATGATTTTTAGCCACCCTGTGGGTGCTGGGAATTGAACCCTGTTCCTCTGCAAGAGCAGCCAGTGTTCTTAACTTCTTAGCCATCTCTCTAGCCTCCTTACAATCTTTCTTATCCCTCTTCCCCAACTATCGCAGAGCCTGGGGAGGTGGGGAGAGGCATGAAATAGATGCCCCATTTAGGGCTGAGCACTCTTCAGTTTCTTCTCTGCGTGTTGATCAGTTTCGGGTCTCTGTGTTAATTTCCATCTACCACAAAAGGAAGCTGCTCTGAGGAAGGTTGGGAAATGCACTAATCTATGGGTAAAGAAAGATGTCATTAGGAGTCAGTTTAATACTATGTTCATTTAGTAGATGCCCATTGTTGATGGACATGTAGGTTGTTTCCATTTCCTGGCTATTGTGAATAGAGCATCTGAACATGGATGAGCAAATGTGTCTGTAGTAGGCTATAGAGTCCTTTGGGTACATGTCTGAGAATAATATAGCTCTATTATATGGTAGATCATATTTCTAGGTTTTTGAGGAACCACCACAGTGATTTCCATAGTGATTGAATCCGTTTGCACTCCTACCAGTAGTTAATAAGCATTTCATTTTCCCTATATCCATGCCAGCAGTTCTTGACAAACATCATAGTATTAGATTCTCCTCTAAGGTGTATGACCTCTCTAGCCACAGGATTTTTTCTTTTGCTTAGATAATGGTGCCTGGTATGTGTTCCATCTTGTGGCTCTGACTTTAAATCCATTCAGAAAGTGATTTGTTACTCCTATAACATTCATGCAATGATTGCACCAATGAATATATCTTGTAAGGCTCGTTATGGCTTACAAGGTTCACAGCTGGGTAAGACTGATAATTATTTAGCACCTTCCAGTGGATGTGAAATTTCGGTCAGCATCGGCTCAATTTCTCCATGTTCTATAACTCAGGTATGTGGTGTCTTCAGCAATAGAGTCTTGCCGTCAAGTTACCAAGAGCAATGGCAATAGCCAGCACGTTTTGGAGTCTATGGGACCCTATTGACCCTGGCCAACAATTCCACAAGTCCTGGCACTGGGCTTTTTATTTGCTGGCCTGTGGTGTCTAGTAAGAGCATTGTCCCTCTGCTATAGAGTAATTCCATTTAATCTTTTAAATATATGTATGCATATATTTTAGGAACCTTCTGTAGTAATAGATTTCCTCATGACTTTTTCAGAAGGCATTTAGTGCTAGTTCTCTCTCCCCACACTCCTCTATCTGCTTTCTCATCCTCCACCTCATTTAACACTTTCAATTCTGTTATTCCCATTTATATTACTGCATTTTGTCTTCCCTCCCTTGAAACTCCCTCCCCAATGGTCCCTTACAAGCTTCATGACCTTTATAGTTTTTCAAGTGAAACACACCCTTCTGAAGATTAAAAGTTAGCAACCACATATAAGAAAAAGCATGCAATATTTATCTGAATATGAATCTGAATTACCTCACTCAGGATGATTGTTTCTAGCTCCATCCATTTACCTTTGAATTTCATATTTTTTTCCTCGAAAGCTGAATAATATTCCATTGTAAATGTACCAAATTTTCATTATAGATTCATTTGTTGGTGGATATGTAGGTTGTTTCCATTTCCTGACTATTGTAAATAGAGTGTCAATGAACATGGATGAGCAAATATGTCTGTAGTAGGATATAGAGACCTTTGGGTATAAGTACAAGAGTAATATAGCTCTATTGTGTGGTAGATCTATTTCTAGCTTTTTGAGGAACCTCCACTGTGATTACCACAGTGGCTGAATCACTTTGCAGTCCTACCAACAATAAGTGTTCCATTTTCCCTACATCCACGCCAGCATTTTTTTAAACATCATAAATGGCCCTAACAAATCCACCCTAACACTAAAGGATGTACATTCTTAGTAGTCCATGAAATGTCCTTCAAAATTGACATTAGGCCACAAAGCAAATCTCAACAAATAGAGGAAAATTGAAATGCATCCTGCATCCAATCAGACCACAATGGAATCAACCTGGATAGCAACAGCAGTAGAAGCCTCAGAAAGTACACAAAGTCATGGAGAACAGCAGCACACTGGATGTGCTGGGTTAAGGGTGATAACTGGGTTAAGGGAAAATCAGTAAGGAAATTAAAAACTCCTAGAATTAAATGAAAATGAAAACAGTATATCAAAATCTATGGGGCACAATGAAGATGGTCCTAAAAGGGAAACTGGTAGTATTAAATGCCTACATCAAAAAAAAAAAATTGAGAGGTCTCATATTAATAATGTAATGATGCACCTGAAGACTTTGGAAAAACAAGAACAAACAACAACCCCTCCAAAAATGTAGGTGTGAAGAGATAATTCAAATCAGGAATGAAATTAGTGAAGTAAAAACAAACAAAAAGCAATACAAAGAATCGATGAAATGAAGTCAATTATTTGAACATGTTAACAAGATTGGCAAAACTATAGAAATTAAGCAAAAGAAAGGATTTAAATTAATAAAATTAGATATGAAAAGGGAGACCTGAAACAGCCTAAATAAGAAAGCAAAATTGAATAAATGTTCATAAGTATAGCACAGACAGCAGGATTGAGAGAATCATGCTTGCAGTTCAGTTTTAGCAATTTGTTCTCTAACTGCAAGTATTAAATTCCCTAATCTATAGAAAATGGACAGGGTTGTGCATCTAATGAGATGGTCATGTGGTTTCTGTCTTGGGTTGATTTATGTGGTGGACTATGTTTATTGATTTACACATGCTGAGTCATTCCAGTTGGGGAATGAAGCCACCTTGATCATGATTTGTAATCTTATTTATGTGCTTTGTAAATATTTTATTGAAAATATTTGCTTATATGTTCATCAGAGATACTGGCATATTATTTTCCTTAATGTTGTATCTTTGTCTCATTTTGGTATCAGGATAAAACTGGCTTTGTAAAAGAAATTTGGAAATGTTCTTCCGTTTTCTATCTTATGGAACAATTTGAGAAGTATTGATAGTTCCTTGAAAGTCTGGAAGAATTCTATGATGTGTCCACCTGGCCCTGGGATTATTATAGTTGGTAGATTTTAAATTACTGCTTCTATCTCATTGGATGCTATGAGTCTATTTAGATTACTTATTTTTTTTATCTTGATTTAGTTTTGGTAGGATATGGATTATATATCTATATTCATTTCTTTTAGATTTTTCAATTTGGTGGAATATAGATTTTTAAATTATGTCTTTCTGATTCTCTCTCTCTATATATAATTATGTGCATCTGCATTTTCTGTGTGTGTGTTGCACACAAAGGCCAGAAGAGGGCATTAGGTACCCTGAAACTTGAGTTACGGGCAGTTGTGACCGGTCTGACATGGGTCTTGGGACTTGAGCTCAAGTCGTCTGAGAGAATGGGCAGTACTTTTGATTGCCAAGCCATCTCTTAAGCCTTTTATTTTAAGTTCTTAGTGAGTAATTAGCTGTTAATTTCTTAGAGAACCATTATTCCAGTTATTAGTCTAATTATCATTTAAATTATATTTAGAAAAAATGCACTTGGATATATGGCCATCCTCACAATATATAAACTGTGGTGTGCAAGGGTGTTGGGCTAAGGAAAGAAATCAGGGTTGAAATCTGTCCTGTGCTGTGCTGTACTGGGACTGTACACAGTGTATATTGCACACATTGGCATAAAGAGACCTCCATCTTCCTGGCAGCAAATACTTTTCTTCATTCTCAAAGATTTTATAGCTATTGCTATATGGTTTTTATTATCATGAGAAAAACATATACAATGATTTATTCTGTAAGATAAAAATACATCATGCCATATGCATCACAAGTTGAGAACTGTGTCACCAGTCCACTTGAATTGTGCACACAAAAACTTCATTTTATACTCAGCCTGTGAAGTGTCAGTACCAGAATTTTAAGCACAAAATAAAAAGCTAACCTGGTTCAAATGCTGATTAAGTTTCTACAAGCAAACACAAAACAGTGCGTTTTTCTTAAAGAAATGTAAACAAACAGTTCATACAAACACATTTTAAAATTACATCTTCGAAAACCCTATTGCCGGAGTCCTGCAGCTGGGAGCAGAATCACATTCTCTCTCTCTCTCTCTCTCTCTCTCTCTCTCTCTTTTTTTTTCCTTTTTGAAATTTTTATGTTAAATAGAGGGCTAAGGAATTAAGCTAGATTCCTGGTACATGATTCTCTTATGTTTACATGATCCTGTGTGGTCTGAAACAAAGTTCTAATCAAAGCTACTTTTGCTGAAGAAAAAATTAAGCCTCCATTTGGGTGTGTTTTAAGCTGTTATTCACAGTTATCACAAATTGAAAGCACAAAAAACCTGACTGAAGAAGTAGGGATGCAACAATATAATATGAAAAAAATTAGTTTAAGTTACCAAAACAATGAAAAAAGTTGTAGCTGTAGCATACATTGTGTTCTGTCAGAAGTTAGGTGTAGAGAACAGCACTAACAGACAGAGTTTCCAAAAACCCCAAACACTCTAGGGTGAAATTTTGGTTATTACACAATTATAATGGCATATTTAGTAATACAAAATTGTATTGGAACATCCCTATGACATTTTATAAGCACCTGAGCTGCTGTGGCACCTGGTAGCATTTGGTCAATAACTATTTTTATACTGTTTTTCTCAAAATATTTACATATTTTTACAAAGTGACAGTCTTTGTTAGTTCTGCAGGTAGCAGCAGCAGCTTGGCTTTCTTCTAACTTTTATTAAAAAATAGCTTCATTCACTTATTCAATAATAAATACAAAAAGTTTCTCTTATTTTACAGAAATCAAAAGCTACAATAAACTGACTCACGGAATCAAGTATTTAAATGTATTTTAGTGCAAGTTATTACCCCTGAACTCTATCCTTAAGGACGTCATCTTGGTACATTCCTTGATCAGTGGTGTCCTCTTGAGTTAAACTAGAGGGCCTGCCCCTGTCAGTAAGGCATGGCCAGCACTCTGGACAGCCCCTTCCCTGGTGATTTCAGTCTTAACATTCATAGGAAGGTCCCCACCCTGGAGCAGGGCAGCCGCCGGCTCTTTGCCCCAGTAAAAGTTTCTCCTTAGTGACACTAACAAAACAAAACCCACCCACAAGGAAACAAAGGAGGAAAGAAAGAAAAGAAAAAGAAGAAAAAGCGCTGGACTATTCTGTGACTCTGCCGACCCCCGGCACAGGGAAGCACTGCGCTGACTTCCTCCTGTGCTTCCGTAACTTAGAGGGGAGGAACCAGAGCTTCCAGAAGCTGTTTTTCAAAAGGTTGAACAGAAAACAAAAATTTCTGTCTGCAAAATCCCAATGGTGTGTTGGATCGCCTCCTCCTAGGGACGAGCCGCCTGCTGAGAGCAAGGAATGCATTCGGTTCATCCACTTCCGGCAGTTCACCCTCCACAGGGGCACGGAATCTTGTGCTGGTCATCTTCAAAGTCAGACTTAGAGTCATAGCAGAGCTCTTCTTCTTTCTGGATTCTCCTGTTGGAGCTGATGATAATCTTGTGTTCTCTCTCAAAAGTCACTACTTCAGCCACAGAGGGGCCACACAAATGGTTGATGTGCTTTGCAGGCCCTCCTGTGAGCGTTGCGTCAATTACATGATCATTGTCCATGCGGAGCGTGTAAACGCCACGGTTCTGGGACTCATAAAGTTTCTCTTTCCTGTTTGCTACTTCATATCAAATAATAGTTCCAATGTATTCAATGACCATGGTGTGCTTTTCAATGTCTCTAGCAGCATTGAGGCCCAGTCCCTGGATCCGAGATAGAGCCAGATACACATTGGATTTCCATTCAGTCTTCATTCTCTGGTACCGACATGACTTGGAGCGTTAAACTGCTTTCTGTAGGGTGCGTTCAGCTCTCCAGTGACTGTGCTCTGGAATGACTTGGAGGTGCTGGTGCTGTTCAAGGTGTGAGGCCTCTTGACATGGGCACTTATCTTAGGTTTGGAATGGGCACATCCTGTGTGGTTGATGGCAAGAGGTAGCTCCACGAGAGGAATTGAGCCCTATTGGAAGGTGTAGTTTTCACATGCCTCGACCCCAAGTAGTGATTCAGCTATCCCAGCCACTGCCGAGAGAGTTGAGCCGAATAAGTCCTCTCCTTTCAAGTATGCGGGGAACAGTTGTAGCCTTTCAGACTTTCTCCTCACATGTGCCACAGGCTCCAAAACCTTATCGCAAACACTTTTAGGTGACGAGTCACTTAACACCAGGTCTTCATGGCCTTGCTCTACAATCCTGGTGACAAACACTGGCCCCCCCACCTTTCTCCTCTATGGAGCACAGGAAGCGGCAGTGCCTGTTGGCATAGCGTGTGCTCCAGTATAACCTGCTGGCTTCGTAGCCCACCGGGAAGAGTGCCTGTGACATTTTTAGATATGTGTATCGCATAAATGGACCACATCCACTGCCTTCGCTCTGATTTTCTTCAACTTCTCTAATAGTGCCCCTTCTACTTTGGTCTTTTCTGTTTTCTTTCTTTTTTTTTTTTCCTGTTGCTGTAATAAAATACTGCGATAAAAGCAACTTAAGAGAGAAAAGATTTATTATGGATCCTAGTTCAAGGGTTCAGTCCATCAGGACAGGAAAGTCAAGGCATCGGGAGCTTGAACCAGCCGGTCACATCTCATCATAACTAGGGAGGGAAAAAAAGTGATGGCGGCATGCTTGTGCTTGGCTCGCTTTCTCAGAAACTCAAGTCAGTCCAGGGCATGATGCCGTGGAGAGGGAAGGTAACCACCTAAATTAGCCTAATCACTCATATGCCCAGAGGCACTTCTCTCAGGGTACTCTAGATTTCATCAACTTGGCAATTGAGATTAGCCATCACAACTCCACCCCTTGTCAATTTGACACCCAAACACATTACTAAGTCATAACCTTCTACTCTTTGTCCCCTAATTCTCATGTTCATCTCAGTGCAAAATACATTCCAACTTAAAAAGTTCTGCAGTCTTTAACAGTTCTAACATAGTTTTAAAGTTCCAAATCTCTCAACTGTGAGCTCCTATAAAAAATTATATGCTTCTAACATAAAATGATACAAAGCAAACATTCTTATTCTAACAGGCATAGTAAGGAATGATCAGATCATAGCAAGACCAAAATCAGCAGTGCCAATACCTGAAGGTCCATGTTCAGCCTCTAGGCCTCATGATTAAATTGGTTGGGCTCCCCACAAACTTAGTTAGCCCCACCTCTTCAGCTTTACCACATGAAACTGAAAGGGACCGGATATACCAGCAAGAGAGGATGGCTAGGATGGCTTCGCACCAAGCCTGCAGTTCTTAACAGATGTTCATGGTCCTGGTATCCTCAATAGTTGGGGTCATGAAAACTTAGGATTCACCTTCACAGCTTCACACAGTGGCTTCTGAGGGCCTCCTTGCAGGAACTCCCCTTCTACCACACATTGCCTGGCTTCAGTTGATTTTCAGGAACCCCTCAACCTTGCTTTTTCATGCTTTCAAAACCAGAATCATGTGGATGGCACTGCTGAGTTCAGTTACTAGCTAGAGCTGGAGCCTGCTGTACCTGTACCACAGCTACATCAACTTTTATGTGCTTATGTAGGAAAACACTACTCTAGTCGGTTTCTTTCTGGGAGTGGGGATTACTCTCAGCTACATTCTCAGTTCAGGCTTCCTCCCTTCAAATCCATTTGTAACTTTACACATTGGAGCCCTTGAGGGATGGGGATCGTGCCTTGAAAGCACTTTTCCTGTTTTCCAGTGTGGCAGATTTCTCTTTGATGGCACTAATCTATAACAGTTACATCTTACATCTTGTCTGCACTTCTTGTCAGAAACTTTAAGCTTCTCACAAACCTTCTACCACCAGACAAATACATTATTTTAAAATTCTGCTTCACTCACGTTTTCAGGACACTGGCAGAATGAAGCCAGATTCTTGGCCAAAGTATCACATGAATGGCCCTTATCCCAATTCCCAATAGAGTCCTTCTTCCCCTCTGAAATCTCATGAACCTCACTTGTCTATATTTCTCTTAGTATTCTTGTTTTCCATTCTTCCATAGAATGACACATTAAGCTCTGCTTCCAGCATTCTAGAGCTTTGTAAGTCTAAAGCACTAAATTATTTGACATTTCAACCATACAAAAGTTCCAAAGTCCTAAGAACTGCATGGCTAGGCTTATCAAAACAATGGCCTCATTTCTCAGTACCAGCTTCTGTCTTAATTTCTGTTCCTATTGCTATAATGAAATGTCCTGACAAAAGCAACCTAAGGGAGAAGGATTTATTCTTGGTCACAGTTCAAGAGTATGGTCAGCATGGCAGGGAAGTCAAGGCAGAAGGAGTTTGAATCAGCTGGTTTTATCACATCCGTAATTAGGAAGCAGAAAGTGATGGATTGTGGAAATGTGATGCCACTTTACAGGGATGGCTGAATAAAAACAGCCTGACTCTCAGCATTTATTTTAACCAAGAGTGGGATCCAAACTGCTCTGAGAAACTGTTCCTTCAGAGTTTTTCCACAACTGTGCTCTGGAACAAAGACTTTCCTCTCTTATTGAAACTGTACATCCAGCAGGAAATAGGGAAGTAAAAGCAAACCCTTATTTTAACAGAGAAGAATTTTGCTCTTTATGACCTCTACTGCTCTAAAACACCATATTCAAGCACAATAAATAGATGTTATCAATCTAATACCAGCTATTGTTTGCAATACAAATGGAATAATCTGTTGCTTACAGTGAATATCTGCTGCTTGAAATGCTTGATCTCTCTCTCTCTTTCTCTCTCTCTCTCTCTCTCTCTCTCTCTCTGTCTCTCTCCCTCTTTCCTGTTCTGGGTCAAGGGAAGAAAGGGTCATGAAGGATTAAAGTTATATTTTTATGTTACAGGAGGATGCCAAGGCCTAGTAAGCTTGTTTACATTAGAAACAAGCTGAGATAGTGTTGAAGAAGTCATTCCCACAATGGGTGCAGCGTTATGCTCATTTCACATTCTCCTTTTATACAGTTGAGAATCGTGATACACAAAATGGTGTCACCCACAGCTATGGGTCTTCCCACCCCAGTTAGCCCAATAAAGATAACCCCTCACAGTCATTCCCAAAGACTCTTTTCCAGATGATTCTAGATATTATCCATTTGACAGTTGATGTTAATCATCATACCTGTACTCATACAGAAGGGAACACATATAATAGCAGTCATTCTGATTGGATTTTCCATTTAAGATGATGCTTCATCCATTTTTTTACGTAAAGAAAACTATAATTTTGTTCTTTATGGCTGAAAAAGCCTCCATGTGTGTATACAACATTTTCTTTATCCATTCATCTACTGATGGATATCTTCACTGGTTCCATATCTTGACTAGTGTGCATATAAATGTGAATGTGCAATTATCTCTGTGGTATGCAGACTTAGATCCCTTTGTGTTTATATCCAGGCCTGGAATAATTGGCTTATGTGGAAATTCCATGGCTAGTTGTTTTAGGGAACTTTCAGGCTAACTTCTATAGTGGCAGCACTAATTTGCATTCCCACTAACATCATATAAGAATTTCTTTTATCCTGCAGTCTTCCAATATTTGTTGTTTTTTAAAAAAATTTTATTTATTATTTTTATTTTATGTGTATGTGTTTTGTCTGCATAACGCAAGTGCTCCCATGTTGTACAATGATGGCCGAGGTCAGAAGAGGGGGTTGAATCCTCTGGAACTGGAGTTACTGATGATTGTTAGCTGCCACGTGGGTGCTGGAAACTGAACCTGGATCTTCTGCAAGAGTGGCCAGTGCTCTTAACAGCTGATTCATCTCTCCAGTCCCTGTTGTTTGTTTTCTTGATGATACCATTCTGTTGAGATGGAATTTCAAGGTAGTATCGATTTCCATTTCCCTGATGACTTGAAGATACTGAATGTTGATTTTTATTCATTTCCTACAAATTTGTACTTTATTTTAAAAGTTTTCAGCTTATTTTCCTTTTTTTGGATTAGATTATTTGTTATTTTGGTGTTAATTTTTGAATTCTAGATACTTAATCCCCTGACAGATGAATATCTAGCCAAGCAGTTTTTTCCATTCTGAAAGGCTGTCTCTTCACTCTGTTGATATTTTTCTTTCACTATGCAGTTTTTTAATTTCATGCAATTCCATTGATCAGCTTTTACACTTATTTTCTGAGGTTTGGAATCTTTTTTGGGGTGTGTGCACACATTTTTGTAGTGTGTGCAGGTGTACATATGTATGTATACACATATACATAGGCAATCCATAACTTACCGTGGTTGGAATTTAAATTAGAAAGTCATTGCCTATACTTCTGGTCTTGAAGTAGCTCCTATTTTCTAGCTGAATCTTCAGTTTAAATTAAAGTTTTTACTTGTTTTGAGTTTGTTTATGTACATGGTGAGATATAGTGATCAAGTTTCCGGTTTCTACACATTGATACCCGGATAGTTAAGCATCATTTGACAAAAAGGCTGCCTTTTTTGCAGTGTACATTTTGGGCCCCTTTTGGTAAGACCCAGAAGGCTGTGGCAGTACGGGCTTATTTCTGGGTCTTCTACTCCTTTAGTCTACGCCCCTGGTTTTGTGCCAGCACTAAGCTGTATTGTCGCTGTAGCTCTGAAGTCACATTTCATAATATTCCAACATCGATTTTCTTTTCTGTTTCTGCAAAGCATTTCAGCAATGTGGATGGAGATTCCGTTGGAGATTCCTTCCTGTATACACAATTTAATATTTATTATGCTATTGTGTGAAAATGGAAGTCTTCCAATATTCTGGTGTCTTCCTCAATTTTATCAGTGGTTTGTGGTTTTCATTGTAGAGGTTACGTTTATACCTGGGTATTTTATTCTCTTCAAGACTGTAAGTGGAAATGATTTCATCATTGGCTCATTACTGGCATACAAAAATGATTTTGACTTTTGGATGCTGGTTTTTGTATCCTGCTACTTTCTTGAATTTATCTGTTCTAAAATTATTTTCAAAGAAGTTCTACTGTCTTTTAAGTACATGCTCATCCCATCTATAAATTAGGGTAATTTGGTTTCTTCCTTCCAATCTTATATTGTTTTATTTTATTTTTTTGCTTAATTGCTGTGACACGTTTCAAGTATTATAATGAGTAAACTCTGGGAGAGGGGACATTTATCATTTTGTATTATGTTTCTTCCTTCCAATCTTATATTGTTTTATTTTGTTTTTTTGCTTAATTGCTGTGACACATGTTTCAAGTATTATAATGAGTAAGCTCTAGGAGAGGGGACATTTATCATTTTGTGTTGTTATTTGTTGTATTAATTTCAGCTCTGATCTTTATTCTTTCATTCCTTCTGTGTTTTTGAGTTTATGTTTTACTTGCTTTTCCAAAATCTTTTTTTAATGTGTATTTTTATTGAATTTTTGTGCACTTCATACAAAACATCTTAGTCATTTTTAATGTCCCTCCCCCATCTGCACCTACTTAACCCCTCCCACCAGATTTCATGCATTCTGTCA
>NW_008350324.1:6282318-6292098 GCF_000622305.1 Nannospalax galili
CTGAGTTTGAGTCTCAGAATATGTGTGAAAAACTGGGCATGGTGGTATATACTTGAAATCCCAGCCTTGGGGAGATGGAGAACAGAGAATCTGTGGGACTTGATACCTAGCTACTCTAACATAATTGGTGCTCTCCAGGTCAATGAGCGACTCCATTTTTAAGGAAGTAGATGATATTCATGAGGATGACACCCAAGTGCACACTCACGTGTACTCATACTCATGAACCTTCCTCCCAAACAACTGAACCTAAAGCAGAAACTATGGGTGTGAGCTGAGAGATGGAGATAGCTAAGGGTAGAGCACCAGGAAAGCAGAGACCAGTGACTGGCAGTGGGGGCTGCAGAAACCAACTGAAAGTAAAGTTTCCAGGTGTTCAGAGTCACAACCACAAGCAGTGAAAATTGTGGAAACTAGCTAGAGGAGGGAGCTGATGGGGGGAGGGTGACCAGGCATGCAGAGCCCCACAACATGTGATGGAGGCTGATGGGCGGAGGGTGCCCAGGCGTGCAGAGCCCCACAGCATGGGACAGAGGCTGTGAAAGCAGGAAGGAGGCTGGAGCGGACCCAGAGTAGGTGCCAAGGAATGGAGTGCCCCACCTGATGGTGGCAGAAGTGAGAAAGAGAGTGCTGATGGGGGGAGGGTGACCAGGCATGCAGAGCCCCACAACATGTGATGGAGGCTGATGGGCGGAGGGTGCCCAGGCGTGCAGAGCCCCACAGCATGGGACAGAGGCTGTGAAAGCAGGAAGGAGGCTGGAGCGGACCCAGAGTAGGTGCCAAGGAATGGAGTGCCCCACCTGATGGTGGCAGAAGTGAGAAAGAGAGTAAGTATGTTGACACTTGGATAGTGACGGTTATGGCAGACTTTCTGGGGGAAGGATAGGGATGGAGGGATAGGAAAATGACTCCTCAGTTCCACTACGATTAAGTCCTCCCCTGAACATTAAACTTTACCTCCACTGAAAGAAGAAAGGTGATTAAAATTTAAAAAGAAGAAAGAAAGAAAAAGCCCAATCAGCAAACTAATTACAGATGTGTAAGTCTTAGTACAGAAACAAATATAACACAAAAACCCAGGCAACGTTTGTCCTCCAAATATTACCAATCATATTGTAATGGCCCTCAATGAAAGAGACTTAAGAAGAGCTTCCAGACAATGGATACAGAAGAATGAATTTACATATATTCAAACAACTCAAAGATGACATGAATGTACTCAATGTGAACTAAAGCAAAGAGTTGAATGAAATAAGGAAGTCAATTAAAAAGATGGAAATATAATTCAAGAAAGAGAATTGCTGAGGAAAAGCCAAACTGAAATGATGTTGGAAATGAAAATCTCAATAAGTCAAATAAAAATCTCAGTGGAAAGCCTCACCAATAGAGTCTATGGAGTGGGAAACAGGCTCAGGGGCTGGCAGACAAGGCAGAGGAGTGGGATCACTCAATGAGAGTTTAACAATAAGTTTAGAAAAATCCTTGAAGTGGGAGAGTTTGGGGACACTATGAAATGACCAAGCATATTAGCGATGGGCATAGAAGGAGAAGAATACCATACCAAATTCACAGAAACTGTTTTCTTTAAAATCATAGAAAAGCTTCAATATCTACATAAACAGCTACTCATTTAAGTACAAGAGGCCTTCAGAACACTAAACACACAGGACCAGAAAAGAAACGCCCCATGACATAGTATAGTTAAAACGGTAAAAGCATAGAATATCCTTTCTTTAAAGGATATTAAAAGTTGCAAGAGAAAAAGGCAAAGTTATATATAAAATCAGGCCCATTAGAGTCACAACTGATTATTCTTTGGAAACCTTTAAAGCAAGAGGCCTTGGAGAGATGTACTCCAAGTTCTGGAAGATCGTAACTGCAAACCAAGAATATTATACCTAACAACACTATTATAATTGAAATAGAAAAGATTTCCATAACAAACACTAAAGGAATTTATATCCACTAAGGCATAGTGAATTTCCCAATAAAAAGACATAAGTCGGCTGGGCGTGGTGACACACGCCTTTATTCCCAGCACTTGAGAGGCAGAGGCAGGTGGATCTCTGTCAGTTCAAGGCCAGTCTGGTCTACATAGTGAGTTACAGGCCATCTGGAGCTATGGGGAGACCCTGTCTCAAAAAGACCAAAAAAAAAAAAGGACACAGATCAGGGGCTAGAGAGATGGCTCAGTGATTAAGAGCACTTGCTGCTCTTGAAGAGGACTTGGGTTCAGTTCACAGCACCCACATGACAGCTCACAACTGTTTGTAACTCTATTTCCAGGGGATTTAATGTCCGCTTCTGACCTCTGTGGGTACTACACCAATGTGGTGCACATTCAGGTAAAACACTCATAAAACAAAATAAGTCTTTAAAAAAAAAGATACATGAAATGGAGATCTTTTTAAGGGTTAAAAACTCAATTTTATGTCTTACAGAGCTTACTTATACTGAGTTCAATAATGTATCACTGTATTAATTCAACAGCAAACCTAAAAATTTTATAGCCACTTTTGAAAGCGCTGTATCTTTGCTCTGGAAACTGTTATTGAGCATAGTAAAGCTGTAATGATACGCTTCTTCTAAAAAAAATTTTAAAATATTAAAAATGTAGGACGAATAGTAAAGATGATAAACATTACCAGTGAAATCTACCTGATGACTTTATATCCATACTCAGGTACTAAGGATCTGAGTGTAACTGACTGTGACTAGTAATAATCAGATACAGAGAGATTAAAGACACATGTGCAAACATGTAAGTATTAGTAGCATTAAAAATGTAGGAAACAGTGTATCTTAAAATGAAATGGAGATCTTCTTTAAAGGGTAACAACTCATTCAATTTTATGTCTTACATGGTTTATACTGAGTTCAATATTGTATGACTGTATTAATTCAACTATGAACCTAAAAATTAAATCCACCTTTTAAAGAGATGTATTCTTGCTCTGGAATGTGTTACTGAATATGTTAAAGGTATAATGAAATGCTTCATATTTTTTAAAAGTAAAAAAAAAGATATAGACTTGAGATTGGATTAGAAAACAAGAATCATCTTTTTTCTGCCTCCAAGAAACACACCTCATTATCAAAGATGAATAATAACTTAAGGTAAATGGTTGGAAAAAAGTATTTCGAGCCAATGGAATTAGGAAACAAGTGGAAACAATTATTCTAATATTTGATTAAAAATATTAGTCAGCAGAGATAAAGAAGGTCACTTAACTTTGTTTCTAAACATATGCACAAAAGAACAGCTGCACTCAATTTCATACATACAAATACTACTAGATGTAAAGATACAGATTAATCCCAGGACAGTAGTAATGGTTGACTGTAGTGCTCCACTCTCATCAATAGACAGGCCATGTGGACAAAAATTGAGAAACATTGTAATTAAATGGCATCCTGAATCAAACAGACATCTACAGAACATTGAACCCAAATGCTAAGGAATTCACATTTACCCACAGTCCATGAAAATTTCTCAAAACAGGTCACAGATTAGGACACAAAACAAATCATGCAAGTCATCCAGCCTTCTATCAAACCACAATTGGATAAAGCTAGCTTTCAACAGCAATAGAATCTATAGAAAAAACGTAAAAGTTAATAGTGTTTAAACAACAGACATAGTTTAAGTTGTATAGAACAAGTCTATAGCCAATATTGTGCTAAATGGAGAAAAATTCAAAAAATTCCCAGTATGAAGGAACAAGACAGTGGTGTTTACTCTCCCCATTGCTATTCAACATATAACTTGAAGTCTTGGCTACAGCAATAATACAAGAAAAGAAAAGAGAGATACAAATAGGAAAATAATAAGGTGAAGTGTTCTTATTTGCAGATAATATGATTCTATGCATAAGAGACACTAAGGATTTCACCAAAAATCTCTCAGAACTGATAAACACTGACCAAAGTTACAGGATACCAAGTCAAAACACAAAAATCAATATCCTTCCTATATAACAATGATCAACATACTGAAAATTAGTGATACCATTAAAAACCTAACCAAGGCCATGAAAGACCATAATAATGGAAACTTGAAGACATTGAAGAAATAAATTGAGGAAGGTACTGGAAGCTGGAATGACATCTCATGTGTATGGATCAGAAGAATTAACAGTGTGAAAATGCCTATCCTATGTAAAGTGATCTACAGATTCCATGAAATCAAAATAAAAATTCCAGGGCCATTCCTCACGGACATAGAAAAAACAATATTAAAATTTATATGTAAGTACATAAAACCAAAGAAATCCTGAATGAAAAGAGTACTTCTGGAGTGCTTGCTTCAGCAGCATATGTACTAACCTGGGAATGATAGAGAACGGCCCCTCCGCAAGGATGACATGCAAATTCATGAAGTATTCCACATTTTTTAAAAAAAGGAGTACTGCTTGAAGTATCACTATAGTATCACTATACATTTCATACAACAGTTCTTAATCCAAGATTAAGACCCCACTCCCCCATTCACGCCCCTCACCCTCCACCAAACCTTATGTATTCTGCCATATATGTTAAGTCCTATCCAGTCAAGCATTTGTACCAAGATGTCCTTTGGTGAAAATTCATCTTCTGGAGGGACCATTGCAGAAGAGGGGGCAGAAAGATTTTAAGAGCCAGGATCGGTCCATGAACACAGGGAAGCAGAGGCTTTCAGGCCACTGGAAGCTTGCACATGTGAGCTTGTGGCAATGGTGGCACCAAGCGCAGGACCCATGCCAACTCAGACAAGGGCCCATAGTGGTGTGAGGGAAATGGGTGGTGGGTTGGCCCTAGTCTGGGAACTATTGGAGACTGATTACTACTGGGTGAGGGAGAGCAGGCCTTTTAATCTCTTTTTATAATGTGTATGTATATTTCAAGTAGTTTCAACAGTGATAGGTTTCCATATGGCCTTTTCTAAAGGCCTTTAGTGTTAGTTATTCCTCCCCATACTCCCTCCACTCCACTGCCCTAACCTCCCATTCCCCACCCCCTTTAACCCTTCCAACTCTAATGTTCCTTTTATATCATCGAATTCTACCTCCCCTCCCAGGAAGTCTCCTCAACCACACCCATGACTGTCTATGAGTTTCTTGACCTCTCTGGAATTTTAAATTGAAACATGCATATCTATGATTTTAAAACTAGCATCAATCTATGAGGGAGAGCATGCAACATGTGACTTTCTGAGTCTGGGTTATCTCACTCATTATGCTTGTTTTCAGTATCCTTTCATTTACCTTGACTTTTACTTTTTAAAAATGATTTTACTGTCATTTACTGTGACTTTCATAATTTAATTTTAATTTTAATGTACATTTTTATTGAATTTTTGTGGATTTTATACAACATTTTAATCACATTTAGACCGCCCCTATCCTCACCTCCATCACCTGCCCACAGGATTTCATGAATTCTGTCTCACATGCTTTTTGTCTTACAAGGTCAAGTTGTGTACCCAGCTGAGTTCATCCACTGGCACCTGTTCAGTCTATCTAGGATCACTTTCTTAAAGAAAATCAACTATTATTTCATTTTTAATGAGCTAAATAAGATTCCATCTTGGATATGTACCACACCTTCATTATCCATTCATTAGATGATGGACATCTAGGTTGTTTCCAATTTCTGGCTATTATGAAAGGCGGTGACTAGGGAGGAGCAGGTATTTCTGTAGTAGGTATAGAGGTATGACTGGATCAAATGGTAGACCAATTTTTAGCTTTGTGAGGAATCTTCACACTGATTTCTATGGTGGCTGCACCAATTTGCACTCCCACCCACCAGCAGTGGATAAGAATTCCCCTTTCTCCACGTCATTGCCAGCATCTGTTGTTTTTTAGATTTTTGTGCCTTAGCCATTCTAAGATGGATAAGATAAAATCTCAAAGTGGTTTTAATCTGCATTTCCCTGATAACTAAAAGTGTTAAGTATTTTAAAAAATATTTTTCAGTCATTTGTGTTTCATCTTTAGAGAACTGTCTGTTCATCTCCATGCCCTAGTTTTCAATCGGGTTGTTTGTGTTTTTTGATGTTTAGTTTTTTGAGTTCTTTGTATATTCTAGACACTGACCCTCTGTCAGAGGTATGGTTGTTTACGATTTTCTGCATTCTGTAGATTACTTTTTTACTCGATTGATGCTGTCTTTTGCTGTATAGAAACTTTTTAGTTTCATGAGGTTCCATTTGTCAATTTGTGGACTTAATGCTTAATGAATAGGGATGGGAATCCTGTTCAGAATGTCTTGTCTTGTGCCTATTAAGTTCCCTACTTTATCCTCTATCTGAGTTAGGTTATCAGGTCTTATGTTGTAGTCCTTTATTCATTTGGAGTTGAGTTTTGTGCGTGGTAAGAGACAGAGATCTAGTTTCACTCTTATACATGCCACTATCCAGTTTGGCAAGCACCATTTGTTGAACATGCTGCCTTTTTTGCCAGTGTCTATTTGTAGTTCCTTTGCCAAAAATCAGGTGGCTGTAAGTGTGTGGATTTAAATCTGGGTCCTCAATTCTTATCCACTGATCAATGTGTCTGTTTTTAAGCCAGCACTGTGCTGTCTTTATTACTATAGCTCTGCAGTACAATTTGCTATCAGAGATGACAATGCCTTTAGCAGTTCTTTTATTGGTCAGGATTAGTTTGGCTGTCATGTTTTTTGTGTGTTTCCATATGAAATTTGAGATTACTTTTTCCATTTCTGTGAAGAATTATGTTGTAATTTTAATGAGTATTGCATTGCATTTTTACATTGCTTTTGGTAGGACGGCCATTTTCAGAATATTAATCCTACCAATCCATGAACATGGGATATCTTTTTAATCTCTGGTATCTCCTTTAATTTCTTTCTTCAATGTCAGAGCTTTTTTAAAAAAAAGTATTTATTTAATAACCACATATTTTGGCTGTCATGTTTTTTGTGTGTTTCCATATGAAATTTGAGATTACTCTTCCCATTTCTGGAAGAATTATGTTGTAATTCTAATGAGTATTGCATTGCATTTTTACATTGCTTTTGGTAGGATGGCCATTTTCAGAATATTAATCCTACCAATCCATGAACATGGGATATCTTTTTAATCTCTGGTGTCTTCTTCAATTTCTATTTTTAATGTGTATTTTAATGGAATTTTTGTGCACTTCATACAGAACATTTAAAAAGTATTTTATTATTGTTTTTATGTAATTTTTTTATTTTAAAAAATCAAAGTGAATAATTTTAAAATGTTATTTTCAGAATATTAATCCTACCAATCCATGAACATGGGATATCTTTTTAATCTCTGGTGTCTTCTTCAATTTCTATTTTTAATGTGTATTTTAATGGAATTTTTGTGCACTTCATACAGAACATTTAAAAAGTATTTTATTATTGTTTTTATGTAATTTTTTTATTTTAAAAAATCAAAGTGAATAATTTTAAAATGTTATTTATTATTTTTATTTTATGTGTATGAGTGTAATGTCTGCATGTAGGTAGGTGCACTTGTGTTGTGCAATGCCTGTGGAGGTCAGAAGAGAGCGCCCGATCCCCTGGAACTGGAGGTACATTCGGATGCCTGCCACCATGTGGGTGCTGGGAATTGAACCTGAGTTCTCTGCAAGAGCAGTCAGTGCTCTTAACCACTGAGCTATCTCTCTAGTCAACAAAGTAAATATTTTAACGGATCAATTGAAGCAGTAGAAAAACTTATTCCCCAAGTACCCAGTAATAAATATTAATGGCCACAAGAGTTCAGAAATTATGTGGAAAAACAAAAAAGAATTCTCATTTAATAGATCTTTGAGGGTACTATTTCCTCATTTAAAAATTTTATTGAGCATTTTTACATCTCCCCTCCCAGGATGGGCACTGGCCCATTTCTTCTCTTGGCACCCCAGACCTCTGGACAACTCTCTTGGCCCAGACTCCCCATTGCTTCCTGATCCTTTGCACCCAGACTAACCCAATTCCTCAGTCTAGCCCCCTGGAGCCTTCAAAGTCTGCTCCCTCCCCCACCTTGCCTTTGCATACCTGAGACCAGCCTTCATCCCTGGCTGTCTTATCCCAAAACTGGTTTCCTGAGACCAGCCTTCTTCACTGCTTGCTCTGGATTCCCGAGACCAGCCTCCTTCCATGACTACCTGAGAGTCCTTAATCCTACCTCTACCTAGCAATCTTTGCAAATTGTACTGTGCCTGCTGACTAGAGGGATCCAGACCTTAGGAGACAGCCTGAGAACATCTGATCCTAATCTGACTTGGGCCATCTGGCGCATCCAATATAAAATGAAAAGAGAGAACCTGAAGCCTAGACCAACCAGCTTTCCATGCCCAACAAGTAAACCACAAAGGCACATAAAGTTTACAAATAGAAGCAGACCTCTCGCAAATTGTACTGTGCCTGCTGACTAGAGGGATCCAGGCCTGAGAACATCTGATCCTAATCTGACTTGGGCCGTCTGGTGCATCCAATATAAAATGAAAAGAGAGAACCTGAAGCCTAGACCAACCAGCTTTCCATGCCCAACAAGTAAACCACAAAGGCACATAAAGTTTACAAATAGAAGCAAATCAAAACTCAACAAAAGAAGGCATGAGTCTCACAGAAGAATCATAAATTACAAAAGAAATCCACATGTCAAAGTTACAGTGAAAAAATAATAAGATGAAAAACCCAAATAACATATCTCCACCAAGTGCCAACAGTCCTGTAGATGAGTACAATGAAAACCCCCTAGAGATAACACAGGACATGGAACTCAAAAGAGCAATTACAAATACAATCAAAGAATTCAGTGAATTTAAAGAACATACAACCAAAGAAATCAAACAATTGAAAGAAGATACAGATAAACTTCTGAATGAATTCAGAAGAGTTAGAAATATTGAAGAATACTCAAGCTAAAATGAAGAAGGAAGTGAAACACTCAATAAGCCAATTAAAAACAAAAGGAGAAAGCCTCAACAAAAGGATGAATGAAATGGAAAATGGAATATCAAGACTGGAAGATAGAGTGGACAAATTACATCACTGAAGCAAAGATTATGAAAATTTAAGAAAACACAAGAATGGAATATGTAGGAATTGTGTGACATCATAAAAAGACCAATCTTACTCATTGTAGGCATAGAGGAAGAAGGAGAATCTCAGGATAATGGTATGGACCAGATCTTCAACAAGATTGTAGAAGAAAATTTCCCAAAATTAAAGAAAAACATGCCCATACAAACACACAAAGCAAATAGAACACCAAATCGACAGGACCAAGACAGAAAAGAAACTCTCCACGGCACATCAGAGTAAAAAGACTAAACGCACAGAACAAAGAGAGAATATTGAAAGATGCAAAAGAAAAACAAGTCACATATAAATGAAAACCCATCAGAATCACAGCTGATTTTCAGTGCAAACTATGAAAGCCAGAAGAGCCTGGACCAAAGTATTCCCAGTTCTAAATGACTACAGATGCCAACCTGGATTACTTTATGCAGCCAAAGTATCTATTATAGTCAAAGGGGAAAGAATAATCTTCCATGACATAAATAGGCTGAAAGAATTCATATCCACAAAACCAACCCTTCAGAGAGTTCTTAAAACAATACAAAGAGCTGAAGAAAGGAACAACTATACCCAAGGGGTAACAGAAAGAAACTTAATGAAGGTATAACTATAGAAATGCACAGTTACACCAAGAATGCCAGCAGAAATCAAAACAACAGGAATCAATACACATCTTTCATTAATAACTTTAAATATCAATGGACTGAACACCAAAGTCAAAAGACACAGACTAGT
>NW_008350324.1:6292185-6293241 GCF_000622305.1 Nannospalax galili
AAGGTGAAAGGATGGAAAAAAATATTCCAAGCAAATGGCACTAAGAAAAAAGCAGGAGTTGCAATTTTAGTATATGACAAAATAGACTTCAAACTAAGACTAAGAGATGAGAAGAGATGAAGAGGGCCACTTCATTTTGATCAAAGGAACAGTTGACCAAGAAGATATACAATCATGAACATATATTCACCAAATTCTGGTGCACCCAACTTTATAAAAACAGTACTATAGAACTTTAAGACACAGATTAATCCCAACTCATTAATAGTAGGGGACTTCAATATCCCTTGTCTCCATTAGATAGGTCAGCAGGACAGAGAATTAATAGACATCTGAATTAAACAATGCCATATATCAAATGGACCTAACAGATATCTGCAGAATGTTCTACCCAAGCACTAAAGAATATACTTTCTATTCAGAGCCCCATGGAACTTCCTCCAAAATTGACCACATACTGGGGTACAAAACAAGCCTCAACAAATATGAAAAGACTGAAATAATTCCATGCATTCTATCAGACCACAATGCAATAAGGATTAAAATCAATACCGGAAGAAACCCTAATAATTACATAACACATGGAGATTAAACAACACACTCCTGAATGATGAATGGGTCAAAGGAGAAATTAAGAAAGAAATAAAAGTATTCCTGGAACTAAATGAAAAGGACAATACAACACAACAAAATCTCTGGGACACATTAAAAGCAGTCCTTAGAGGGAAGTTTATAGCTCAAAGTGCCTACATTAAAAAACCAGAAAGAACACAAATAAATGACTTAACACTGCATCTGAAGACACTTGAAAAGGAACAACAAATGAAACCCAAACCCAGCAGACAAGAAGAAATAACAAAAATCAGGGCAGAAATTAATGAAATTGAAACAAAGAAAACAATACAAAGAATCGACAAATCCAAGAGCTGGTTCTTTGAAAAGATAAACAAGATTGACAGACTGCTACCCAGTTAACCAAAAGAAAGAAAGAGCACCTCCAAATCAACAAAATCAGAGATGAAAGGGGAAACATCACAACAGACACCAGAAAGATAC
>NW_008350324.1:6294205-6294608 GCF_000622305.1 Nannospalax galili
CCATCTCCACTTCTCCTTAACATAGTGCTTGAAACTCTTGCAAGAGCAATAAGACAAGAGCAGGAAATTAAATGAGTAATAATTGGAAGAGATCAAATTATCCCTTTTTGCAGATGATATGATATTATATCTAAGAAATGCCAAAAATTCCACCAGAAAACTCCTAGAAATTATTAACACATTCAGTAAAGTAGCAGGTTGCAAAACTAATCTACAAAAGTCTGTATACCAATAACAAGCAATCAGAGAAAGAGTACATGGAAAGATTCCCTTTCACAATAGCTGCAAAAATAAAAAATAAAAATAAAATATCTTGGAATAAACCTGACTAAAGACATTAAAGACCTCTACAATGAAAATTTTAAATCTTTAAAGAAAGAGATTGAGAAAAAAACAGGAAGAG
>NW_008350324.1:6294783-6302831 GCF_000622305.1 Nannospalax galili
TAGCAACCTGAGCACTAAGAGCAATGCTGGGAGGGGGTGGGGATTACTATAGCAGAGTTTAAACTGTATTTACAGAGCTGTAGTCATAAAAGCAGCATGGCACTGGCACAAAAATAGGCCCATAGATCAATGGAACAAAATTGAAGACCCAAATATGAGTAAATGCAACTTCAGCCACCTGATATTTGACAAAGGAGCCAAGAATATTCACTGGAGGAAAGACAGCATGTTCAGCAAATGGTGCTGGCAATTCCAAACGGATGAAAACCTCAATGTAAAGCTTGAAACTCTGAAACTGTTGGAAAAAAACATTTGGAAAAACCTAAAATATATAGGTGTAGGAAAGGATTTTCTAAACTAGACATCAATTGCTCAGGAAACAAGGTCTAGACTCAAAAAATGGTACCTCTTTAAACTAAAAAGCTTCTGTACATCAAAGGAGGTAACCAGGGAAGCGAACAGAAAACCGAAAGATCTGGAGAAAATCTTCACCAGTGACACATCTGACAGAGGTTTAGTACCCAAAATATATAACGAACTAAAAAATTGGAGAATCAGGAAAAGAGGTAACCCAATTAAAAGATGGGCTAAGGAGCTGAATACAGAGTTCTCAAAAGAAGAAGTAAAGGTGGCTTTGAAACATCTTAAAAGATGTTCAACATCACTAATAATTAGGGAAATGCAAATTAAAACCACTTCAAGAAGATTTCATCTTATCCCAGTCAGACTAGCCAAGATCAAGAGAACAAATGATACCAAATGTTAGAGAGGATGTAGGGAAAGGGGACCCAGTTATACCACTCCTTGGCATATACCCAAAGAACTCATACTATTGCAGAGACACTTGTACATCCATTTTTGTGGCTGCTCTTTTCACATTAGCTAAGAGGTGGAAGCAACCTAAGTGCCCCTCAACTGATGAGTGGATAAAATGTGGTACATTTATATGATGGAGTTCTACTCAGCAATAAAGAAAGATGAAATCATAAAATTTTCAGGTAAATGGATGCAACTAGAAACTGTTATACTAAGTGAAGTAACACAGACTCAGATAAATAAATGACGTATGTTCTCCCTCATATGTGGATCCTAGCACCAAATCCTTATAAGTGAGTATGTATCCAGGCATAACTACAGGAACCAGGATAATAAAAAGGGACCAGGGAGGTAAAGGAAAAGAAAGAACCTGAGAAAGAAGAACAGTAAGAAGCAGGTGTTATTAACGGAAGTATGGATAAAAATGGGGTTATTTAAATGGGAGTGGGGAGGGAGAGTTATGCAAGGAACCTTGGGGATAAAGCGATAGAAGGAGCTCAAGAGAGGTGGGACCATAGGAGAAGGGTATTATTAAGGGAGAAATGGGAAAACGGGGGCCATTTAAATGAGAAACCGTGATGGAAGGGTTAGACAGTGAGAGAGATAAATAATGCCTAAGTACTTTAAAAAAACCAGACAGAACCATACTAGTCTAACAACCTACTGACAAATTATACATACAACTGGTTCAAGGAACAAAATGTATGTCTAGTCAAGGTTTATCTGTGAGCATTTGGTTTTTGCTCAAGCTTTATCTACATAGCACATAGTAATTAAAAGCACCAGACTTGTGGAACTAACTTTGGATGTTTAACAGCCATACTTTGAGGCTTATACTAATCTCGTCAGAGGGACTTAAAGGACAGTTTTTGCTCCTTGCCCTCCAAGGTCAACTAAGTTCCAGGGGACTATGGAGCATCTCTCAAAATGTTCTGTAAGTGTGGCGAATCACCTGTCCTCTTGTTCAGGGAGGGCATGGAGACCCACCAGATGGACTTGAACCAGTGTCCAGTCTACAAAGAGGAGGGTCAACACAGAGGAAACAGTTCCTCCATGCTTCCAAATGAAGCAACCCATCAAAGAGAAAGACCTTTGACTTATCTTCACATAGATGGAACTGGTAAAGAAAGGAGCCAGGGGCTCCTCCCAAGCCCATGTGACCCCTGAGGAACAGATCCTCAAGTGACCTTAAAAAATAAATTGGTTTATTTGGGCCAACTGTATGGTCTTAAATAAACTGTATGGTCTTTCCCAAAAGGAAAGTATAACAAAAGAGTAAAGTGATCAGTATATTTCTTTAAAAGTCCATGTGTATAGGGGCTGGAGAGATGGCTCAGCGGCTAAGAACACTGGCTGTTCTTGCCAAAGACCCAGGTTCAAATCCCAGCACCCACATGGCAGCTAACAGCTGTCCATAACTCCAGTTCCAGAGGATCCGTCAGCCTCTTCTGTCCTTCACGGGCAATGCACGATATGGGTGCACTTACCTACATGCAGGCAATACACACATACACATAAAATAAAATTAAAAAATTTTTTAAAAAGAGTCCATGTGTACAGCTAAAGGCTACATAACAAGAAACAATGGCAGACAGGAGATACCTTCCTTTGAGTTGTTGGTCAGGGTGGCTCAAGAGACTCCCAGACAGTAACCCAGCATAGAACTGGGAACATGAACAGCAGACCCCAGTCTTATCTGAAGGAATGTTGGCAACTGATTGCTGCTAGATGAGGAAGAGCTGATCTCCCTAAAACAAGGAACTCTAGATAGGCTGACTAGATTCAGTGGCTGGACTTGCACTGTCGAATGGCTGGGGTCAGCGACAACACACTAGATAGTAACAGGGATGACAGAGTATATGGGCTCCTGTGGGGGGCAGGTTATGGGAGGGTGCCATTTGGGATGCAGATATAAAGATAAATAAGATTGTTTAGGATGTTCTGTATGAAATGCACACAAAAAAATCAATAAAAAATTAAAAAAATTAGATCCCCTTCCCTATCTATGCCTCCCCCATGCCAAACCTCATGTATTCCACCATACATGTTAAGTCCTATCTAGTCAAACGTTTGTCCCCAGATGTTCAGTTCAAATCATCCACTAGAGTCTAGTTAGCCTATCTGGAGATTTTAAGTAAGGTCTACTCTCCCTCACCTGGTAGTAATCAGTCTTCAACAGTTCGCAGACCAGGGCTGGCCCATTGCCATTTCCCCTGCTCCACTCTGTGCCCTTGTCTGATTGAGCCAACATGGGTCTCGTGCTTGTCACTACCATTACCGCAAGTTCACATGTGCAAGCTTCCAGCCTCTGTTTCCTTATGTTCATGGGCCAACCCTGGCTCTTATAATCTTTCCACTCCCTCTTCCACATAATCCCTGAGCTGTGGGTGGATGAGGTTTAACACAGGAGTCCTATCCAAGGACACACACTCTGCAGTCTCTTATTCTCTAAAACTTGGCCCATTGTGGCCTTATACGTGCATCACACTCTTGTTGTATAAGCGAAGATTTCTGGTGAGAGTTGAGGAACGCACTAGTTTTCTCTCTACCCCTGTTCTGCTATGTTTCATGAACCTTAGGTGTAGCGATTCCACTGTAGCTATGTCACCGAGGACTGAACACCTCTCAGACAAATATTCTCTGTGTGTGACCAGTTGTTGAGCTCTGCTGTAGCCTCCATCTGTTGCAAAAAGAAACTTCTTTGATGAGCGATGTACAGTATACTTGTCTGTAAATACAGGATCCATAGCAGCATATGATAAGAAATTTCATTTGTCTAGAGATATGACAGAGATAGGGTTTTCTCTAGGATCTGTGACCTCTCCAGCCATGTGTATTTGGCTGTGTTCACTCATGAATTCACTCCCATTGAGAGGGTTTTAAGTCCAATTGAACAGCTGTTGATTGACCCCAGAAAACAGTGCCACTGCTGCACCAATAGAGGTAGTTTTCTGTGCCAGTTGTTTGGTTATTAGACTTAGGGCTGGGTTGAACCATTGATTGATTTTCTTCCTTAGCTTGTATAGTATCCTCTAGAGCTATGAGAGCTAAACTTTAGGTAAAAGGCTTCCAGGTCAGTTCCTGTTCCACTGCTTCAAGTCCTGTGTCCGAAGTATGTCCTGTCTTCAGTAGTAGGGTCTTACCTTCAAGTTCTGGGAGATAACCAAGAGTTCTGGCAATATCCCGTGTTATGTTGGGAGTCTCTTGGACCTCTTTAATCAACCACTTGAAGGGAGGGCTCTCTTGTCTGGCATTGTGCTCCTTGCCGTACAGCCCCCAGGTGTGCGCATGCACTAATGTTCAGACAGTGTCTGTGCATTTCTCAGGGGGTCTGGAGCCAACAGATTTTCCTCTGGCTTCCATAATCCCCCAAGATCCATTCATCTCTCTCTCCCCCATCCAACCTACCTTGTTTCTCCACAGTTCAAGTGCCCCCATTACTCCTCCCCTCCCCCCAATAACACTTGCCTCTCGCCATGCCCCCCTTCTGTGTTCCCTTCTCCCCCATCATCATGACCACCTGCATGTCCCTTCCTCCTCTCTTCCCAGATGAATACTCCCAGTTTCCCTAGGCTCTTCCTTTCCCTTTACCTCCATATTTCCTTCCCATTTTCCTAGCTCCTGTTGGTTACAACAGGCTATATATTTACGTATAAGGGATTGGTGCTATGATCTGCAAATATGTCACTTAGTATAACAGTCTCTATTTCCATCCATTTACCTGAAGATTTCATAATTACACCTTTTCTCACTGCTGAGTAGAACTCCATTATGTAAATGTACATTTTCATTATCCGTTTGTACTGACAAATTAAGAACATTTCGGTTGTTTTCATTTCTTAGCTATTGTGAAGAGAACAGCAACAAACATGGATGTTTTTATGTGTATGAGTGTATTGCCTGCATGTATATAACTGCACCTGTGTCATGCAATGCATAAGGGTGTCAGAAGAGGGCATCAGAGTCCCTTGGAACTGGAGTTATGGACTGTTGTTAGCCTCCGTGTGGGTGCTAACACACCCACAAGAGCAGCCAGTGCTCTTAATCTCTGAGCCGTCTCTCCAGTCTTATAATAAATATCATAATCATTTTATACCTTCTCCCCCATTTGCACCCCCATAGCTCCTCACCCAATTTCATGTATTCTGTCATATATGTTAAAGCCTATTGAGATTTTTCACAATGTATTTTGATCGTATTCAGACCCCCTCCCCATTTCTATCCCCACCTTACTACCTCTTGACTTCATGTCTTTTATTATTTTTCTCTTTTTCTTTCTATTGAGTCCAATTTGTGTTTCCCAAATGCTCTTGGGTGTGGGTCCAACCCCTGGAACCCAGTCAACCTACCAGATATCACACTCTTAAAGAAAACTGACCCTCCCTTTCCCAGTAGCTATCAATTGCCAAAAGATCCTCAGCCAAGCTGTCACAAGTGATGTGGGTTCATATGTGTAATTGTCCTGTTATGTCTGGACAGTATAGTTTCCTTATATTCATCCACTACCTCTGGCTCTTGCAGCCTTTCTGCTCCCTCTTCTGCAATGATCTGGGAGTCTTGGGAGGAGATGGTGTAATATAGGTGTCCCACTTAGGCCTGAGCACTCGGTAGTCTCTTCCTCTCTGCATGCTGATGAGTTGTGGGTCTCTGTATTAATTGCCATATGCTGCTAGAAGAAGCTTCTCTGGTGAGAGTTGAGAGATGCAGTAATCTATGGGCATAACAATAAATCATTAGCAATCAGTTTAATACTATGTCTACTTAGCAGAATAATAGCAATAAGCTCTCCCGTCTGACCTGTGACCTGTCTGGCCTACAGGTTCTTGTGCCTGATAGAGTGCCAGGTATGGGCTCCATCTTGTAAAATGGACCTTAAATCCAATCAGTTGTTATAGATTACTTCCATAACATTCATGGCACTATTGCACAAGTACGTATATCTTGTGAAGCCAGTCATTGTTATAACTTACAGAGATCACAGCTGGGTAAAGCTGATGATTATTTTTCTCTTCCAGTAGTGTGCACAGAACCATCTAGTACTATGAAAGCTAGGCAGTAGAGACAAAGCTTCAGGGACAGTATCAGTTTGATTTCTCCTTGTTTGTTTTATGATTCATGTATGTAGTGTCTTCAACAGTGTGGTCTTAAAGTCAAGCTCTGAAGGGTAATTAAGAGAAATGGCAACAGCCAGTATTGAGAGTCTATGCCCCACACCCCTGCCAACAACTCCAAAAGAGGGAGTCCACTTTTGGCATTGGGCATTTGTTTGATGGCCTGTGGGGTCTGGAAATGCCATTGAACCTCCATTATAGGGTAAACATATTTAAACTCTTTTTATTCTATATGCATATATTTTAAGAAGATTTTACAGTAGTAGGGTTCCATACGATGGTTTCCTCTTCCCTCCTCTTTCCTGCCTCCCATTCCCATTCCCTCTAACCCTTCTTATTCCATTATTTCCCTTTCCCCTTTTTATCACTGCATTCTATCTCTCATCTCAGGAAGTCCCCTCCCGTCATGGCCCCTTACTAGTTTCCTGATCCCTATGGATTTTCCTATTGAAACATACCCTTCTAAAGATTCAGGATTATTTTCATGAGTGGTGAGGGCTACCTTTGTCTGTGAATATTAGGGCATTTAGAATATAGTAAGAAATTACATCTAGGAAAGTGGCAGTGGTGGGTTCTTCTTTAGGGTCTATGGTCTCCCCATTTATGTGCACTTCACTCTATTTACAGTACCATGCATGAATTCCCTCCTATTGAACAAGCCATAAGTCCAAGTAGACAGCTGTTTATTAGCCCCAAGACAGGCATGCCACTATTGTACCATTAGAGATAATTTACTGAGTTGTTCATTGTTGTGGTTCATAGGTTTTATGACTGGGTAGGGCCATTGTTTTGCTTTCTCCCTTGGCAGTTGGCATAGTACCTTCTGATACTGGGAGAGTTAGTCTCTGGGGAGGAGACTTGCAGGTCAGTTCCAGCTCAACTGCCCCAAGTCCTATGTCAGAAGTATGGCATGTCTTCAGTAATAGGGTCTTACCTTCAAGTTCTAGGAAGCAACAGAGGGCTGTGGGAATAGCTTATGTTATTTTGAGAGTATCTTGGAGTACCCTGATCAACCCTGATCATTTAGAGTCCTACCTCTAGATGAAGGGAGGTTTCCCTTGCCTGGCACTGTGATTTTTGTTGTATAGCCTTCAACTATACACAGGCAGCCATATGTATTACATGTATATTTTTCAGTTGGCTTACAAAAGAATACATTTCTCTCTGTTTTTGCACACCACCTAAGTAATATTTATCTCTCTTTTCTCTCTTTCCCTGTATAATCCTCCCACTTTCCTGCCCAGTTAAAGTCTCTCTTTTCTCTCTCTCCCTGTATAATCCTCACACTTTCCTGCTCAGTTAAAGTACTCCCCATATTCCGCTCCTCTCCCTTGATAATGCCTGGGTCTTACTATCCCCTTCTCTTGAGCTCTTTCTTCCCTTCTCCCTCTTTGGTTCTTTTCCACTTTCCCTGCTCCTGTGTATTTCAGGATATATACTCACATATATAAAGATCTGAAGCTAGGATCCATAAATGTGAGAGACAGGCTTCTTTTTTTTTTTGCAGTAGATGGAGACTATTACAAAGTGCCACAACTGCTCAAAAACAAAGAATATGTGGCTGTGGGGTGCTTACTCCTGATATTTCTACAATTCAGCCTCTACACCTAAGCATCAGGAAGCATAGTGGAAGAGGGAACAGAAAGATTTTAGGAGACAGAGGAACAAGATGCCTGCTACTAGATAACACATTCTAGATATGATAGAGAAAGCCTCAGTATGGTAGCATAACAAGATTTGCATAGTGACAAAGCCATTTGTCTTTCCAGTGTGGATGCAAAACATTTCATGAGGTCCTACCTCTAGAAGAAGAACTACAGAAAACAGATGGATGCTGAAAGAGCAAGAATCATTTTTCTCCAAGGATTACATCCCTAGTAGGTTACCTAATCCCAAGTGGTCAGCCCCAAACACATACACACATGAGCATCACTAAATGGACTTAGTGCACTGTATTTCTATCTCTATCTCTATCATCTCTATCTCTGTCTCTATTTCTATCTCTATCTCTATCTCTGCCTCTGTCTCTAACTCTCCCTCTCCCACGACCTCTATCTCTATCTCTAGCTCGGCCTATCTATCTATCTATCTATCTATCTATCTATCTATCTATCATCTATC
>NW_008350324.1:6302946-6309523 GCF_000622305.1 Nannospalax galili
ATCTATATCATCTATCTCTATCTCTCTATATGTGTGTGTATGAGTGTATGAATGTATGTATGTATGTATGTATGTATGTAACAATAATAATCAAAGAAATTGAAAGGGAGTGGGGGCATGGGAGGAGTTGGAAGGAGGACGGGGAGTGGAAATGATTCAACTACAATACTCATGTATGAAATTCTCAAATTTTTTTAAAGATTCAAGGCTAGAATCCATATATGAGAGAGAATATGTGACATTTGTCTTCCTGGGTCTGCATTACATCATCCAGGATGATTGTTTCTAGTTCTGTCCATATACCTGTGGAGTTCATAATTTCATTTTTCTTAGTAGCTAAATAGTATTGCATTTTGTAAGTGGATACCATTTTCATTTATTGAAATCTTTTGAAATCTAAGTTGTTTTTATCTCCTAGCTACTGTGAATACAACAGCAATGAACATGGATGAAAAGGTGTCTCTGTAGTAGGCTATAGAGTCCTTTGCGTACATACTCCAAAGTGGTATGGCTGGATCATGGGGTAGGTCTATTTTAACTTTTCTGAGGAATCTTCACACCAATTTTGATACTGGCTGCCCCAATTAACACTCCCCCTAGAAGTGAATAAGTGTTCCCCTGGTCCCTGCATCCTCACCAGCATTTGTCAATCATTTGATATTTGGATTTTAGTTATTCTGACTGGGGAAGAATGAAATATAAGTTTTAATTAATATTTCTCTGACGGTTAAAGTTGAACATGTTTCAAAATATTTCTCAGACATTTGTATTTCATCTTTTGATAATTCTATTTCCTTGCCCAAATTTTTATTGGGTTGTTAATTTCTGATGTTTAGTTTTTTTAGTTTGTCTTTTGTGTATTTTGGATACTAACCCTCTGTCAGCAGATGTACAGCTTGTAAAGATTTGTTCCCATTCTGTAGGCTGCCTTTTCACTTGAAAGGTGGTGTCCTTTGCTGTACAGAAGTTTTTCTTTGTTTTGTGATGCCCCATTTGTCAATTGTTAGTCTTACTGCCTGTGCTAGTAAGGTCATGTTCATAAAGTCCTTTCCTGTGATCTAAGTTCAAGTGCATTCCCTATTTTATGCTTTATTAAGTTCAGGATATCAGGTATTATGTTGAGATCCTCAATCCATTTGGAGTTGAGTTTTGTGCAGAGTGAGAGATGGGGATCTAGTTTCATTCTTCTACATGTTTGATCAGCACCATTTGTTGAAGATGCTGTGTTTTGTCCTCTTTGTCAAAATCAGATGGCCATAAGTGCATGGACTTATATATGGACCTTTAATTCCATTCCGTTGATCAATGTGTCTGTTTTTAATGCCAGGGCCATGCCTTTTAAATTATTATAGTTCTGTAATATAATTTGAAATAAGAGATGGTGATGCCTCTAGCTTCTATTGTTCAAGATTATCTAAGCTATTTTGCAATTTTTCTGTTTTCATATGAAATTAGAGATTTTAAAATATTTCTGTGAAGAACTGTGTTCAAACTTTAATGGGGATTGCATTGAATCTGTAGATTGCTTTATTGAGGATGACCATTTTCACAACATTGATCCTCCCAGTCCATAAGCATGGGAGGTCTTTTCATCTTCTGGCATCTTCTTCAAGTTCATCCTTCATATCTTAAAGTTTTTATTATATGTCTTTCAATTTTGTAGTTATCTTTATTCCATGATACTTCATTGTATTTTATTGAGGCTCTCCTGTATAGGATTGTTTCCTGTTTTTTTTTTCTCAGTATGTTTATTGGTATGCAGAAAGGCTGCTGACTTTTTCATGTTAATTTTGTATCCTGCTACTTTGCTGAATGTTTTATCAGCTCTAGGAATTTTCTGGTGAAGTTGTTAGGGTATTTTATGTATGGAATCATATTATCTACAAATAATGAATTCTTCCTTTCTAATTTATATCCACTTTATGTCCTTCGTTTGTCTTTTTGTTCTAGCTAAAATTTTAAGCACTATTTTGAACAGGAATGGAGAGTGGATATCCTTTTCTCATTCCTGATTTTAGTGGAAAAGAATTTCTGATTTGAGTTTTTCTCCATCTACCATGATGTTGGCTGTGGGCTTGTTGTATATTGACTTTATTATGTTTATAAATGTCCCATGTATCCCTAGATTATCCGTGACTTTTATCATCAATGGATGTTAGATTTTTGTCAAAGGCTTTCTTTGCATCTATTGAAATGATCATGTGGTTTCTGTCCTTGAATCTGTTTATGTTGTGAATTAAATTTATGGATTTATGTATGTTGAACCATCTCTGCATCTTTGGGATGAAGCTGACTTGATCATGGTGGATGATCTTGATGTGCTCTTGCATTGAATTTAAAAGTATTTTATTGAGAATTTTTGCATCTATGTCCATCAGAGAGATTGGCATATAGCTTTCCTTTTTTGGGTTGGGTCTTTGTCTGGTTTTGGTATCAGGGTAATACTGGTTTCATAAAAATATTTTGGAAGTGCTCCTTCCATCTCTATTTTGTGGACTAATTTGAAGAGTATTGGTACTAGTTCTTCATTATTTTTGCGCTTTCTGGGCGTCTGAAGAAACAAGCCCTTTGGCCTTCACACATGATGACTGACTATGGCAGGACATTTGCTCTGCTGCAGGGTGAGTGGTTTGCTGGGCTCCATTCATCAGTAAGACCACTGGTTGGACTATGTTCTCAAAAGCAAGGTGCTGGGAAGTCTTTCGGTCAGGCTGGTAATTAAATGTACTCCTTTCTACTATTTGGATTTTCAGTTAGGCAGGGCTTATAGCTGATTTTAAGTGGATTCTTTGTTCAGAATGTTCCTCAGAAATATATAATTTCCAGAGCTTATGATCCTCAGAAATGTACAAGTGAGGATTGCTTCAATGTTAGAATAGATTGATGGGATGAGCATGTGGTTGAATAAACTGGCTATGTGACTTCATGGCAAGCAAGCCAACTTCTGGTGTGTGTGTGTGTGTGTGTGTGTGTGTGTGTGTGTGTGTGTGTGTGTGTATGTATGTGTGTGTAATGCCAGAGGTGGGATGTCTCTTGCCTGGTGAGATTATTAGAACTTTTGTAATAAGCAGAGTCACTGAATGGCTTCCGAGGTTGAGTGTATCACCAATTTTTGTTTGTGAGGCACACAGCAGCTAGATACACTCACAAATTGGTTGTATGCTCCAGTGTGGTCACTGAATAAACTTTTTGTATGGATGTAAGTGTTTTAGTTGTTGTACCAAGCCTCTTCAGCCTCAACCTTTCTCTGAAATGTGTAAGAATGGAATTCTCTCCACCAGGGTGTGGAATTTCGGTTGAATTCTGGCTTGTTTTGGTTCGTGTTGCTTTGTTGTGGTTGATTGCATAGATCCTTTCATTGAATTCCTGTGTTGGAAAGGATTAGCTGCCTACTCTCCTGACATGGGCAGAGATGTGAGTCTCCATGCTTGAGTAGGATCATTGGAGTGGGCTCTGAGGATGGGCATCATGACAAAGACTCTAGAGACTTGGATTATGTTGAACTTTACAACATGTTTCCAAAGGAAAGAAGCTTGGGTTTCTAACTGGCCATAAGCTTGGCTGGCAACACAGCTGGCGGGAATTCAAAGGTCCTACCAAGATCTTGCTGCTGGTTGCCTCTGCTTCTTTGCTTTGTCCTGATCCCACCTGATCTAGTTCTATTGTGCCCCTAGCAATCCTTGTGAGACGTGACCAAAGTGGAATGCTTGTGGTGCAACTCAGAGTACTAGGGAGGTCAGACTACCATCTTCTGACTTCCTAGGGACTCATAAAAGAAACATCTACTCATCCAGATCGGGAGGAATTTGACAGATCAGATAAAAATTCCACCAGTTCCAACTTCTGACTTAGTTTATTTGAGTTGCTCTATAGGACCATGGGTGACTCATAGGGAGTCACACCATGGAAGAGTCCCACATCCAGTCACCTTTGAAACACATTTCTAAGATTATGTTCAGGTGGAGCCTGAGAGAGGTGTTTGTAATCTCAGAGGAGGGTCAGGGGAGGGTCTTATGGAGTTCTTGTTACCTTTTCCTCTACAGTAAGAATGTTAACTGAGCTGGCAAGATGGTTCAGCGGGAAAAGGTGTTTGCCTCTGAGCCTGACAACGTGAATTCAATCCTTGAGACCCACACAGTGGAAGGACTTCTGCAAATTGTCCTCTGGTTTCACATGCATGCTGTGGCATGGGCATACCCACATCCTTGCCACCCCTGTGCTATAAATAAATAAATAATAAATAAATAAATAAATAAATAAATAAATAAAATACTTTATTGTCTGCTACATTTTTCTGCTTATTACTGCAAGGACTATAGTACAAGGTCTCCCCGTAAGTCACCACAGCTGCGCTTCAGAATGGTGGTAATCATGTCAAACACTGGAATCATCAGTACCACACCATCTGCAGTTTTCTATCCTCCTGAAGATATTTTGTCTGCTAGTGGTATAACTTTGGAGGTGCAGTGCAGTTGGGAGACCAGTCTACTTACCTTGCTAATTCTGAATTCATTAAATCATTCATTCAATCTTGTTTTCTAGAATTCATGTTTCAGAAGACTATTCTGATCTGTGGGTAGTTTCTAGTTGAACTTTCTTTGGAGAACACAGAAATAGCCTGTATTCTCCATGGTGGTTTGAATGAGAAATGAAACCTATAGGCTCAAGTATTTGAACACTTGGTCCCCAGTTGGTAGTGCTGTTTAGGGAGATCATGAAATCTTTTAAGATGTACAGCCTTCCTAGAGGAAGCTTCTGGCTCCTGCCATCATGCCTGCTGTTTCTCCCCATACCTCCCGCCATAGTGGACTCTTCTCTATAGAACCATAAGTGAAACAAGCTCTTTCTTCCATAAGTTACTTTTGGTCATGGTGTTTTATCACAGCAACAGAGAAGTAACCTCAGTAACATCTTCCTGACATAATATTTAGAAGAACTAACATCATTAAACATTTACACAACTCAAAGTGGTCTATGGCGCTAATGCAAAGCACTGTTGACATTTTTCACAAAGAAAGAAATATCCTAAAATGTGTATGGAACTCTAGAACCTCATCTGTGATAAAGGAGTGTTGAACAAAAAGAGCAAAACTAGAGACATGGTATTGCTTGATTTTAAAACATCACATAAACATCACATAAATCCTTATTATGAGGGAAAATGAAGCATAGACTAATAGGCAGCAATAAAGCACCCAGAAGTAAATTAATGTATTTCCCACCAACACATTTCCAACATAGGTGTAATAACATTAAATGGTATTTCTTCAATAAGTGATGTTGGCAAAGCAGGATAGTAAATAAACACACAAAAGGAGGGAACTAGATCAGTATCTCATATCATACTCCCAAGCTTCAGACTTAAGTATAAATTCTAAAACTAGAAAAATGCTGGAAGGAATCAGAAAAACTTGTGGCCTTGGTCTGGACAGTGAGTTTTGGGATGGGATATGAAGCAAAAACAGAAGATTATATCAAAATAAAAATATTCTTACACAGAGAGACAATGAACTAGGTGATGAGCAACTCTACAGAAAAGGGAAAAGTACTTGCAAATATTACATCTGTTAATTGATCATTTAAAATTGTATAAATAATTCAAATTATTAGGGACATTCATACTGTGGAATTTCCTTGTGTTATAAAAAATAGAAATACCATGTTCCTACCCCATTCTGCTTCTGAATTTCATACCCCAAATGAACTCAGTATGTTGAAGGGATTCCTGCTCAGCAGTGTTTGTTTTGGCATTGCTACTGGTAGTCTGTTGGGAACCCCTGCTGTTTAGGGTAGCAGTCTCTCCATGTCCGGATAGCCGCAAGCCGGCTCGGTGCAAATGGAGAGACTCCTCTTCTCAGCGGGGCACCTTCTGCTCTCCTTCCTGACTCACTTTGAAGTGGCTGTCACAGATACATGACCTCTGGCAAAGAAACTGCCAGGTCTTTCCTGTGTGATAATCAGGCACTGTCTGACAGCCTGATAGAAGCCCACCACCACATGTAAATGGGGCATCCCAGGAGCACCTATCAGCTGAAGCTTTTGCTACTGCCTCCACACTATAAATCTTCCAGTTTTCCCCCTAATAAATCAGAGCTGAATCACTAAGATCGGGAGCTGAGCTGTATCACGAGCTGTATCACTGAGTCTGACTGAGCTGTATCCTGTGTCTTACTGCCTACGATTCGGTCTCCCCAGAGGGGGCTATCCCTTCTTAAACAACCACTCACGAACATCTTGCTTTTGCTGTTCCTGTGCCTCCCCTCGTGATCCGGTGGTTGACAGATCGCATGCATAGAGGGAGCGCCGGCAGCTTGGAACGGAACCCGCGCGGGCAGCTGACAGCGGCTGGCAGAGCCGCCAGCATCCGGTAGCCGCGGAGAGCCAGGGACCTGCACAGCAGGGACCCGAACAGCAACGCGGTGTGCGCAACCCGCCGCACCCCAGTGGTGCGCGAGAGACTGGCGCCACGCCAGCAGCTGGCGCTCCGAGATCCCTGCGCGCCTACAGCTGGCGCCCAATGTGGGGCCTCTGAACTCTGCACCAGCCAGCAGCTGGCGCCCCCTGAAACGCAGAATTC
>NW_008350324.1:6309697-6311355 GCF_000622305.1 Nannospalax galili
TGGCAAATCTCTTCTAATTTCCTCCTTTTATTTCCGGTCTAAAGTCTTTGCGTGGAACCATTAAGGACAGGGAGGCAACTGAAGCTTTCTGGTCAGGGCTACTCCCTGACGTCAGCTGAAGGCCTCTCTGCCCCCTAATGGACCCCAACTGCCTGCACAGGTGTAGACAAAGGACCTTCTATCTATACATCTTTCTAATATAAAAATCTGGTGATGCAGCGGCCACTTAAGAGTCATTAGGACAGCCGCCAGTTTCTTAAATCTGCGGGAAGGCCTGTGTTGGGAGCCAAGCAAAATCCCCTGAGATCTTGATCTCAGGCACGTTTCCTTGGAAACCATCACTTCACTACTTTCCTATCCTAACACTGCTAGAAAAGTCCCAAAAGTTCTAAGAAATCTTCACATAAGCCTTAAAATCAGCTTCTAAAATAAACCTCCCTAATTGGCTTTGTTACCCTGCCCCCAGGGCACTCAGACCACAGCTAAAACCAGTTAGGTGAGAATTTAAATTAACTAGCCCCTGCGGAGCACCTGAAAGTTCAAGGTGGCTCGTGCCAGAACAAAAGATTTAAAAAGGCCATTTTTTTTTTTTCTGTAGACTTTAAGTCTGCAGCTAGGCTTGTGCCTGTCAGAGCGTTTCAATCCCCTGGTGTCTGACTGCTACAGGAACATTAAGCGCTAGACCACACTATTTTCCTTTTATAATGGGTAATTCAGCATCACACCAGAAAAAAACTCCAAATTCGCTCACTTAAAACCCTGCTTAAATCAAGAGGACTTAAGATTTCTCCCCAAAAAAGCTCAAAATTTTGGAATGAAGTATATCAATTTGCACCCTAGATCCTGTCAGCAGACATTTCTGATCCAGAGGTCTTGACTAACATTACATATCTGGCTCGTAAAAAAGAAATCCAGGAAAGACATAATTTTCCCCTTTCCTTTTTCCCCATAATGGCAGCCATCCAGCAATGCTTAAAAAACCCACCTAAGATTGAGGAAAGCTTACAAACACCAGAAAATAATAAAGGAGAAGTTTTAAATGATAAAAAAGACTCTAAAAATTGCCCAGTAGCAGATTCAACAGAAGTCAGACAAAACCTACTCATCAGCAAAATTAATCTTTACCCCCCTCCTCTTACCCTCCCTCTTGCTGATTTAACAAGCCCAGATATTAACGCCCAGACTTCAAAAACTCCCAAAGATCCTCAGATAAATCCCCCTCCGCCATCACCTCGTCTGCCACCACAGCTTGTGGTGCCACACCAGCCACACCCCTCAGCCATACAGCAGCTGTGTAATCTTAGGGATAATGGGAGTTGCCAGTCCCAAAACCTCCAGACACAATGGCCTCAGGACTCCAAAACCCCACTGGTAGAGGCTTTTCCTGTTAACTTACAAATAACAAGGCAACACCCACTAGCTTGGTACCCGCTCCCAGCAGCGGAATTAAAAGAATTACGCCAAGCTGTCCGTGAAGATGGAATCCATGCTCCATGGACAAAATCTATACTACAAACATTTAATACTAATCTGCTTACCCCCCAGGACTGGAAGGACATCTGTAGATCTACCCTCCCCAGTCCATTATTTGTACAATGGGAGGCTTTATTTAGAGATGAATGCCTAATGCAGGCTAAAAGAAATGACACTCATAATCA
>NW_008350324.1:6311583-6312311 GCF_000622305.1 Nannospalax galili
AACCTTGTCTGGGAAGGGATGACCCCTGAGCACAGACAAGCATGCCAGGGACTAAAAAATGAACATTATGACAAATGGATTGTGGCCACCCATGACATTGGGACTGCCATGTACCAGGCCTCCTCCCTTGCCCAAGCCTTTGTAGTTGCAACCCAACCCAACTCAAGATGCTTTAAATGTGGAAAAACTGGATACTGGAAAGAAAATTGCCCCCAAAATGGCTCAGCTGCCACTCGACCCCCTAAAACCCTGTGTCCTCACTGTAAAAAGGGCTTTCACTGGAAAAGAAATTGTAAATCTAAATATGACAGAGATGGCAAGCCTCTGCCACCTTTAAACTCCTTCCGGGGCAGCCCTCAGCCCCACTAACAAGAGGGAAGCCACAAACATTATGGGTAACCAGTATTACATAAAATGCCCATCTAAAATTAACCATAAGAATAGACAATAAACCTTTTAAATGCCTCCTTGACACTGGGGCTGATAAAACCATCTTAAGGCAATCTGAGGTTCCCCCACACTGGGAATTAATACCAGGACCCCAACTAATGGGAGTAGGGGGGCCTCCCAAGCATTCATCACTAAAAACTTCTATAAATCGGAGGATCCTGATGTAGAGGTTGGCACAATAAGACCCCTGATTAAAGATATAGCCACAAACCTCGTAGGACGAGATGTCTTGGAAGACCTCAATGTAGTTCTTGCTAGTGTGTCTGAAGAGAAATGCC
>NW_008350324.1:6312657-6313060 GCF_000622305.1 Nannospalax galili
ATCAGTTGTACAATGGCTCTTAAAACATCACTCCTCTTTTGCAATTAGCTTAATAGGTTTCCCAGGAAAAATTGATAATCACTATCCCAAAGATAAATGGATGTCAGTTATTCCAGTGTTTCGCTGGGTTCCACCTTGACTCTTCTGCCACAAACACATAAAAGAGACTATTACAGCCTTTACAGATAAAGGAAAAAAGGAGGCTGCATTGGTCATATATGACTCCCCTAATGACCCACCTATGATATATTTTCAACCTCTATCTGATAAATCCCCACAATTTAAAGAGCTCTTTGCCATCTATATGGCTCTTGATAAGATTGATAAACCCTTCAACCTTTATTCTGACAGCATTTATGCTGTTAATTTACTCCCATGGCTAGGTCGTTCCTTTATTAAAATA
>NW_008350324.1:6313287-6331699 GCF_000622305.1 Nannospalax galili
CCTCTTACTGAAGGAAATGCCATAGCAGATAAAGTAGCCACCGCTGGAACTTTCCCTGCCAGCATAACAGATGCCCAAAACCTCCACCATGCCACCTATATTAATTTGCAAGGGCTCCATCTCAGATTCCCCCACATTCCCCTCAAACAACTTAAACGCATTGTTAGAACCTGCTCTTCTTGTGCATCAATGATACATACCCCTGCTATGCAACAGATGGGCACCAATCCTAGAGGGCTAAAATCTAATGCCCTCTGGCAAATTGATGTAACTCATGTCCCCCAATTCGGCACACAGAAATATGTATTTGTAATTATAGACACTTACTGTCACTTTCTCTGGGCTACTGCCCAGACTGGTGAACGTTCAAAAAAGCTAATAAATCACATGCTTTCATCCTTCGCCATCATGGGCCTCCCTGCACAACTAAAGACAGACAATGGCCCAGCATTTACCAGCTCCTCATTCAAAAATTTTTGTGAAGCATGGAAAATCACCCATCACACTGGCATCCCATACAACCCACAGGCCAAGCCGTTGTGGAAAGGTCACATAAAACCTTAAAAGACCAACTAAAAAGACAGGCTCAAACAACATATTCTCCCAATATTCAATTAACATTAGCCTTGTTTACCCTTAATGTACTTAATGCATATCGAGGGACTGATGCTCCCCCCATCACCTGACACTGGGCCCAGACACATCCAGTACCACCCATCATGGTTAGATAGAGGGACCCCTTTGATGGACTCTGGAAAAGACCAGATCCATTGCTGACCACAGGGAGAGGATTTGCCTGTGTTTTCCCACAGGATCAACCAAAGCCTATCTGGGTTCCAGCCAGAAATGTCCGACACCTCCCTACCCAAGAAAAAGATGGCCTACATGACCCTGTCAGAGACAAAGAAAAGGAAGAGGTGGAAGCAACACCCAAAGCCACACCGGATGACATAAAAAGAGATCCATGACCTAGTGGAGACTGCTCGCCACAGATGACCCCCCAGAGCTTCTTTCCCTGTCATCCTCATGGCTGTCTTTACCCTGCTTAACAGCAATGCTTAGCCAGCCCCCACTCTCCCTAATACCATGTTCTAGAGATTTTATTTTTCAGGAAAAAATCAGATCCATGGGACAATCGCTGGCGTATTAGAATAATAAAAAAAAAATTCTACTCAGGTGCATTCTCTAGGTACCCTACAGCTGACTTTCATATCTCTCCACAGCTTGTACCTACAGCTAAATCTGTGCTAACTCATCATAATATTATTCTACAGGAAAGACAGAGGACCAGATAAGATCAACTATGTCCTGGAACAAGTACATTCAGTATGTTGCTAACTTTCTTCCTTTCACCACCTACCACAATGTTTAACTGCCTTTTTTTTTGTGCACCCAGCAATAGTCTTCTACTGACAGCAGTACCAGTTAGTGGATATCCTCTACTGATTCAAACAACTGGCTAACTATTCAATTTCCATTTTCAGCGAGTAAGCCTACTCATTACAAATGCCTCACTAACTACTCTTTCCAGTACAGCATGCATCACCCCTCCTCTCTTCCTATGGTGCAAAGGAAAAGCCCAAAACTGTGTTAAATTCTCTTTGCCCACCTTTTGTGTACCAGTAATGATTACATCCCAGGTGCTACCAGCAGAAAGAAATCCTCTTCCCCCTGCTGGTAGGGATTGAACTTGCACTCTCCCTGGGTACTGGAGGCATTGCTACGGCAACAATTGTACAAGCCCAGCACCTGGCGGGAAATTTTTGAGACAAGCTGGACCAGACAATGGCATCCACGACTGACAGCCTGGAATCTCTCCAACAACAAATGAACTCTCTCGCCAGGGTTGTGCTCCACAACAGAAGAACACTGGACTTAATAACTGCTGAACATGGGGTGGGTGTGTGATATTGGGAAAAGAATGCTGTTTCTTTGTAAATGACTCAAATTTTGTTGAAACCAATGTTAACACTCTCAAAAAACTTTGTAATGACCCATTTTCAAGATTTCAACCCACCTAACAATTAGGTTGGTTTAGCAATCCCTTGTTTTCATGGCTCCTATCCCTTGTTGGCCCCCTGGTCATGCTGTGTATTATTTGATGCTTGCTCACTGTTTTATAAGATTTCTTTGCTGACAAATTACTGCCATTTGCTAAAATCACTACAAAACAGGCCATGGTCAATTATCAAACTTTGAATTCTCCCGAGACAAATAAATTGGCCCTTAGGGCTGGTGATGGCACTTCTCCATATTTAAATCAAACAGGGGGAGATGTTGGGGGCTCAGTTTAGGGTAGCAGTCTCTCCATGTCTGGATAGCCACAAGCTGGCTCGGCGCAAATGGAGAGACTCCTCTTCTCAGCAGAGCGCCTTCTGCTCTCCTTCCTGACTCACTTTGAAGTGGCCGTCACAGATACATGACCTCTGGCAAAGAAACTACCAGGTCTTTCCTGTGTAATAATCAGGCACTGTCTGACAGCCTGATAGAAGCCCACCACCACATGTAAATGGGGCATCCCAGGAGCACCTATCAGCTGAAGCTTTTGCTACTGCCTCCACACTATAAATCTTCCTGTTTTCCCCCTAATAAATCCACTAAGATCGGGAGCTGAGCTGTATCACGAGCTGTATCACTGAGTCTGACTGAGCTGTATCCTGTGTCTTACTGCCTACGATTCGGTCTCCCCAGAGGGGGCTATCCCTTTGTAAACAACCACTCACGAACATCTTGCTTTTGCCGTTCCTTCGCCTCCCCTCGAGATCTGGTGGCTGATGGATCGCGTGCATAGAGGGAGTACTGGCAGCTTGGAATGGAACCCGCGCGGGCAGTTGACAGCGGCTGGCAGAGCCGCCAGCATCCGGTAGCCGCGGAGAGCCAGGGACCTGCACAGCAGGGACCTGAACAGCAACGCGGTGCGTGCAACCCGCCGGGGGCGCGCGCGAGAGACCGGCGCCACGCCAGCAGCTGGCGCTCCGAGATCCCTGCGCACCTACAGTAGTCAAAATAAAGAATCAATCTATGTGTACTTCTATAGATGATTGAGCAGGAAAATATGCTTATACAAATACAGTGTAATAATAGTCACAAGAACAGCCAGTTCAGTCTGTTCCATAGTCTTGATAAACTCAGAGGACATATATGAGATAAAAACTAAGTCAGGGCACAGGAATAGCACATTATCTCACCCAAGTGATCGTTGTTATTGTTGTTTGCATTGGAGATTGGATGGTGGTTACCCAGGACTGTGAATGTATGTTCAGGGTCCTATGGAAATCTTGATCAAAAGCTATACAATTTTAGCTGGAAAAGAGGAATAAATTTTAAAAGTTCACTTGTGCAAAATTATGAAGTTTATAATGCATTTTGCCAGTGCTTATAAAAACTGGCAAATCAGTGACTATAAATGAAAACAACATGATATAAAGTTTCGTGGTCTATTTGGTGATCCCACAATGTATAAATGCAAAACATCACGTTCTAACAATAAATTCAATACATGTCAATAAACATTTTGGTAAATTGAAAATTGCAAAAGAATATATAGAGGTTTGTGCTCATAATGGACTGTCTTCCAACAATCTAAAGTTGCTACACTGGAACTGTGTAAAGACACAGATTAAAATACACAGAAGAACGTGTATGAACTATCACCGTTATCATTCAGTATCACCATCACCGTTATCATTCACTATCACCGTTATCATTCACTATCACCGTTATCATTCACTATCACCGTTATCATTCAGTATCACCGTTATCATTCACCATCACTGTTATCATTCACTATCACCATTATCATTCACGCTTGTTATTATTCACTATCACCATCACCGTTATCATTCACTATCACCGTTATCATTCACTATCACCGTTATCATTCAGTATCACCGTTATCATTCACCATCACTGTTATCATTCACTATCACCATTATCATTCACGCTTCTTTTACTCCTTGAACTTTTTTGAATAGCAAAATCTCACAGACTTTCAGGATTCGGATTGCGTATGCTTGTATTTTGGAATTATATTTCCACAATAAAACTTTGCTTAACAAGTGTCAAGAAACGAAATAAAGTAGATGTAGCTTAGAACACAGTAAAGTGAGTATACATGCATATATACATTTGTATGTATACATACATTTCTCAAAATACTCTGTATACCTCCCAAACACCTCTCTTTCTAAAGCCTAATAAATGCTACACATTGCTCTGATGAAATTTTATTCTTTAATTATCTAAATCTGTCACATTGTCAACCTCTTCAATGGGCACATTTTCACTTTCTCATTAAGTGGTATTTGCATGCCCCCATAAGAATTGTTATTTTCCAAGTCCCCTTAGGAGGCCCCATGAAGTTTGTCAATGGTACATGGACATACAATTTCCAATTGTTCCCAGGGAGAGCCCCTCAGGGAACTAAAATCACATCCCCTCTTTTTCCCAGATGGCCTGGACACTGAACTAATGTGCAGTATGTAATCAACATACAGGAGGAACTAGGGAGCTTCATCTACAACACCAGCATGATCCTTGCTAAGACAGATGATGCTGTGGACTGGGGAGCTCTTTCTGTCCACCCATCATTTGAAAAGCCTTGAAAAGTAAGTCTTGGTCCAACAGGTGAGATCTAATTAGTCAATATTAAAAACTTACCTATACCTAATTATAAAAGATGTGTTTATTGTGTCTTGACTGCCGTTTCTTCAGGAAAGAAGCTGGGTTAGAAAGTAGACAAGGACTTTGATAAAATGAGTTGACTATTTCTATATCACAAATACTTTGAATTAATTTTACCACCACTGCTCATTATATAATCAATTTTGTGTGTAAGAAGAAAATTTCCACTTGTTGAGCTGGCTCATTTATAGAATAGGAATCCCTCTTAATTACTGTTTCTACAGGGACTCAAATACGTTTAAAGTCTAACTTAGTAAATTGATCATATAAAATTTTTTATTCAGCTGAGAAGATTCATCTTCATTTTCCTTCTTAAGGGTAAGGATGAAGAGTCAGGAACATGTCACTACCACGGCCCCCTCCACTATTTTCAGACATGATAATGTCTTTTGCTTTCTGAGCTTGATGGAATTGTTAGTTAAACATATTTCCTCTGATACATGTATCTTAGAAGTAAGGACCCAGATTTCTTCATGTGCATCTCAGTAGAGCTTGGTGCTGACGGGAAGCATGCTGTGAACTTGTCTACAGGCAGTATCGAGTAGCAAAGAGGAAACAGTTGCTCAGATAGAGAACCATTCACAAAAAAAGTGACTGCTTCTAGGAATTTCCCATCAAATCCACACAGAATCATGTTTAAGTAGGATTTCTTATAGTCATGTTATATATTAGAGAACTCTGGGCTAAAAGTCAGTCTGTGGGCCATGCAGAGACCACCATGCTGTGAGCTCAGTGGTCAAGGTGGTCTCTCTGAGAGGGCTAATTAATAAGAAAGAATGAACCAGAAAACTGAGAGTTACTTTCTTGTAAGGCTGCAGTGGGAACAGAGATCAGAACATAGCCTGAGTATCTGACACTAGGAATCAGGGTAGCAAAGGAGACAGACGACAAGTAATGGAGGAAAGGCCGGGTCAGTGTCCCTGTGAGAAGAGTCCACTTCTCCTCAGGGTCACACTGAGAAGATCTGGTTCCCAGCAAACTGCTTGACTCTTTCCGGCACCTAGTAACACTTAAAACTAAGAACCCGAGGCTACTGGGTAAAAGACTCTGCACTGCACTCCTCCAGCATGACACCACTCCATTTACATATTATTTACTTTTATTTTACGTGTATGAGTGTATTGCCTCCATGCATGAAAGTGCATCTGTGTCATGAAATGCCCCTCCAGAGGCCAGAAGAGGGCATCGGATTCCCTGGAACTTGAGTTTATAGATGGTTTTTCACCACCATGTGGGTACTGGGAACCGAACCCAGCTCCTCTATAAGAGCAGCCGGTGATCTTAACTGTTGAACCATCTCGCCTATCCTCACCATTCTTTTTTGAAATATGTTGTATTTTGATACCTTCTTTTCATGGTTATACTATAACAGAAGCAACACATTCTTTTTCAAAATTATGTGCACATCTAAACATAAATGCAAATGAATCTACTATTAACTTTTGGGGATAGATGCACTCATGGACCATTGAAAAGAATATCAACATTTCTTTGGTTTTATGTGTGTACTAGGGGTGGAATCTAGGGCCATGTGCAAGCCAGGCGTCTGCTTCTATAACAGAAGTGCATGCCCAGCCATCCCCTTCGTTTTAAACCTGAGCTCTAGTCTTCCTTTTGGAGAAAGTTTCTTTTATTCACAATGATGTAGAGGCCTCTAACTGTGCCCTGGGAGCACCTTTCCTACTTGATTTTGAACACTTTTGAAATGAAGATGTAGCCTTAGTGTAACTGATTGCTTTCCCAGCAACCTGATGAGGACAACCACAGAGATTTTGAAAATGAAATCTTCAATCCAAGGTATATAAGCAGATTCTCAGTATATGCCTAATGGTAAGTTACTCATTAATGCAACTTAAATGGTTTAGAGTATCATGCAAATTCATCTTGGAACAAAAATTTTGTAAAATTATATATTAGATCTTCATTTCACGATCTTTTCACTGACCTTCAGTTGCTCCTGATCATTCACCAATCCCAGATAGCCTTGACTTCATGGGTACAAGGTCAGTGGATGTCATCCTGAGGCCTGTCATCTCTTCCAGCCAGGTAATGCAACCATGGTCATAGTTCCCACCAAGTTAGGAAGTGATTCACCAAACTCAATCTCCATATTAAGGAAATATTGATAATATAAAAATAATAACTCAAGGAAATATAAGTGTCACTGGGATTCAGAAAAGGTCATTAGATTGTTGGAGGAAGGGGTGTTGGCTTCAGGAGTCAGAGAGGTTGCTTGTTGAGAATCTGGGAAAGGAACATGATCAGCAGGTGCAGTGTGAGGGGTAACCAAGGCTTTTCTCCGAATTAAACATGCTTCTACTGACTTTGTAATCATTTGGTCAGAAAGCTGGTCCTTATTAGCTTCCAGGAACTCAAATTAGAAACCAGAGACACGGAAACTAAAAATATACAATCAAGCTCAGCTTTTAAAAAATGTATACTATGGGCTGGAGACATCACTCAGAGGTCTCTTTAAAAAATTATTTATTTTTATTTTATTGATAGGAGTGTTTTGCCTGCATGGATGAAAGAGCACTGCATGCTAATGCTGGGAGAGGCCAGGAGAGGGCATCGGATATCCTGGAACTGGAGTTAAGGATGGTCACTAACAGTCAGTGGTCTTAACCCACTGAGCCGTCTCTCCAGCCCCATTAAATTTCTTTTAAAATAATGTTTTTATGATGAGCACTGGCTGCTCTTGTAGAGGACCTGGGCTCAGCTCCCAGCACCTACATAGCAGCTCGCAAGCATCTTTACTACAGTCGCATCTTTTGCTTATTTCACTTACTGCATTCTGTACCAAAGAATATTGAATACAATTACAGCTGATGAATTAAAGATAAGCTAAGTTATGTTATTCCTTTTTGACTTTCATATTGTGTAGAAAAAACATTTTTCAGGTTGTCTAGATGGCGGCTCAGTGGTTAAAGGCACTTTCCCCTAGTCCGACAACTTGAATTTAGTCCCTAAGATCCACATGGTGGAAGGAGAGAACCAGTTCTAGCTAGCATATTGTCCACTGATCTCCACATGCACCTCATAGGCGCCTCCCACAAATACATGTTCACAAAATAAATAAATATGTAAATAAATTTAAATGATAGATTTTTCATTAGTAACTAATTTTGAGTAATTTTAAGATTATATCACAACTTTTAATTTGTACATATTCAAAGTATTTTTCCTATATTTTATCCTGATGTAAATGATCTACATTATCCATACTAAGATGAATCAAACAACTCCTTTTTTCCCTAAATTTGTTGAGACTTGCTTTGTGACATAGTATATGGTCAATTTTGGAGAACGTTCCATGGGTTGCTGAGAAGAAAGTGTATTCTTAAGTGTTAGGTTGAATCTTTCTGTAAATGTGTTAGGTCCATTTGATTTACGATGCCATCTAACTCTAGTTTTTGTTGGATGACCTGTCTATTGGTGAGAGTGGGCTACTGAGGTCACCGCTATCACTGTGTTGGTGTCAAACTGCTTTTTAGATGTAATAGTGTTTGTTTTATGAAATTGGGTGCCCCTCTTTTGGTACATATATGTTTAGGGCTCTAACATCCTCTTGGTGGATTTTCCTTTAATGACTATCAGGGGACCCTCCCTATCTTTTCTGCTTAGTTTTAGTTTGAAATCTATTTTGTCAGATATTAGAATAGTTACAACCGCTTGTTCTTTAGTTCCATTTGCTTGGAATGCCTTTTTCCATCGATGGTGAAGTGTGTTTCTTGGAGGAAGCAAGAAGATGGATCCCGTTCTCTAATCTAATCAGTTTGTGTTCTTTATTGTGGAATTGAGACTGTTAATACTGAAAGGTAGTATTGGCCAATGTTTATTAATTTCTGTTTTGTTTTTGTGGCATTTTCTTATATCTCTTTTTATCAACTCTTCTGGAATTGTTTATTTAGTCTTTATGCCCTCTTGTGTGTGTTTAATCTTCTCTTTAGATCAAAGTATTTTTTTTAGGATTCCTGTAGAACTGGCTCAGTGGACAGAAATTCCTTAAATCTGTTTTTATCATGGAAAGTTTTTCTTTCTCCTTCAATTACAACCAAAAGTTTTACTGGATATAGTAGTCTAGGCTGGAATCTGTGTTCTGTCGTGACTTGTAGGACACTGGGTACAAACCCTTCTGGCTTTCGTAGTCTCCACTGAAATACCAGCCTTTATTCTGATGTGTCTGCCCTTATATATGACTTGATCTTCCTCCCCGGCAGCTTTGAGTATCTTTTCTTTGTTTTGTACATTTAGTGTTTTGACTATAACATGATGTGGGGAGTTCCTTTTTTGTCTTGTCTACTTGGTATTCTGCATGCCTCTTGCACCCTGATAGGTATCGCTTTCTTTAGATTTGGGAAGTTTTCTTCTATGATGATTTTAGAATTAACATTTTCTTTCATTTGGTGACCCATTTCCTCTACCTTGTCTTTGAGATCTGATATTCTGTCTTACACTTGATCCAAACTATTGGTGAAGTTTTCCCTTAGCTTCTTGTCTGACTTCCTGAGTTTTCCATTTTGAGTTTTATTCAGCTCAGAGATTCTCTTCACTGAATTCTGATTTCATACCTTGAATTATTTTTACTTACTTTATTCAACTGTTTGCATTTTGGCCATCTTTATTCAGTCATTTATTCATATCTTTTTTGAGTTTTTTGAACATATTTATAATTGCTATTTTGAAATCATTGTTTTGTGCGTGAGTTACATTGCCTTTCTCAGGAAATCTTACGATGGGAGTGCTAATTTCTGGAGGAGGCATATTCTCTTTGTTTCTCATGTTGTGTTTCTGCAATGGGGCTTAGGCATCTGGAGTTATATTGTTGATGGTGTTTCTTGTCCTGACCCGCAGGACACTTCTACAGTGGCACGACGAGTGGGGGTCCTAGAAGGAATGACAAACAAGGAACACGAAGAAAGAGAGCAAGACAGTGTTCTGATCAAGCTCCAAAATTTTATTTGAAAGCAGCAGACATATATACTGGTAGTGGAAAAGGGGGGGGAGGTGAGGAGAAGGAAAGTGCTGGGCAGACACTAATTGGTGTTGTTGGATGCTATAGCTAGGGAGGGTTATTCAAGGGGCATTTCTTATCCTAAAGGAACATCTGCTAACTGTTATGGTGAGCATAAAACATTTCTCAAGGCTGACTTAGCCTGGGTCACAAAGTTGTTTTTCTACATTCTTTAACTAAGTGCTATCTTATAGAAACTTACAGAAAACCATTAAGCTGTTTTTTCTCAAGGCCATAAAGATTTGCAGGAAACCATAAAGCTGTCTTTTTCTCAAAGCCATAAAGATGTTTCTCTTCTGGCCTTTTGGCTCCCAACAGTTTCTTGGTATGGATATCTGATCCCACCTTTGTTGAGTGGGTGTTTGGGTCTTTACTGTTACCCTAGCTTGGTGGAATGTGGCCCAGCTTAGTGGTGCTTGGTGCTCAGTCTTGGAGTCAGTCTTCATTGATGTGCAAATGGGGTGTCAGAAATAGTTTCAGTTTAGCCAGGGATAGGTGCAACCTCTGATCCTGAGGTTCCGGACAGACTCTACGGGGTCCTGGGGTGGTGGGGTGCTCAGGGTGGCAGGTGGGCAGACAGGTCAGTGGTGAGTTTTGATTGGAGGAATGGGGCACTTCTAATTTGGTGGCAACTAAGAAAGCTTGCAAATGTAACTCTTGACTGGGTCTATCTGGGATGGTGCACAGGCTGTATAACTCCAGCTATGTCTGGGAGCCAGGATGGTGGACAGGTAATACTGGGACTTGTAAACTCATTAATCTGGAAGATGTACAGGGGTGTGTGACCCAAAGTAGGCCTGGGAGCTGGGACAGTCTCTAGAGAATTCTGGGGGTTGTTAACTAAAAATTTTAAATGTGATGTGTATGCGTGTGTGCGTGTGTGTGTGTGTGTGTGTGTGTGTATACCTTCTAGTATGGAAGTTCTATTGCTTTTCTTTCCCCCAGATGAATTTAATTGTGTTGGAAAACTTGGGGTTTTCACCAGGACCTTTATGTTAATGCAGTCCCACATATCTCCTCAAATCATTTATTGTCTTTGACACGATACACCATACAAGCTACATTAGGAATTCTAGATAAGTAAAGACCAAAGTCAATACTACAGATATATGGCAGAGGTTGAAATTTCTATAATTGTTTCAATTTCTCAAGTATTGAACAGAATTATTATTTTTTTTAAGGAAAAATATAACAATCTCCAAGAACTTCTAAGAGATTCAAGCTGTCCAGCATTTTTGTTTGTTTTTTTGTTTGGGTTTTTTTTTTTTTTGAGACAGGGTCTCCCTATAGCCATAGTAGCTTGGAACCCATTGTGTAGACCAGCTTGGCCTCCATCTCACAGAGATTCACCTGCCTCTGACTCCTGAGTGCTAGGACTAAAGGCATGAGCCACCACACTGAGCTCAAGCTGTCCAGTTTTGACACATGTAGGAAATATGTTCTCTGGAGCTGTTAAATTATTAGAGAAACAAAGGGCTAAAAGGAGGCACTGTTCCCGGTGTTCACTATTTAATAAACCTTGTCAGTGTGCTGCATGGTGTGACGGGAGTTTGAGTTTCCTGCAGCTGGGGAACTCTCTGTCTCAGAACCACATCTCAGTTCTTGACTTCTAAAGGGAAAAGTCCAAGGAAACTTCCTTTTTGTTTTGCCCATCACTCTTTTTCTATCAAGTATGTGTTTATCTTTAGGTCCTGATAATATCTGTAAATGAATAGAGAATAAAGTGTCATTCCTGTTCAAAAAGGCTGTACCTGCAGAGGAAGGAAAAACTCTAGGGAATAAATCAAACCAAGTTATCTAAGAGTAAGCACTTGATACATAAGGCTAGAAATCGAGTGCCTTAGAGTAAGCATATTCATAACAAGACATAGTCCAGCTACGTCTACGTAGTTTAGGGAAGGGCAGGAGAGCTAACATCAGTAAAGAAGTCTGTAGAAAAAGGGGGTTAGCATCATTAAAAAAATACCATAAAAACAGAAGACTTGTGACATCAATGTAAAATTAGAGTACTTGAAAGAAATAGGGGGGATAAAACAAAACCCTCTCTATTCCTTAAAACACAGCAATTCAATTTGTGTTGAAATGCACACAAGAATTGGATTGCTTTCATACATACAAAAATAAATGCATGAGACTGCATGCTGCCCGAAGGTATCAGAAATATGAGAGGAAGAAACTAGGGCAGGGTTACTTTTTCCTCCTAGTCTTCTTCATCCTCCTCCTCTTCCTCCCTCCTCCTTCTCCTGCTCCTCCTCCTCCCTCTCGTACTCCTTTGCTTCTTCTCCTCTCTCCATTGTTGTCAAGTTATAACTACATTTTTAGCTAGTTGACTCAGAGAAAATCCTACCAATTGATTCATCAAAAAATATTTACTTAGTTCATTATAATATGGTCATTTAATTAAGCAAACTGATCCTTATGATTGGTTTGTCCATGACAAAAGACATGCCTCTGTAGACAATGTTCACGAGCATGCTTGAATTGATCTCCTGTTTCTTTTTCTTCACTTAGCTGTGCAGGACCACTGCATCTGAATAGAACATCAGAGAGGCAGAAATGTCCAATCAGACAACAGTGACTCAATTCATCCTCAGGGGATTTTCAGATGTCCCCAAACTTAAATTTGCAATGATATTCTTTTTCTTCTTTGTTTACATGTTTGGCCTACTGGGGAATATCTCCATTGTCACAGCTGTGATTACAGAAAGCCGGCTCCATTCCCCTATGTACTTCTTTCTGAAGAATTTATCTTTTCTAGATATGTGCTATATCTCAGTCACCATCCCTAAGGCATTAATTATCTCCTTCATGGACACTGGGGTTATCTCCTACTTTGAGTGTGTAGCTCAGCTTTACATATTTGTTACACTTTGTGCCACTGAATGCTTTCTTCTCACAGCAATGGCTTATGACCGGTGCTTGGCCATCCTTAAGCCCCTGCTCTATGGGATAACGATGAGCCATAAGTTTTGTTCTGAACTGGTTGCCATGGCCTGGGTATGTGGGGCCATCTACTCAGCCTTCCACACTTTCAACACCTTCTCCCTGTCCTTCTGCGGGCCCAATGTTATTGAACATTTCTTCTGTGACATCCCTCCCATCATGAGACTTTCCTGTACCAATTATCACATCAACGAGGTGGTGGGCTTTTCCTTTAGCAGCTGCATCATCATGAGCTCCTTTGCCCTCACAGTTCTCTCCTATGTGGGCATCATCTCTGCAATGGTTCAGATGCCCTCTGTGGATGGCAGGTGGAAAGCCTTCTCTACCTGCACCTCTCACCTGACCACAGTCTTTTTGTTTTATGGAACTGGAGTTTTCACATATTTGAGGCCTGCCTCTCAGTACTCTCCAATCCAAGGTCGCCTGGCATCCATTTTCTACTCCATTATCACACCCTCTTTGAATCCTGTTGTCTATTGTCTGAGGAACAAAGATATGAAAATAGCACTACAGAAGCTTTACTGTCAAAGGAAGAGATACATCCGAGAATAATACAGTTTGTCCACACTCCAGTCAGATCAGTGACAGTTACTGAAACCACATACTTACTCATGTTAGAAATGGGTCCCTAGAAAATGACCACATAATCAAAAATATTTTGACAAAGCAAAAAGTTTTACTTCTGCAGAAGTGCAAAGCAGCTCCAAATCCAGCAAGCATACACAGTGGGAGTCTCGCTGGTTACTCCTAATGCAAAGGCATCCTGTGCCTTACTCAAGTGATCAGAGATCAGCCACAATTCAAGACAACACAGCCAATCACCACTCATCAAAGAAGTCTCTTTTGAAAAAGATGGAGCCCATTTTAGAGATCCACAACTGGACACACACAGAGAATAAGTGTTTGTGAGATGCCTAACCCTCAGTGACACATCTACAATGGAACCTCTCTGCACCTGAGGCTCATGGAACATAGTGGAACAAGGGGTGGAGAGAACACTAATGCATCTCCCAACTCTCATCAGTGAAGCTTCCTCATACAACAGAGGGCGACTAACACAAAAGGCCACAACTAACCAAACTGTAGAGAATAAGAGATTGCAGAGTGTATTTCCCTGGACAGGACCCCTGTATTAAACCTCATCCACTCATGGCTCAGGTACCATTGTAGAAGCGGGGGAGGGGGAATTGTAAGAGCCAGGGTTGGTGCATGAACATAGGGAAAGAGTCCTCCAGGTTCCAGGGAATTACTCATATGGTGACAGCATGTATAAGACCCATGCAAACTCAATTAGACAAAAACCAGCATAGAACTGGGAAAATGGCCAGGACAAGGAACTATTTGGCAGTTGGTCACTGTTGGATGAGAGAGAGTTGATCTTCTTAAAGGGAGTGACACCAGATAGGCTGAACAGGCTCCAGTGGATGAGCTCACACTGAGGGAAATCTGAGTACACAAACTTGACTCTCTAGGCCTTAACACATATGACAAAATGCATGAAGTCCTGTGGGCAGGCTATGAGGCTGGGTGCAGATAGGGAAAGTGGTGCTAAATATAAGATGTATGAAATCTACAAAAATTCAATAAAGATATATTTTAAAAATATAATGGGTTTCTACGCTCTCTGCTAGGCTCAGAGACCATTGAGGACAAGGGAGTGGAAGAGCCAGACGTTTGTGACAACTGGAATGAGACAGTGTCTTCTGGACATGACAGGATGCCACACTCATGCACTCAGAGTGGCTGTGGTTGCCTGCACAAGATCTGCACAATATCAAGTCAGCATTGTCGCAAGGAGTGAGAAGGGGCTCATGAGCCACCATCCTAACTGAGGAGCTATGATGTCTTCCAGGGGAGGAAAAGGCAGTTTTCTTTTTGGGTGTGGTTTCTAATTGGTTGACCAACCATACTCCAGTGAATGGGCCCACACCCAGGAGTATATAGGCAGAACAAGTTGGAATCAATTGGATATTTAAAAAAGAAAAGTCATGATGTTGCAAGGGGGCTGTTTGGAGAGGTGAGTGAGGGTGGATCTGAGAGGAGTTTGGGGAGGAGTGGATGGTGAATAAGATCAAAATACATTTAATGACATTCGCAAAAATAATAAAAATATTTTGAAGTAAAAAAGACGACACAGCTCAAGGATGCAACCTTGAGCATATGCTTTGATTCTAGAAAAATGCTGACTGGAGGAAGGGATTTTGCCAGATGGTGTCTTTACAAATTTCTTAAAAGATGAAACCTTCTTTGTTGCATTTAATGCTTTGATAGAAAAATATACTCTTATTATATTTCCCACAATTCAATTCCTCTTCATTTTCCCTCCTCTAACATTTTACATGGGTTACCAGGAAAAAAATGTGGGATATTTCCCCATATTCCTGTAATCGAGTTTATGGTCTCTGTACAAAGCCTAATAACCACAATGACCAGCACAGCAAGCTATCTCTATCGGTGTAGTAGTGGCACTTTTATCTAGGAAGTAATCAACATCTATCTAACTGGGCTTAAAGCTGCTCACTTAGAGGGAACTCATGTGTGGTACTGCACACATATCCAAATACATGTGGCTGGAGAGGTCACAGGTTCTAAAGACAACCCGATGTCTGTCACAACCCTAGACTAGACAAATGTAATTAAATAATTAAATATAATTTCTTTCTTATTTTTTGATATTTTTCAGATAGGGTCTCCTTGTAGCCCCAGCTGTCTTGGAACTCCCTATGTAAACCAGGCTAGCCTCAAACTCACAGAGATCTGCCCACTTCTGCCTCCTGAGTGCACCAACACGCCCAACAACAAATATAATTTCTTAACATGTGCTAAATATGGATCCCTGTGTTAACAGACAAATATACCTGTCACCACCCATCAAAGAAGCTTCTTTTTGCCACAGATGAAGGCTATTACAGAGTTCCACAACTGGTCACACATGGAGAATATATGACTGAGAGATGCCCAGCCCTAAGTAACATATCTACAGTGGACCCTCTACACCAAAGGCTCATGGAATACTGCAAAACAGGGGCTAGAGAATACTAATACATCTCTCAACTCTCACCAGTGAAGCTTCTTCATACAACAGACTGTGATGTACACAGAAGACTACAAATGGCTAAGTTTTAGAGAATAAGAGACTGCAGAGTGTCTGCCCCTGGACAGGAGTCTGTATTAAACCTCACTTACCTAGAGCTCAGGGACCATTGTGGAAGATGGGACAAAAAGACTGTAGGAGCCAGGGATGGTGGATGACTACAAGGAAAGAGTATTCCAGGCTTCTGGGAACTTTGTCATATGAACTTCAGCAATGCTATTAGTATGCACAAGACCCACGCAAACTCACTCAGGCAAGACCCAGCACAGAAATAGGGAAAAGGGCAGGAGGCCCCAACCTTAGCCCAGAAACTGTTGGCAGCTGATCACTGCTGGGTGAGGGCAAGTTGGTCTTCTTTAAGGGAGTGATTCTAGATAGACTGACCAGACTTCAGTAGATGAACTCACACCAAGGGACATCTGGAAATACAGACTTGACTTGATAGGCCTTAACATATATGACAGAATGAATGAAATCCAGTTGGGGGGGGCAGCTGTGATAGATGCAGATGGGAGAAGGGCTTTAAATATGTTTAGAGATGTATGAAATGCACAAAAATACAATAGTCTATCTATCTATCATCTATCTATCTATCTATCTATCTATCTATCTATCTATCATCAATCATCATCTATCTATGAAAAATGCATAAGATAGGTCACTTATGGGATGCTACAATTCTCAAAGTTCTCATGCCAATGGCAGGCTACTTCTTTGAAACCATGGAGCCAGGGCATGTGATAAAGAGGTCTAGAATCTAAATTTTCTGTACCTGATCAAAGGCATGATGAAATGTTTACCTCCTAGTTTAAGAAGTTGGACAAGTTGAAGAAGGCAGTTGATGATGCCAGGCGTGGTGTAGCTCACTTGGCAGAGTGGGGGCCTAGCATGAAGGTGGACCTGTGTTTGAGCCCCAGCACTTCATCAACATGTGAGGTAGCCCAGAGGCCTGCCATCCCAGCCCTGCAGATTTGAACACAGGGAGATCTGGTGTTCAAGCTTATACTTGACCTCAGTAAGTTCCTTGGCTTTGTGGGCAAGGTGAAATTCTCTCAGAACAGCAACAGAGGCAATGTAGATCTTTACTCTTTCTTCTACTTTCTTTTCCTTCAAAGTCCTTAAAGTTGAATGGAAAAGAATCAGATCATGATCATAACAGACAAGCTAAAGACTTGCTGGTAATTTAAAATGGAAAATAAGGTAACAAAAACCACTCTCTGCCTCAGTATAATCTAGATCATTCCTTATAGACATGCCTAGAGACATGTTTTCATAGTGATTCTATTATCACCTAGGGGATCTTCATTGTTTTGTTTTGTTTTTTTCTCCATCAACTGAAGAATTAAAAGGCATGAAAATTCTCAGACACAATGTCACAAACTTTATTAAAAGTAAAAAAAATGCACGCATACATACATTCACATAGAGATGAAAGCTCTCCACAAGTGGAGAGGGGATTTGGAAACCTGGGCCTGAGTCTTTCAAATGTTCTTGGTGGTATGGGCAGCCCCACCCAATTTTGGATTGGTCAACTTAAACAGAGAAGTGAGTACTGGTAAGCCACATCTCCAAGCTGAGCTATGTCCAGGGCTGCATGACTCTAAGTTTGCCCCAGCAGTTGAAGGGGCCCTGTTGGAGTAAAAAATAAGGACTTTCCTGCTGGAATTAAAAATAAAGCCTGCCAAGCCAGGCGTGGTGGTGCACACCTTTAATCCCAGCACTTGGGAGGCAGAGGCAGGCGGATCTCTGTGAGTTCAAGGCCAGCCTGGTCTACATAGTAAGCCAGGACAACTGGGGCTACAGGGAGACGCTGTCTCAAAAAAACCAAAAAAATAAAAATAAAAACAATAAAAAAGCCTGCTGCCCTTTTCTCCATCACCTTGTCCTGTGTCTATGGTCTCTCTCTCTCTCTCTCTCTCTCTCTCTCTCTCTCTCTCTTTTTTGGATAGTGCAAAATTTAATTTTACTAGACAAGCAAAAATAGCGATTATTTAGTAACCAAAATAATTTATACAGCTATCTTTTAATTACTTTTAAAAATTAACATACTTATGTAACTCTGGCTACTGTTAGTTACAAACAAGATCAGAAAACTAGTAAACTAGTACAAATAATAACTATGACAGGGGAAAACAAAGACCATGTTCCAGCAAGTCTTACATATCATAAACACTGATCTGTTTAGATTTTAAAACTATACATCAGAACTATTAAATCATTCTATTATGAAAATTACCTTAGAAAAGATAAACACAAGGACAAGTCTGGAGATCTTGACTTACCAACTTTGACCATTACTGGCAGTTGTGTTTTGGGTTTAAAAAAATTATTTATTTAATAACCATATAATTAGAAGAAGCATTTCATTACAACAGCATTGACATATTAAATAACAATTTCCAGAGCTAAGATGCATCTTTTTCAAAATTGGCTGTAAATTTTTATGTTTACAGTTGAATTAATACAGTTCTACTATATTGTACTCAGTATAAATCCTATAAGACATAAAATTATAAAATTAATTTAAACTTTAAAAAAGATCTCCATTGCATTATTAAAATACAAGTTTCATACAGAAAAATTCGTTTTTAATACAACTGACACTAAGATGCACATGCGTTTCTAATCTCTATATATCTGATTATTACTAGTCACAGTCAGTTACTTTCTGAGCTCCT
>NW_008350324.1:6332047-6333178 GCF_000622305.1 Nannospalax galili
ATCTAGCAGCAATCAGTTGTCAATATTCCTTTAGATAAGATTGGGGTCTGCTGTTCATTTTCCCAGTTCTATGCTGGGTTGCTGTCTGGGAGTCTCTTGAGTCACTCTGGCCAACAACTCAAAGGAAGTATCTCCTGTCTGGCATTGTTTCTTGTTATGTAGCCTTTAGCTATATGTATGGACTCTTAAAAATTATATTGACCCCATTAATCTTTGGTTATACTTTCCTTTTGGGTGTTTAAGACCCTACAGTTGGCCAAGATAAAACAATTTATTTTCACTCTTAAGGTCATTTGAGGATCTATTACTCAGGGGTTACATGGGCTTGGGAGGAGACCCTGGCTCCTTTATTTTACCAGTTCCGCCTATGTGAAGATAAGTCAAAGGTCCTGCTTGACCATGGTTGGCTTTGCTTGGAAGCATGGAAGAAATGATTCGTCTGTGTTGACCCTCCTCTTTATAGAATGGACACTGGTTCAAGTCCATCTGGTGGGGTCTCCTTGGCCTCCTTGATAAAGAGGACAGATGACCCACCACCATTATAGGACATTTTGAGAGATGCTCATAGTCCCCTGGAACTAGTCGACCTAGGAGGGCAAGGAGCAAAAACTGTCCTTTATGTCCCTCTGACCAAATTATTATAGGCCTCAAAGGATGTCTGTTAAACACCCAAGAAGGTTAGTTCCACCAGTCTAGTATTCTTAATTATTGTGTGTCATGTAGATAAATCTTGGGCACAGACCAGTTGTTCTCAGGTAAACCTTACCTAGCCATATATTTCTTGACCTGGTATGTATAATTTGTCAGGAGGTTGTTGAAGTATTATGGTCCCCTCAGGTTATTAAAACTACTTTGGCATTATTTATCTCGTTCGCATTGTCTCATCCCACCACCATGGTTTCCCAAATTAAGGTGTTATTTCCCCCCTTTCTCCCTTAATAATACCCTTCACCTATGGTCCTACATCTCTTGAGCTCCTTCTTTCCCTTTATACCCCAGGTTCCTTGTAAACCCTTCCCTCCCCCCTCTTTTAAACTCAATTTTTTTATCCATATCTCCCTTATTAACACCTGTTTCCTACTGTTCTTCTCTTTCAGGTTCTTTCTTTTCCTTTACCTCCCTGTTTCCTTT
>NW_008350324.1:6333707-6333897 GCF_000622305.1 Nannospalax galili
CTGGGGTAAGGTGAAATCTTAAAGTGGTTTTAATTTGCATTTCCATAATTATTAGTGATGTTGAACATCTGGTAAGATGTTTCATAGCTATCTTTACTTCTTTTGAGAACTCCCTGATAAGCTCCTTAGCCCATCTTTAAATTGAGTTGCTTCTTGTCTTGGTTCTCTGTTTTTTGAGTTCATTATATAT
>NW_008350324.1:6334112-6334438 GCF_000622305.1 Nannospalax galili
TTTTTTCCGAATGTTTTCTTTTAATAGTTTCAGAGTTGCAGGCTTTACATTGAGGTATTTGAGCCATTTGGAATTGACTTTTGTGCAGGGTGAAAGATAGGGGTTTAGTTTCATTCTTCTACAAGTTGAGATCCAGTTGTGCCAGCACCATTTGCTGAACATGCTGTCTTTCCTCCTTTTAATGTTCTTGACCCTTTGTTTAATATCAGGTGGCTGAAATTGCATTTGCTTGTATATGGGTCTTCAATTTTGTTCCATTGGTCTATGCATCTATTTTTGTGCCAATACCATGTTGTTTTTATGATTGTAATACAGCTTAACATCTG
>NW_008350324.1:6334645-6335051 GCF_000622305.1 Nannospalax galili
TGGCAGGGCCTTCCATCTTCCGATGTCTTCCTCAATCTCTTTCTTTAAAGATTTAAAATTTTCATTGTAGAGGTCTTTAATGTCTTTGGTCTGGTTTATTCTGAGATATTTTATTATTATTATTTTTTGCATCTATTGTGAATGGAAGTGTCTCCATGTGCTCTTTCTCTGATTGCTTGTTATTGGTATATACAAAGTCTATAGACATTTATAGGTTAATTTTGTAACCTGCCACTTTACTGAATGTGTTAATAATTTCTAGGAGTTTTCGGGTGGAGTTTTTGGTGTCCCTTAGATATAATATCGTATCATCTGCAAAAAGGGATAATTTGATCTCTTCTTTCCAATTATTACTCCTTTAATTTCCTTCTCTTGTCTTATTGCTCTTGCAAGAGTTTCAAGTACT